>NW_026652293.1:6745593-6942595 GCF_009828535.3 Hylobates moloch
TAGATAGCTCTTATTATTTTGAGATACGTCCCATCAATACCTAATTTATTGAGAGTTTTTAGCATGAAGGGTTGTTGAATTTTGTCAAAGGCCTTTTCTGCATCTATTGAGATAATCATGTGGTTTTTGTCTTTGGTTCTGTTTATATGCTGGATTACATTTATTGATTTGCATATGTTGAACCAGCCTTGCATCCCAGGGATGAAGCCCACTTGATTATGGTGGATAAGCTTTTTGATGTGCTGCTGGATTCAGTTTGCCAGTATTTTATTGAGGATTTTTGCATCAATGTTCATCAAGGATATTGGTCTGAAATTCTCTTTTTTGGTTATGTCTCTGCCAGGCTTTGGTATCAGGATGATGTTGGCTTCATAAAATGTGTTAGGGAGGATTCCCTCTTTTTCTATCAATTGGAATAGTTTCAGAAGGAATGGTACCAGTTCCTCCTTGTACCTCTGGTAGAATTTGGCTGTGAATCCATCAGGTCCTGGACTCTTTTTGGTTGGTAAGCTATTGATTATTGCCACAATTTCAGAACCTGTTATTGGTCTATTCAGAGATTCAACTTCTTCCTGATTTAGTCTTGGGAGAGTGCATTTGTCGAGGAATTTATCCATTTCTTCTAGATTTTCTAGTTTATTTGCATAGAGGTGTTTGTAGTATTCTCTGATGGTAGATTGTATTTCTGTGGGATTGGTGGTGATATCCCCTTTTTCATTTTTTATTGCATCTATTTGGTTCTTCTCTCTTTTCTTCTTTATTAGTCTTGCTAGCGGTCTATCAATTTTGTTGATCTTTTCAAAAAACCAGCTCCTGGATTCATTAATTTTTTGAAAGGTTTTTTGTGTCTCCATTTCCTTCAGTTCTGCTCTGATTTTAGTTATTTCTAGCCTTCTGCTAGCTTTTGAATGTGTTTGCTCTTGCTTTTCTAGTTCTTTTAATTGTGATGTTAGGGTGTCAATTTTGGATCTTAAGGCAAACTTTTAAATAAGTGGTGTTGGGGTAACAGGAAAGCAATATGAAAAAATATAGTCTAAAATCTGTACCTCATACTGTATACTGTATATTAACTCCAAATAAATTAAAGCTTTGAATATTAAAAAATATGAAAATATAAAAGAATTAGAGGAAATATGGGCAATTTTTTTTTAAACCTTATATTGAGGAAGGCCTTCAAACATAAAATCCAAAAGCCATTTCTAAAAGAGAAATTTATGAATTTAACAACATAGATACAAATAATTTCTCCTTAAGGAGAAAAAATACCAATAGCCAAGTCAAAAACATTATACATACACACACACACACACACACACACACACACACTGTGGGAAAAGTTATAGTATATATCAGAATCAAGGCCTAAATCCTGCTATGCACAGACTCATGTATATGTCTAAATGCATATATCCTAAAACTTAAGAATAAAAAGTTCAACAAGTTAAGGAAAAAAAAAAACAACAACCAGGCATCAGACATGCTAACTAGTGCACAAATAAATACAAACATCCCTTGGACATATAAAAATATACTCAACCTCCCTGACAATAAGAGAAATATACAGTGAAACTATAGTGAGATTTTAGTTTCACCTCTTACATTGGGAAAAATTCAAAAATTTGACAAGTTTTCAAAAGTTTGACAATACAGTTGGAGAGTTTATGGAGAGACAGACATTTGCATACTCTGCAAAACCATGAAACCCTTGGGGAAAGCAGTCTGACAATATCTTTTAAATTTTCAAATATACATACTCTTTGAGCCAGGGAGGCCTCCTCTAGGAAGCTATCCTGCAGATGTAACTACATATGTATAAAATGACATGCATACAAAAGAATACTTCAGAGCATTGTTCAGAATAGCAAAAGATTGGAAATATCCATGGATCCATCACAAGGACGGCAAAGCCATGACACAACTACACAACAACATTCTATGCAGTTGTAAAAAGAAATTAATGAGGAAACTCTCTGTGCACACACATGGAAATATCTCCAGTATACATTGATAAGTAAACAATAAAGCAAGATTCAATACTAGGTTCATTAGAGGAAAGGGGGGAAAATAAGAATATATGATAACTTCTTAGCTTGTATTTATATAAGGAAACACTAGAAAGGTACATACGAACCAATACAAATAGATCTTTGCTTGAGGACAGGAAGGAATGGGGTGTATGGAGATAGGATGGAAATGAGAATTCTCAACATCTATCTTTTTACATCATTTTAAATTTTGAAATATATGAAGACTTCAGCTATTTTTGTTTGTTTGTTTGTGTTTGTTTTTTAAATTTAACTTTTTATTTTGAGGTAATTAGAGAGTGACATGCAATTGTAAGAAATAATACAGACAGAACCTTTTACCCTTTAATCCAGTTTCCCCTATGGTAACATAACACTTCAGTACGGTATTGCAATCAGGATATTGACATTTGTATCAATGTCAATATTACAGTCAAGACAGTATTTTTGTCACTCCAAGTATCCCTTATCTTGCCCTTTTATGGTTAGTTCACCTCCTTCCCACCCCCATCACTTCCTTAACCACTGGCAACTATGAACTTTTTCTATTTCTGTACTTTTGTCATTTCAAGCTTCTTAGTACAAAATGTTATACAAATGGATTGTGCTTTCTTTTTCTTTTCAATAAAGTTTATTTTATTTATTTATTTATTTATTTTTTTGAGACAGAGTCTCACTCTGTCACCCAGGCTGGAGTGCAGTGGCACCATCTCAGCTCACTGCAAGCTCCGCCTCCTAGGTTCAAGTGATGTTCGTGAGTCAGCCTCCCTAGTAGCTGGGATTACAAGCATGTGCTGTCTTGCTCAGCTAATTTTTGTATTTTTAGTAGAGACGGGTTTCACCATGTTGGCCAGGCTGGTCTCAAACTCCTGACCTCAAGCGATCTGCCTGCCTCAGCCTCCCAAAGTGCTGGGATTATAGGCGCCCAGCCTGGATTGTGCTTTTGATGTCAAGACTACGAATTCTTTGCCTGGCCCTACATCTCAAATATTTTCTCCTATTTTTCTAAAATTTTAATAGCTTTATACTTTACATTTACTCTGTAATCCATCTTTTTTGTTTGTTTATCTATTTTTAGAGATGGGGTCTTGCTCTGTTGCTCAGGCTGGAGTGACGTGACATGATCACAGCTCACTGCAGTATGTAACCTTTTGGGACTGGCATTTTTCACTCAGTATAACTCTCTGGAGATTCATCCAGGTTGTTGTGTGTATCAGTCATTCTTTTTTATTGCTGAGTATTATTTCATGGTATAAGTGTACAATAGTTGGTTTAACCATTTACCTGTTAAAGGATATCTGAGTTATCTTTGGCTACAATGAGTAGGCAGTTAGACAAACATTTGCGTACAGGGTTTTGTGTGAAGGCATTGTCTGTGCGTGTGTATTTGTGTGTGCAAGTTTTCATTTCTTGGGGCTAAATACCCAGGAGTACAGTTGCTGGGCAGGATGGTAGTAGTATGCTTAGTTGTTGGATTTTTTTTGTTGTTGTTGGTTTTGTTTTTTGGTTTTTTTTTTCTTTTTTTTTTTTTATTATACTTTAGGGTTTTAGGGTACATGTGCACAATGTGCAGGTTTGTTACATATGTATCCATGTGCCATGTTGATTTCCTGCACCCATTAACTCGTCATTTAGCATTAGGTGTATCTCCTAATGCTGTCCCTCCCCCTTCCCCCCACCCCACAACAGTCCCCGGAGTGTGATGTTCCCCTTCCTGTATTTTTTAAATAAATATAAAAAATTGCTCATAGATTACCTCACACTCACCCTTCTGAACAGCTGAATTCTATTTGTGATCCAAAAGATAAATCTGTCTTAATCTCCACTTGCCCATTAGGTAACTCTCCTGGGTGTCTGCATCGTTTGTCTGGGAGAAAAATTTAAATGATGATTAGTACTTCCAAGTACTCACATACATGGCATTAAAAAAGAAAAGAAATTAACCAAGGTTCACCTCTGCTTCCAGAAACACGGAGAGATTTAGATTCAAACTTATTTCTAACACTGACTCACCTCAAAATTAATACAAAATTTGATCTCATTTTTTTTCTGGTACATTTTACCAATAGAGAAAAATGACCAGTTAAATAATTGCAGCAGTAGAACACATGGTCCAGGACTTAATAAGCTGACCAGGGACGGGAGAGCTTTGCTTCATTCTATGTCTATGGCAGGTACTTAGAACCTAGGCCACTCAAAAACGCATGTCACAAAAGGAACAAAACAGAGAAAGTATCGATTGTATACCCCTACTATTGGAAAACACTGCAGAATGCATTCCCAACTGACAGTGCATCATAACTTTTCTTCAAAACACAGCAAATATTTTGAGTGAGGTTCTTTTGAAAACTGCATTGCCACTTTCTAGCCACCTACCATGTTATAATTTTTTAAAAAGTGAATCTGATTTTCAATATATCATAACAAAATTTGTGGTTCATTTCTTGAAAGAAGTGTTTGGTGGATTACTTTATAAAGAATAGACTTCTGACCAGGCCCAGTGGCTCATACCTGTAATCCCAGCACTTTGGGAGGCCAAGGCGGGCAGATCACTTGAGGTCAGGAGTTTGAGACCAGTCTAGCCAATATGGTGAAACCCTGTATCTACTCAAAACACAAAAATTAACCAGGTGTGGTGGCGCATGCCTGTAATCCCAGCTACTCAGGAGGCTGAGGCAGGAGAGTCACTTGAAACCAGGAGGCAGAGGTTGCAGGGAGCCAAGATTCCACCACTGCACTCCAGCCTGGGAGACAGAGCTAGACTCCGTCTCAAAAAAAAAGAACAGAGCTATTTTTCAATGCAATTAACTACCCCTAATTTTTCTGTTTTGCTTTGTTTTTCAAAAAATGCCTCAAGTATGTACATTGAAATCAGTAATTCAAAAACTGTCTTCTTGGTGACTAAAGATTCAGAAAATTTAGTTTCTGAGACAACTTTCCAAAGATAGGAAAAGCAAAGGAAAAAAAAATGTTGATACTTACGGATACAGAAGGTATTATACATCCATTTGCCATCAGAATTACAGGTAAGCGTCTGAGTTGAATGGGATCTGACATAGCCAGGGCGGCAGGTGTATTTCAGAGTAGTTCCAGTTTCGAAGCGTGTCTCAGTCAACGTAATATCCACCGGGGCAGCAAATGATAAAGTGGGTGGGGGACCACAATTGCCTGGACACCAAAATGACAAGGAGCACCAAAACTTATACCTTGGGACACAGCATCTTATTGTTTATGTAGTGTGATGTTTAGAGCAGGGATCATTCTTTTCACCTCTAGTCAAGAAAAATCATAACTCCTATTATACTCTCTGTTCAATACACCTAGTGAGTGATCACTAATATATATTTGTTCACAAATGATAATGACAATGATAACAATAAACAGTAATGATAAAAGGCAGAATTTTTTTCCCTTCTCTACTACACATGGGATAATTTATCTGAAAAAGAAGAAAGACATGAACTTCACCAACCTATTAGATTCCCCGTATCTGCTGACTCAAATGCATCTGTGCAAAGTCAGAAGTCCCTACAAGTTGCCTCAACAGAAACATATTATTGTATTGAAATAACATTACATAACATTGGTTGCCTCAGGGAAGGGAAGCAGGGTGACTGGGAAATGGGTAAAAATAACATTTTTAATTTATTTTTTTTACATCTGTTTGATTTTGAATGATATGGAGGAAGAAGCATGGAGCCCTTGAAGCATAAAAATCTTAACTTTGCTTTTTTTGCAAGAATTAAATACCAGGCTGATTTACTTTTTAAGCACCCCCTGAATAAACCCACAAACAGTGAAAATTGTTTAGTCATAGCAATAGATAATATAGATCTGTCCATATTATCATCCATATAGATGGTTGGGAGAGAAATTCTTTCCTGGAGAAATAAAAATCTAGGGGAACGCCATTTCCTTTATGTGTAAATCAAATTTCCCTAAGTTCTAGCCTGTCAAATAAACCACTTGTTGATAAAGCTGGGTCTCTGCTAGAAGCCCAGTCATTATTTTTTTTAGCCTTAAAAGTGAATGCACAGATGAACTTGATTGTTTGTTGCTGATCTGAGCTTGTTTCCCACTACTCACCAAGAACAGCAGGCAACAGAGCAGCGACCAAGGTCATTTGGAAGAGAATTGGATCAGAGACTTTCCACAGCCTGGAGAAGGGCCAGGCTGCCATTTTCCCTTTTCTATGAAGAGCCCCAGATGGAGTTTTTGCGGGGTGCACGGCCTGCTGCTTCGCTGATGTTTTTCTGCTGAAAGAACTCAATTTAATAAATAGTCATTGAATTCCAACTTGTCATAAAGCACTAGAATAAATGTTATGGGATCCATGTCTTCAAGGAAATGACAGCCTGGAGTGGAAACAAAACAAAACAAACCCCTGAGCACAAATGTTACAGCACAAGACAGTAAGGATTGGCCTCTGCAGAAGCTGTGTGCTCAGAAGAGAGATTGATTCCAAGTGGAGGGAGGGAGTGGGCTTTGCAGAGGAGACTGCATCTGCACTAGGTGTACTGAAGACATTGCAGAATGGATGCAGGGCATGTTGAGGGAACAATAGCTAATACTCCAATTTGGCTAAATGTCTGAGGTGGGGAAGGGACAGTTTACAGATGTGTCTGAATGGGATGTAAATGTCAAGTTTAGGAAATTCATAGACTTTACTCCTTGGAGAATAAAAGTGCTTGTTTTTGATGTGAATTGTTTGTTTTTAAGCTGAGGAATGACACAATTATTATGCTTTAAGATCATTATGGCAGACATGCACAAGATAGATTGAAGGGATTAGAGGAAAGAAACAGGGAGGTTGAGTGAGAAGACTTGCAATTGGCCAGATGATCTAACAAAGAAATGGCAGAGGAGTTACAGGAAAGGTACAAATATAAAACAAAACAAAACAAAACAAAAAGGCAGGAAAATGATGGGATAGAGAGAAAGAGTTGAGTCGCCGTATAGAAGTATTGGGAGTTCCTCGTGAGAACTGTTGACAAAAGCAATAAACCATGAAGCAATTTGCAGTTTTGAAAAATGATCATACACACACACACACACACACACACACATATATATATGAAAAATATACATGGCAAATGCACTTTTATTTTTAAATCAGACTATATAGACTTGTTTAAAGCAAAATTAGTAAGGACTTTTTTTTTTTAATCTTCATCACCACTTCCCATTCCCTTTGGAGAACACGACATATCCTAAGTTTGCACTAGGAAAAAGTCCCTTTCCTTTGGGTAGATACTCAATAGTGGGAATCAAAGGGGAGTTCTATTTTTCGTTTTTTGAGAAATCTCTGTACTGTAAATCTATAAAAATAAAAAGAAATTAAGAAAAGAAATAGTCCATGTCTTCAAAGGAATATATGAAGTTAACCAAATTCACTCCCATAAAATAGTGAATTTCATCTTTTACTTTGACATCTTTGTTAGATCCAGATGGTTGGACGCTCTCATGCATCCATAATTCATACAAAGCCCATATACATTTAGGTAAAGGGAGTCCCTTCAATCAATATTTCTCCCCAAGATGTTTCAGTCCCACATAATGTAGGACTGTAATGTAATGTAGTGTATATCTAAGGTAATGTTCAGTCCCTCAACATAAAGCTGGTCTCAGTAATATGGGACAGTCTTACATAACGTGGGACTGAAACATCTTGGAGAGAAACTGTGTGGGAGAAGGGAAGTTTATAGTGCCCTTCAGACTTTGTGGGGTCTAATTTCTTCACTGAGTAAAGACTCACATAAGCTTCTTATCTTTCTAAAACTCAGTTCTGATGCAGCCATCCCTCCACTTGTTGTCAGCTGTGGGAACCCCATGTCACACACGTCCTGTCCCATGAGCTCTATACATCCCCACCAGGGCAATTCTGCCAATACGTAAATTCACCTAACAAGCAATTTACCAGTTGTAGTCACTTACTGGAAGTGTGTTCGCAGACTTTGTACTGAATGAATCCAGGTGGTCTAGAGAGGTTGGGAGGAGCCAGGACCAACATTCTGGGCCTTCATGCTTCCCCTTTCTACTCAGTTTCCCCCTCTTTTTTCCCATTATCCTCCTTCCTAACTCTATGCTCCTCTCTGCCCTCACAATCTTGTGAAGCTGGAGACAGCTGAGAGCCAGGCAGGTTGCATATCGTGAAAACCACGTCACTCATCATCTGTGAAATTTATAAAATGTGACAAATTTCTCCCACCCAATAAGATGTGTTATGAACTATGAAAACTATGGGAAAAAGTTTCTTCAATTTTTGACAATGAGTAGATTTGTTGTGTTTATTCAATTCCAGTGAAATTGAAGAAGAGATTAAAAATACTAGTGGTTTGGCAAAATAGAATTGACTATGAAAAATCAAAAGGATAAGAGTATAAAGTGGAAATTTCCCACAGAAATTGTTGCAGTTGTTATTACATTCACAGGAAAAATATATATGTTGAATATGTTCAGGAAAATATTCATGACTATATTTACAAAAATACAACCACAAATCATTAGCTTCAAGAAGTTGAACAAAAATATCTTAAATGCTGCTAAAATATGTATCCATTAGCTACATTCAAAAAGAATATATTTATACTCATTGAATATTCAAAATGATTTTTTTTTCTTTTTCTTTTCTAAAATTGTAATAGAGATGTGATCTTACTATGTTGGCCAGGCTGGTCTCAAACTCCTGGCCTCAAGCAATTCTCCCACCTCAGCCTCCCAAAGTGCGTAAGCCACCATGCCTGGCCTCCAAAATGAATATTTCTTAAAACAATGTTAGATAAATTGATACTTTGATAAATTCAGCAAATTTGTTTCTATGAACTGATCCTTCAGGTACTGGCATTCACTCAACTGGCTTTGATGACTAACTTTTCGGTATTGCGGTCTGACCCCTTAGGCTCCAGCTATCCTGGACAACCAGAATTCCTTACCATTCCCAGCACTTTCCTATCTCCCATTCCTGTCCACATCATCTACCCTCTTTCTTTTTCCTCTTTAATTCCTACCCATTCTGCCAGTCCCTTCTCCAGCATTCCCTCCTATCCAAGCAAGCCTCCACAACCAAGTACAGTTTTGTATTTATAACTCTGATTCGGACTTGGTCTGTAACTCACATCTGAAGTCTGCCTTCATCACTAAACCACAAGATCCTTGAAATGACAGAGCATGCTCCCATTTATTTCTGCCCCACAATAGTACCTAGCCTGCGCCTCATGAAGTTAAAGTGCTCAAAAAATGTGCATTAAATTTAAATCCAAAAGCTCTTAGAGATAGCATGTGTTCCAAAGAAAAGTAGTACTGTGCCATATCAGTGTCTCCCCTTACAGTGTATGCTTTGTTAAGGACTGATTTTACCTGATTTTAAAGCAAGGCAAACAGCTATATTTTAATGAGAACTGGCCCAAATAATTTTACTCTAGGCTCTTCCATTCTTAAACCGAAGTCATCATATCATCAACTAGTCAAGGGAGGGCAGTGAAGGAGGGAAGCAGTAAGCAAAAACTGGTTCTCCTCCTTCCACAGTTTATGACAGGAGATACAGACAAATGCAGACCCTACACTGTGATGAGGAAGTTATTTCACTCCCTTTACTTCAGCCTCACACCTAGGCCATGGCCACAGAGCTGGGGACAGAGGAGGACAGTGTGGCCAAGACCTTGGACATGGGCTGTGGAGTCACACCCAGAACATGTGAGTTGGCATCCTGGCTCCACCACATGGGAACCGAGTCCCATGGGCAAAACGCTCAGCTCCTCTAAGCCTCAGTTTCCTTTATTATAAAATAAGAAGGATAACTGTAATTGCATCTCAGAATTTCTGAGAGGGGCTTGACATGGTGTGTGGACGGCACATAGTAAACATTCAAAGGAAATGATAGGGAAGAGTTTCATAGAATTGGTATTGGAATGTCACTCTGTCAGAAGCCGAAATCCTGCATGTCAAAGCATTGTCATCATAATGATTTAAAATTGCAATAAATGGTTGCATCACCAGGGACTTTAATTACACCCCAGTGCAGAGGAACATCCACTGAACTTCCGGCTAGAAGCCCTGGGTCTTGTCTCCACTGTGGCCTTTGGTACAATGAGATCTAATGTGTCATGCAGAGCAGAGGGATGCTGGCGCCTCTGGGGCTGTCCTGGGGCTTTGTCTTCCTTTGCCCTCAGCTATCTTCCTGAAAGGAAGTCATCCACGTCCATAACTTTAATCATCATACCTGAATCATCCACAGGTCGGGCGCGGTAGCTCACGCCTGTAATCCCAGCACTTTGGGAGGCTGAGGCGGGCAGATCACGAGGTCAGGAGTTCAAGACCAGCCTGACCAACATGGTGAAACCCCGTCTCTGCTAAAAATACAAAAATTAGCCGGGTGTGGTGGCACACGCCTGTAATCCCAGCTACTTAGGAGGCTGAGGCAGGTTAATCACTTGAACCCAGAAGACAGAGGTTACAGTGAGCCGAGATCACACTACTGCACTCCAGCCTGGGCAACAGAGAGACTCCGTCTCAAAAATAAATAAATAAATAAATAAATAAATAAATAAATACATAAATAAATAAATAAAATGAATCACCCACGGACCTCTGGGCCTACTTGTCCCTGGTTCATGCAAAAACTTCCATGCTCCATAAATTCAATTGTTAATAATTATTTTATTCTGTCTTATTCCTTCCTCCGTGTAAGTTTTAAGCTATTCAGGCTTGTCTTCTTTACTCTGGTTGCTAACTAGTTAAATTCTGGTGCTCAGATTAGGTCTTTCTAAAGGCAATTAAATAAATCTCTGTAAAATAAGGAGGAACTCTTTTCCTCTGCAGCTGCAAAAAAGCAGATGATAATCTACGTGACAAAATTGACCTTGCAAATGTTTTTTCTAACAAAGGAGTCATTCCTGGATTTTAGAGGTGGTTGCTCTGCCACATGACAGTAACTTTTAACCTCAGAAAAGTGTAATTCTGACTGGTTTTCTTAGTGAATTTTTTTTTCTGGAATAATATTTAAATGAACATTTCTGTTTACTGAAAGTTATAAGTGCTTGTGAGTTTTCCTTGCCAAATCCAGAAATAATTATTACACTTTCCTCTTTATCTGCAACCTTGAAAGTAAACTAAAACTTTTGACTCTGTTAGATTTCTCATTTAAGCAAATAATAATAATAATAATAATTTAAGTTAAAATTCCCAAGGTTCAAATCAGCATTTCCATTCACTTCATTTGTATCTCCCAGGCACCTTGAATTTAACATATTTCAAACTAAATTCGCTATGTTCCTCCAACACTACTTAATATCTGTGCTTTCTGTCTCAGTGGAGGTGACGATCTCCACCCAGCCTCCCAGACTAGAAATCCAAGTCATTGTTGCCTCCTCTGTCTCACCTCCTTGCACTATTCAGAGTTGTCAAGTCCTATCAGGTTGGTCATAGCAGCAGCACCAGAATCTGCCACTCTCTCCTACAGTCCACTTCCATAGTCCAGGTTTAGGTTCCTATAATTCCCTTCCCCTCACCCTAGACCACGGCAAAAGCCTTCAAACATTTATAAGCCAGCTTCCATGTTGATGCCATTATGTCCCTAAAAAGCAATTTACGTGTTGTTACTCTGCTTAAAAACTTTCATGGTTCCCAGTTTCCATAGGTTCCCCTATCTGTCCCAAGTTTCCCATAATTTCTCACTTAGAACACCATGCTTCAGTCTCAAGGAGGCACTTACCCTTCCCCAAAAACATTCTGGATTTCCTTTCTTTTTGAGACAGAGTCTCAATCTGTGTCACCCAGGCTGGAGTGAAGTGGTGCAATCACAGCTCACTGCAGCCTCAACCTCCTGGGCTCAAATGATGCTCCCACCTCAGTCTCCCCAGTAGCTGGGACCACAGGAGCGTGCCACCACACCCAGCTAATTTTTTAATTTTTTGTAAAGACAGGGGTCTCACTATGTTGCCCAAGCTGGTCTTGAACTCCTGGCCTCAAGTGAACCTCCCACCTCGGCCTCCCAAAGTGCTGGAATTATAGGCATGAGCCACCATACACAGCCATGATTTTTTTAAAAAACACCTGCAAGCATTTGCAGTTAATGTCTCCCATGCATTAATGCTCTTACCTCCGACTTCTTTATTCACTATTCCTTTATTCACTATTCAGATCAAATGTCACCTCCTTGGTGAAGCATTGTCTAACTTCATCATGAAATGCCAGTATTTTCTGTTCTTCCAGTACTTGGCTAATACCTTAATTGTAACATTGTTTTGTATCCTAACTATCTATTTGCTTTTGCCTCCCGAAATACATTGTGAATTCCTTGAAGACGAGGAAGGTGTTTATTCAACTTTCCATCTCTAACGTGGTATTGTAATTGGTCTATATAACCCGGTGACTGCTTTGTTAAAAAAAACATTTGCAAGGTCAGTTTTGTTATGCAGATTATCATCTGCTTTTTTGCAGCTGCAGAGGAAGAGAAAAGAGTTCCTCCTTATTTTGCAGAGATTTCTTTCACTGCCTTTAGAAAGACCTAATTTGAGCACCAGAATTTAACTAGCTTAAAACTTACATGGAGGAGGTTGGGCGCGATGGCTCACGCCTGTAATCCCAGCACTTTGGGAGGCCGAGGCAGGCGGATCACGAGGTCAGGAGATCGAGACCATCCTGGCTAACACGGTGAAACCCCGTCTCTACTAAAAAGACAAAAAAATTAGCGGGATGTGGCGGCGGGTGCTTGTAGTCCCAGCTCCTCGGGAGGCTGAGGCAGGAGAACGGCGTGAACCCGGGAGGCAGAGCTTACAGTGAGCCAAGATCGCGCCACTGCACTCCAGTATGGGCAACAAAGCGAGACTCCATCTCAAAAAAAAAAAAAAAAAAAAAAAACTTACATGGAGGAAGGAATAAGACAGAATAAATAATAATAAATCTAAAGGGAATGAAACTCAATTTAATTTTATCTTTAGAGTGAGAATGACTGTCTCACTGAGGACCAAATGTAATAATGTGTGTGAAATGCTTCGTCAGTTTTGAATAGAGTAAATACAGTGACTAGACTTCCCTAACAAACCATCAGGATGCACCCTAACTCTTCTCCAACTACGGGCATTTGCAGTTCACCATAACTACTCCTGGTGGTCCCTCAGCAGAAACCAGCTGGCCACAGAGTATGGGAATGGAGGCTAGAACTTGCGAGCTGAGAAGACCCAAGTTGGAGTTCCAGCAATACCACAGTCTAAGTCTGTGATCTTGAAGAAGCTGTATCAGCTTCTTGGATATCAGTTTTCTTCATCTCTAAAATGATGACATTAAACCTAGATGGACAAATTCTGCAATTCTGTGACTGCTCACTGAAAAGCTGAGACTACTCTAGCAAACTTTCATATTTCAAGGACATCATCTTTTAAATTCCTGCAGAAATGGAAGCAACTCAAGAACTTTAGTCAGCAGGGTGGGTCCCTTGTGAAAAATACTATCGGCACTTAGCAATGCAGTACAATTTGAGAGTCACTGGAAAAATCTTTAGTCCTCAAATTTCTCCTTCCATGAGAAGTTACTTTTTAAGTTAAGATATTTATTTTGTCTAACTTCCCCCTTTTAAAATGCAGATACCTTGTGAAAGGATAGTATTTTTCTCCAGTCTGAGGCTGAGTGTCTTCTTCCTTATATCTGGGCTCTCAATTATATCACTTACAAACTCCAGAAAGAACTTGCTTCCACACTTTCCCCGCCCTTCCTAGAATCTCTTTTTTTTCTTTTCTTTTTTTTTGAGATGGAGTTTCACTCTTGTCGCCCAGGCTGGAGTGCAATGGCACAATCTCGGCTCACCCCAACCTCTGCCTCCCTGGTTCAAACAATCCTCCTGCCTCAGCCTCCCAGGTAGCTGGGATTACAGGCATGTGCCACCAGGCCTGGCTAATTTTGTAATTTTAGTAGAGACAGGGTTTCTCCATGTTGGTCAGGCTGGTCTTGAACTCCCGACCTCAGGTGATCTGCCAGCCTCGGCCTCCCGAAGTGCTGGGATTACAGGTGTGAGCCACCGCACCTGGCCAAATCTCTTTATTTTTCTATCAGCTCCTTTATTCTGTGTTCATACTACATTCAAACATATCTCTAAGCTTAATGCCAACCTTCTTTGATGCTTCTGCCTCTTCTGTAGTCTACTTTTTATTCTTTTGGTGTTACCATATTTAGAGATAGAATAGGAATCAGCAAAGTGACAAGTGGCTGAAGAATTAAAACGAAGACCAGAATGGTACTGTATCCTGGCCAACCAAGGAAGAAGAGAATTTCAAGAAGGAAGGGTTATCAGCATCGTCAAAATAAGAAAGTAAAGAAGATGAGGATGACTAAGCCTGCTAGCTTCAGAGACCAACTGGAGGCTGGCCAGTGTCCTCCTAATTACCAAATCTAAATGTCTTTGCTGTCAATGGTAGAGGAGATTTGGAGTGGTTAATCAAATCTCAAAATAGAAATGGCCCCAGTTTTCAGAATGTAGACTATGAAAAGCAAGCTTCCTGTGAACCCTTTGAAAAGTCTGGTTGACCCCTTGCCTCAACTCTCTGATGTGGGAAGGTGGTGAAAGATCAACAAATCGACACATCTGTCTTTTAGATACAGTAACAAGAGCAACACCTTACACCTCTTCTTCTTCAGCTTATTTTATTAGAATGCAATATTATTCCTCCATTTATAATTTTTAAAACTTGAGGTTCAGATGGGGTTTAAAGTACTTCTCAAGTCTTACATCCCCATAATACAGTGCTCCTGAAAAGATTTCTGCTGAAAACACTTCCAAGCTTTTGTCTCTGTTTTATCCTTCTAATCCTGCACTCCTTAAAGGGCCAAACCACCAGCCTTTCCTCCAAGCTACCCCAAGGGTTTAGTAGTCCACCGACCTTTGGTAGTTGAGGAAGAGCAGAAGACTCTATGATGATATCTTGGATAGTTTCTCAAAGAGGAAAACTGCCTTGATCTGTGTAGTCCTGGCTCCTCCCCAGATCAGAGTTTATCATAATACCCTTAAGTTGATTGGTAATTGCTCCACCAAAAAGTCCCTGAATTTCAGCCATGCGGTTGGCTGGTCAGGGATGGCTGATGGAAATAGATGGGCAGAAACTTTTGACGGACCCAATGAATGATTAACAGCAGAAATAAAGCAGCACTGTTTATCCAAGCTCCTTCCTCTTTGCTAGTCCTCATTCTTCATAACATGTCGCAATCGTTTATTTTCTCCTCTGCCAACCATTTCCCCTAAGTGGAAAGGTAATTTGAATTTGAAGCCAGAATTCTTTTTTCTTTTCATAAACACACAAGGGTTATGCAAGACACAGTCCAGCTAGCCTGGAAACCTTAGATACTGTGAGGTTCAGACAGCCTCCGCAAAAATGATCCACTTTCCATGACACCAGATCCAGTATGCTTTCCTGGAGCTTGAGAACTGATATTCTTGTCCAGAGCTCGTCTCTATCCCACCCCAAGGAATTACAAAAGGTGGGGAATTTATCAAACATGTATTGGGTTTCCACTGTGCTGAGTTATCTAGGACATATTCGGAGTTCAGCAAGTGTTAACTGCTACTACATGTCAGGCACCAGAGGATCTCCAAAAATTATCTTTCCAGTGTGCTCAGAAGAACGCAATGAAGGACCGGCCACGTTTCTTCTCACATACATCTAAAGAGACCACAAGCACTTACATTGTCCAATTAAGCTACTAATCCTCAAGGTTAAGATTTGTGTGCTCAGAAGATTGCTACTAAAAGGCCATTCTTTCTGAGAACTTCACTTTTTCTGTAACAAATACTAAAAGTCCCAGAAGAGTTTCAGAAAAGGAACTAAACTACAACAGGTTGAGTTAATCAAGGAAGGTTTTACAGAAGATGTGAGATTTGGATAAAAGGTGGAAATTATTAGATAAAAGTGGTAAGGATATTAGATGTAAAGAAACCATGTGCTAGGTCACCAAGGTGAGACACTGATTTGACAAGAATGAAGATAGAGGAGGATTCCAGATTGCACAGTCTTGAGACTAAATTGGAAGAAATATCACCTTTAAAGCTGCTATTTCTTTAAAGTACCGTTTTCCAATGTAGTGAAGTCCTTTCGTTTACTTTCCACAGTGACTCTTGCAGGTTTTTCTCTCCAGGTCACCAAATTGTCACATTCCCTCTCAGCAGATGCTCTTACCTCCTACTTTACTAAAAATCATTCTACCTTAGCTTCATCAACGTCAAATTTTCCCTTCTATTCACTCCTCATTCAGAGCAGAATTGTTTCTTCTTTTCCCGCCCCATGCATCTCTCATCCTGAAATGTCCCTTCAATTTTGCCAGTACCTCAAATTCCACCTTTCTTCTTTAGTGTGATGCTGAACTTCTCAAAGGTGTGGCTTGTTCTACCTGCCTGTTCTTTCTCATTCATCACTCCACCTGTTGGATTCCCATCTGGCTTCTACCCCTCTTCTACTAACATGTCTCTCTGAGGCATGCCCTTAGGTCCAAGTCCAAAATATCTTTAATTCATTTCTTATGATCTGTCTGCAGCCTTTGTCACTGCTGATCATTTCCTTTCTGAAACTCTCTTCTCCTTTGGCTTCCATGACACTAAACTTTCCTGATTCCCTTAACTTAACTAATTTCCCTTTCTTAGTTATTGTTACCTTCTCTTCCTCCTTCTCATTCCTAAATATAGGTATATCTCAGGCTCTTCTTTTTAAAAAAATTATCTTCGCAATTTTAATGATCTTGCTTTCTGTCACAGCTTTAACTATTACCAGTAAGAAAACTAGCCAGCACTACATTATTATTTCTTACTCTCCAAAACTCAAGACTTACTTTCTTAGGTTTTTTTTTTTTTTTTAATTGCCCACTGGACATCTTGCAAGCACTTCACCCTCAGCACATCCAAAGAGGAATTTCTCATTTCTGGCCGACAAGCTTCACTTTCTGACCCCAACTTTTTCTGACCTCTGGTTCTCAGGAATAAAATTTCAGATTCACTTTTGAACTCTTCCTCTCCCTGACCCTTCAATGTTTGATTGGTTGACAGGTTGTTTTGGTACAAGTTTTCAATACCTCTGGTGTCTGCTGCTGCTTTTTCATTTCTGTTGCCATCAAACCAGTTCGAGTTGATAATGCCTCCCATATGGACTATTGTAGGAGTCCTTTCATTGGTTTCTCTTAGTTCTTTTCCTTCATCAACCAATACTACAACCAACATTGTGGGAGAAATCTTTCTTTATGTTCTGTCCTTATTACTTCTTTGTTTGAAAGGCTTCCATGTCTTCATGGTCTGACTGCCAAAAAGCAAATGTATATTCTCTGCCTACCAAAAACAAGTGTATATTCTCTAGCATGTCATTCAAAACCCTCCATAAACTGGCTTTGACTTATCTTTCCAGCCACCTTCTCTCTCGCCAATTTCCATGCTTCATCTAGGCCAGTTCAGGCTATGTGCAAGTTCCTAAACATATCCCATTTTTTCTGCCTCTGTGCAATGCCTTCTAAAATTATTATTAGAAATTCATTTTACAACATTAAAAAGCTTTAAGAGAGTAAACACTTATAATTTCACATTCTAAGACAATTGTTTTTATCTGTGCCTATTATTGTCTAGTCCTTTCCCACAAGAATAAAGGTTTTACATAAATGCAATCTTAAGCCCTTGTTATTAAATATTATATTTTTACTTAAGATTATATTTTTCAACTTGTGCTCTAGAACCTTAACCTCCTCTGACCCTGAAGTTCCAGCCATACATTCTTTTGCCTTTTTTTCAAATCCATGCAACCATTCACTATAACTCAAATTAGAAGGGACAGACACCTTTGGAAATAATTTTTTGAGAACTCCTTTAGCCTCCAACTCAACAGCTTCCACCTGTTGCTGTCTTTCCTTGGAAGTCTTGTTCACTTTGTCCTGCAGCATTTTTTCAGTTGATGCCAATGCTTCCATTGCTTCCCAGTTTTTCTCCTGGAGGTTAAGGTTCTAGAGCACAAGTTGAAAGAAGCTGATGAAATGCACACATTGTTACAGCTAGAATGTGAAAAATACAAATCCGTCCTTGCAGAAACAGAAGGAATTTTACGGAAGCTACAGAGAAGTGTTGAGCAAGAAGAAAATAAATGAAAAGTTAAGGTCGATGAATCACACACGACTATTAAACACATGCAGTCATCATTTACATCTTCAGAACAAGAGCTAGAGCGATTAAGAAGAGAAAATAAGGATATTGAAAATCTGAGAAGAGAATGAGAACATTTGGAAATGGAACTAGAGAAGGCAGAGATGGAATGATCTACCTATGTTACAGAAGTCAGAGAGTTGAAGGCACAGTTAAATGAAACACTCACAAAACTTAGAACCAAACAAAATGAAAGACAGAAGGTAGCTGGTGATTTGCATAAGGCTCAACAGTCACTGGAGCTTATCCAGTCAAAAATAGTAAAAGCTGCTGGGCACACTACTGTTATTGAAAATAGTGATGTTTCCCCAGAAACGGAGTCTTCTGAGAAGGAGACAATGTCTGTAAGTCTAAATCAGACTGTAACACAGTTACAGCAGTTGCTTCAGGCAGTAAACCAACAGCTCACAAAGGAGAAAGAGCACTACCAGGTGTTAGAGTGAAGTAATTGAGAAACTGTTCATTTGAGGATAAAAAAGGCATTGTATTATATTTTGCCAGATTAAAGCCTTATTTATGTTTTCAACCTTTCTACTTTGTCAGAAACACTGAACAGAGTTTTGTCTTTTCTAATCCTTGTTAGACTACTGATTTAAAGAAAGAAAGAAAAAAAGCCAACTCTGTAGACACCTTCAGAGTTTAGTTTTATAATAAAAACTGTTTGAATAATTAGACCTTTACATTCCTGAAGATAAACATGCAATCTTTTATCTTATTTTGCTCAATAAAATTGTTCAGAAGATCAAAGTGGTAAAGACAATGTAAAATTTAACATTTTAATACTGATTTTGTACACTGTTTTACTTAACATTTTGGGAAGTAACTGCCTCTGACTTCAACTCAAGAAAACACTTTTTTGTTGCTAATGTAATCGGTTTTTATAATGGCATCAGCAAATAAAAGGATGCTTATTATTCAAAAAAAAAGACTATATTTTTAAGATTTTCTGCTTCCTCATATTTATCACCATATAGGTCTGCATTACATTTAAAGTACCATAATTTATTCAAAATTTTCCCAAGAGTAGACATTTCAAATGCTCATAAGGTCCTCCTAAATAGATAATATACACAAATAAGAAGTAGCTTCAATTTCAAATCATTTTGCTCCAGTTAGATTAATCCTAGGAATGAATTTACTTGGTTAAAAATCTTATTATTGGTCAGGTGTGGTGGCTCATGCTTGTAATCACAGCACTTTGGGAGGCCAAGACGGGTGAATCACCTGAGGTTAGGAGTTCGAGACAGCCTGACCAACATAGAGAAACCCTGTCTCTACTAAAAATACAAAATTGGCTGGGCGTGGTGACGCAGGCCTGTAATCCCAGCTGCTCAGGAGGCTGAGGCAGGAGACTCGCTTGAACCCAGGAGGCAGAGGTTGTGGTGAGCTGAGATCACACCATCGCACTCTAGCCTGGGCAACAAGAGTGAAACTCCAGCTCAAAAAAAAAAAAAAAAAAAACTCATTATTGTCTTACTCCATTTCTGAAATATTCTTTCCAACTGGAATGAGCTCCTTAATCTTTGTCTCTAATTCTCACTTACCTTTGAAGGCCCAAATAACTGTGACTTCTTCCTTGACAATATTCCTGCCTCCTCCTCCCAGACAGAAGTGAACCTCCTCTCATCTGAGCTCTCGTAGCCCACTGTTGTCTGAAAAATGTTTAGTTCATTCTAACCACTCTAAAATAATGCTACGTGTGTACATGTCTCGTGTCTACTAGCAGACTCTGGGGTACTCAAGAGTCCATCTCTTATTCCCCTTCATAACTTTACCTAGTGATTTTCCGTTATTTCAAGCTGGCTTATATATTTTGGTTGCACTTTATCCAGATATCCTATGTGTTTCAGGTAGCAGTCAGGATGAGAGGTGGGAGAAGCTTGTCATGCCAGCTCAGTATGACATTTTGATTGAAAGCCTTAGGATTCTTATTTCTTCTACCCTCTAAAAAAGGAGAATTATAAGTAAAAAATAATGTAAAGTTTTTGTTTCTAAAAAAGAGAAGAAATATATTCACTTGTGTTGCACCATCTCTAATCTACCATGCAGGACCAGGTTTCATTCAAGAGGCAATAAGCAATTTTCCTGCAGATTTGGAAACCTGTTTCCATAAGCCAGATGTGGGCAAGACTGGGAGGAGAGTTTGGGTCCTAGCTCTCCTTCTGTCCCAGTGGGTCATTTTTAAGGATGTAACTATTCTAAGCATATTTTCCAAAATGGAAGGTTAATTTTTGCCTCATAAATTGCGGTTAGTTTTGGTTTCATAATTCATGGTCTCATGTTAAAATATGAGTTACGCTCTGGGCTGAGATCAGAGTTTCCCCATTCTCCTTACACACTGGAAATTAAGCCCTCTATTCTCCAATAATATGTTGCTAATTCTGGCCTTAGACAACCACTACATTTGGCCTTTTCACATTCTGAGAACAACACGCACACACACACACACACACACGGTGCGTTATACAACTGCAGTTGGCAATTTCAGCCCAATAAGAGGTAAATCTGAAACCAATTTCAGAACCAAGAAGAAAATTTATTCATAGGTTTACTTCTATTACATCTGCTCAGCTGCAGTGTTACAACAATTTTGCCTTCAACTCAGCTTTCTTCAGCTCCAGAGAATATTTTAGCACCTCCATTGTCATGCCACTTTCCTTTAATTGTTGCTTAAAGTTCTCCATGGCTTCGCAGAGGTCCTTACTCTCCTGAAAGGCAAGCTGAAGAAAGAAAACTTTTTACAAGTTACAACATAAGGACTGAGACCCAGCTATATACTCTGAAGCCAGTGAGCAGCAGTTAGCTCTCTGAATGGGGGCTCAGAACCAGGCTAGCTTAAGTAAAGATTTGGGTTTTCAACATGGCAAATCATTTGTATTTTCTGACTTAAATATACTTATTAATATTATCCCAGTAATAAATATGAACTAAAAGAAGAATCTCAGTGAAAATGGATCTGTTCAGTGTTGTTTGTTTGGTTTTGGAGCCTAGAAGAATTTTAGAGACTTTTCCAATTCTCACGCATTGTGCTTATCTGCTTTGCTCTATAACAGGGATCCCCAACCCCAGGGCCACAGACTGGTACTGGTCCACGGCCTATTAGGAACTGGGCCACATAGCAGAAAGTGAGCGGCGGGCAGGCAAGCAAAGCTTCAGCTGTATTTATAGCCACTCTGCTTCGCTCACATTGCTGCCTGAGCTCCACCTCCTGTCAGGTCAGCGGTGGCATTAGATTCTCATAAGAGCATGAACCCTATTGTGAACTGCTCATGCGAGGGATCTAGGTTGACCCCTCTTTATGAGAATCTAATGCCTGGTAATCTGTCACTGTCTCCCATCACTCCCAGATGAGAATCTAGTGCCTGATGATCTGTCACTGTCTCCCATCACTCCCAGATGAGAATCTAGTGCCTGATGATCTGTCACTGTCTCCCATCACTCCCAGATGATAATCTAATGCCTGATGATCCGTCACTGTCTCCCATCACTCCCAGATGAGAATCTAGTGCCTGATGATCTGTCACTCTCTCTCATCACTCCCAGATGATAATCTAATGCCTGATGATCTGTCACTGTCTCCCATCACTCCCAGATGATAATCTAATGCCTGATGATCTGTCACTGTCTCCCATCACACCTAGATGGGAATCTAATGCCTGATAATCTGTCAGTTTCCCATCACTCCTAACTAGATGGGACCCTCTAGTTGCAGGAAAACAAGCTCAGGGTTCCCACTGATTCTACATTATGGTGACTTATATAATTATTTTATTATATATTATAATGTAATAATAATAGAAATAAAGTACACAATAAATGTAATGCATCTGAATCATCCCCAAACCATCCCCACTCTTCCCACCCCCATCCATGGAAGTGTCATCTTCCATGATACCCATCCCTGGTGCCAAAAAGGTTGGGAACCACTGCTCTATAAGGCACATGAGACAACAACTTCTACCAACAGGGTCTCATGAGGTATTTGTGATGATGGTGGCAAATGGGAACTTCCAACTTCCATTTATAAAAATGTGAGTTAATAGTTTATGAGCCCCTTCTACAGCCAGGCCAAGGCCAACCCATTCAAAAGCAAAATGTCCCACATTAAACAGATATATACTGAGCATATGCCAGGAGTGATGCCAGGCCCTGGAGATCCAGCTGTGAACAAGACAGACACGAGCCTCCTACTTACAAGTGCCTTCTCACACTCTGGTTTGGGAGCTTCCTGGATCAACTTGCAGACTGGAAGTGCACTGCTCCACTCCCCATCAATGCACTGCTGCTCCTGCATGCCCACTAAGTAGTACCTGAACAGAAATTAGAACAAGGCTTAGCTTTTCCACTTTCTGAATTGGATAATGGAGACTGGTTTTGTGTAGTTGTATTTCAGTATTTCATGCTGTGATGGAATCCACCTCCCTGCCTTTGACCTTCAGTGCATGCTTAAGTTATCTTGGTATTACAAAGCCGTTCAAAGTAAAACCATTCTCCTGGAGGTGGGGAGGACCCAAGTGATGAGTCAACCCATAAAACATAGAGAAGCGAGAAATTCTGAATCAGGTGTTTATGCACACAGGTTTTGGGTGGGGAGAGTGATAGAAGCACTTTATCATTCAATAACCTAAAAAGGCATCTGGCATCTAAGCTCTAAAAAGGAGTAGAAAATGAGAGACACCCTGCAAATAAATCTTAGCGAAGGGGCTAAAAAGGAGCAATTACTTTTAATCAGAAAAATATGAGAGTTGCCTGCAACGTGCATTGAAGGTATATAATGAGATCAAAATGCCAGTGAGGCCACATGACTCTGAGTTAATTAGGGGGCTTTAAGGGTCTATACACTAAGTCTTTATATTTCTGCACTTCTGTATTTGTTTTTTAGTATTTATATTCTCTGATTTTTTTTTTTATTTTTTTTATTTATTTATTTATTTTTTTTAGAAAACATACATTTTAGGCCAGGCACAGTGATTCATGTTTGTAATTCCAGCACTTTCCAGCACTTTGGTAAACCATGGTGGGAGGATCACTTGAGCTCAGCAGTTCAAAACCAGCCTGGGCAACATAGGGAGACCCTGTCTCTACAAAACCTTAAAAAATTAGCCAAGCGTGGTGGCCCATGCCTGTAGTCCCAGCTATTAGAGAGGCTGAGGTGGGAGGATTTCATGAGCCTAGGAGGCAGAGGTTGCAGTGAGCTATGAGTACACCACTGCACTCCAGCCTGGGTGACAGAGGGAGACACTGTCTCAAAAACAACAACAAAGAAACACAAAAAAACCTACTTTTTATTTATTTATTTATTTATTTATTTATTTATTTTAAAACAGAGTATCACTTTTCCACCTGGGTTGAAATGCAGTGGTGCCATCTAGGCTCACTGCAACCTCCACCTCCTGGGTTCAAGCGATTCTCATGCCTCAGCCTCCTGAGTAGCTGGGATTACAGGAGTATGCCACCACGCACAGCTAATTTTTGTATTTTTAGTAGAGACGAGAGTTTTGCCATGTTGGGGCCAGGCTGGTCTTGATCTCCTGGCCTCAAGCAAACCGCCTGCCTTGGCATCCCAAAGTGCTGGGATTACAGGTGTGAGCCACCACGCCCAGCCAAATCCATTCATTTTAAATAATTTATCTTGTCTTGGCAGAGAGGAAAAAGAGATACTTGCATTGGGGTAAGTAGGATATTTTAGTAGGATCAGTCTGTCTTCTAGGGATTGAGGAGAGCTAGCAGAGGGCCAAAGCAGCTCTCAAAATCAGAATGAGCTCAGAATCCTGCAGCAGTAGGAAATCAGATGACCAGGTGGACACAGACTGGGTTATTCCCAAAAACAATGCTGCCAAGGGGCAAGATCTGGCATTTGACAGGCTGTATTCACTTACCTGTCTTTACAGTAATAACTAATGGTGGATCCTAAGGTGAAATTATTTCCTTCAAAATAGCCATGAGCTGGATTCCTAGGAGGGTCACAGTCCCCTGAGAGAAAGGAGTACAGAAGTGACAGTTACGAGGGCCAAGCATGCTCAATGAACAGCACCCCTGATTGCAGCTGTTTATGCCAGCACCTGACGGCCTCAGAGCAACACCTGTGCCAGCACCTGACATCCTCACAGCAACACCTGTGGGATCTGGAAACATGTTCTTCATTCATTTCCTTCTCTTCTAAATCATATTTGTCCATGGGAAAGTGCTTTCCCCCAGCTCATCTTGTGAGTTAGTAGGGATATGGGAGTATTATCTGACTAGCAGGAGCTCAAGGAAAGAAATTTTAAGTTGTAGAGAAGCTAATTGTTAACGTACAAGAAAAGAAAAATTGGGCCATAGGTGAAGGCTGAAGAAATAACTCCCTGAGAGAGGAGATGAAGCGTGTGAGCTCAAATGGAAGCTGACATCCCCTGTGGGTAAGAGTTGTGAAACATGAGTGTATTAGTCCATCTCACATTGTGATAAAGAAATATCTGAGACTGGGTAATTTACAAAGAAAAGAGGTTTAATTGGCTCACAGTTCTGCAGGCTGTACAGGAAACATGGTGCTGGCATCTGCTTGGCTTCTGGGGAGGCCTCGGGAAACTTACAATCATGGCAGAAGGCAAAGGGGGAGGGAGGCATCTCACATAACAGGAGCAGGAACAAGAGAGAGAGGGAGGAGGCGCTACACACTTTTAAACAACCAGATCTCATGAGAACTCACTCGCCGTCACGAGGACAGTACCTAGGGAGATGGTGCTAGAACATTCATGAGAAATCCACCCTCATGATCCAGTCACCTCCCACCAAGCACCACCTCCAACACTGGAGATTACAATTCAATATGAGATTTGAGCAGGAACACACATCCAAACTATATCAAAGAGAGTATCAGAAAAAGGGGAGAAGGTGGGAGCAGTGGCTCACACCTGTAATCCCAGCACTTTGGGAGGGTGAAGTGGGTGGATCACCTGAGGTCAGGAATCTGAGACCAGCCTGGCCAACATGGTGAAACCCAGTCTCTACTAAAAACACAAAAAATAGCCCAGCGTGGGTGCGCACCTGCAATCCCAGCTACTTGGGAGGCTGAGGCACGAGAACCGCTTGAACCTGGGAGGTGGAGGTTGCAGTGAGCCAAGATCGTGCCACTGCACTCCAGCCTGGGCAACAGAGCAAGACTGTCTCAAGAGAAAAAGAAATAGGGGAGAACATGGCTGGAAGGGAAGAGGACGAGTCTGTGGAACTGTGGAAAGAAAGCAGGATGACATGTTAGGAGTTGCGAGTCTTGATACTGGCTCTTCCACTAGCTATGCAGCACTAAAGCCATTTTGCTCCTCTTGGCTTCCTTCCTAATATTATCAGATAAGCAGGTTAAATAATATCATCTCTAAGGTCCCAGTCAGCTCTGAGACCACAGGACACTAAACATGTTGATCAAAAATAGTGGCTAACAATGATTATGTAGGTGTATATTTACTGAAACATAAAAATCTTCTAAACAAATGGTTGAGTAAAAACAGCAGATCATGAAAGAACATGTATAATATTATTTTTGTAAATCATGGTTACACAAACATAAGCACAGGAAAAAAGTATGGAAAGTTATATGCCAAAATACTTAATGCCCTTATCCTTAGATGGCTTGTACGTAATTGATTTCGTCTTTTATTTTCTATATTTTTCTACAACAAAGGTGTATTAATATTACTTATGCAGTTAATACGCTGTAATTTTCTAAAGCTCAGAGACTGAGCTCAAAGGCTGAATAGAGGAAAGCAAGAAGAATTTCCAGGAGTTGTTCGGGGGATTCCAGTCCATCAGAGTTCTGGTAACTTTTATGAGTACAATTTTGAACGGAAGGAGATGATGTGGTAAACAGAAAGAATAAACACAAAGAATCTGGTTTATTCAGAAACCGAGAGAACTCATCCTAGATTTAGATAATGAAGTGACATAAAAAGACAGGGATCCTGTGGTTAAGACTAGATTAGAAACTACTGAATTAAAAGAGAGTAAAATGGAAAACATTTGGAAGAAATAAGGAAATACTTTAAACTTGTCAAGCTAATGACATAAAATGCTATTATGTGCATGTGATTTAACTGTGTATATAATAGTATGTATGTGTGTTTTAAATAACCCCAAATTCCCTCATGTAACAGCCTATATAGTTTGTGCTCTTAAACTGCCTGTCTTTATTATTTCTTTCTTTTTTTTTTTTTTTAGAGACAGGCCTCACTATGTTGTCTAGGCTGGCCTCAAATTTCTGGACTCAAGCTATCCTCCTGCCTTAGCTTCCCAAGTAGCTGGGACTACAGGTGTGCACTACCATGCCTGGCTTTTATTATTTTAGTAGCTACTGCCAAAATACATTCAAATAGTGACAGCACTTTACGCTCTCACTGACATAAATGGCTATTTCCTCAGGTCACGAATAGTATTAAATTAAATCCATCTTTTCATTTTTTGCTAATCTGATCAGTAAAAGATGTATATCTAATTTTAATTTCCAGTTCTATAATCATTTGTAATGTTCACTATCCTTTCATATAATCAGGAGATAGAAGTGCTGTTTAGGGCCATTATTTTGGAATTGCCTGTCCTTACCCAACTTTGCTTATTTTCTATTGGGTTGTTTTTTTCTTACTGATCTCTAGGGGATCTTTGTTTATTAAAAACATTAACTCTTTAACCATCAAATATGTTGCAAATACTTTATTCAATATGATGTCTTTTAGTATGTAGAAGTTTTTCTTTTAAAAATTTAATTAAATCTGCCCATTTTCTTCCTTTATGACTTCTTGAGTTTTATGAAACCGCTTAGGAAGGCTTTCCCCATCCCAATGTAATAAATATATTATATTTTCTTTTAATGATTTAATAATTTTGCTTTTTATAGTTATATATTTAAAATCCATTTGGAATGTATTATGAATACGGTGTGAGCTAGAGCCCTAACTTTGTCTTCTTCCAAATAGATAATTATTCCATCACCACTGAATAGACTTTTCCTCCTGACTTAATCTGTTCTACTTATATGTACCTATACTTTGCTGTTTTAGTGATATATAATTTGTAGTACCTACAGTTTGCCATTTTAATGCTATTGTGCTCATAGTAACTTTGTAGTATATTTTACTATCTAATACAGCAAGTATTCCTTTCCCTTTGATCCGGTCAAATATATACATCATTCATCATTTTCCCAAAAATATTTACATTGTTAGATGTGTATCCTACCAGATGAGATTCTTTAATTCATGTTTTTTTCATATTTTTGAATTTAAAATTCTGGGAGGCATTGCATTGTAATACTAAGTCTGCCCATCCAGGATCATGCATGTCTTTTCTTTCATTCAAGTCTTGTTTTATATCTTTCAGTAAATTTTCCTATAGATCTTGTGAATAGAATTATTTTTACATTTCAAATTCAACTAATAATTATTAATAGAAAATAAAAACATTGATTTTTTCAATATTTATTTTGTATCCAAGTAAATATTAAATATTTTAGTAGACTTTCTTGGATATTTGAAGTATATTCTGCAAATAATGGCATCCTGTGATCCAGCAATCATTTTAGGAATCTGTCCTATAGAAATAACAACGTAGTAGCTGGGCGCGGTGGCTCACGCCTGTAATCCCAGCACTTTGAGAGGCTGAGGTGGGTGGATCGTGAGATCAGGAGTTCGAGACCAGTCTGGCCAAGATGGTGAAACCCCGTCTCTACTAAAAATACAAAAATTAGCTGGGCATGGTGGTAGGCACCTGTAACCCAGCTACTCGGGAGGCTGAGGCAGGAGAATCGCTAGAACCTGGGCGGCAGAGGTTGCAGTGAGCTGAGATCACACCACTGCACTCCAGCCTGGGCAATAGAGTAAGATTCCATCTCAAAAAAAAAAAAAATAGAAAGAAATAACAACGTAGACATAAGAACATGTGTGTATAAAATATTCATTTCAGCATTGTTCCTAATAGCAAAAATATTAAAATAATACGAGAGCCATATAATAAATTATGACATATGCAGTTATTAAATAGCAGACAATAGAGCTATATGGACTGGTCTAGGAAAATGGCCATGTATATAGTTACATGAAAAAAAGCAATTTAAAAATATGTATAGCAAGTCCCCTTTTCTACAGGTATATTTATATATATACATACACACAAAATGGCATTTAATGCTTATTTAATTTAAATATTTTATTTGTGTGTGCTTGTTTTAAATGTCTGTATAAACATAAGAAAAAGTCATGAAATAAACACACTCCATTTACTAACTCTGAGAGATATGAATTGTAGTGCTAGAAAGAGGGTCTTTAGCCTTGTAGATAATTCTGCAGTAGATGAGTTATGATCTTTTTCCCGTTTTGTGTTTACTTTTCAAACAAAGTCACTGTCTTGAAATTAAAAAATAAAATAGTCGATGCTCCAAACTACCCTACATTAGACCTAGTAGGACAGGACCCCAATCTGAGAAGGAAAAAAGTGCGCTTTAGCTGCTGTTCATTGCAATGGAATGTAGTCTCTCGAGGTGAGATTTGGTTCTGTGAGCTCCACTTGTTTCACGGCTGTCTGCTAGATCTTAAGTCTGTCCCTGATACAAAAAAAGAGAAAAGCATCCCAGGGATGTGGCAATGTCTAAGTTTAGACTACTAATCAGTATTTTGGGGATTCTTGATGGTTTCTCTTGTACTTACTACTTTTGCAGATGGGAAAGGGAGGTGCCCAGGTGTGATCCTCCAGACACTGGCTCCAATTGCTGCCCTTGAGGATGTAGTGGTCATTGCACTTAAACGTGATTCTGTCACTTACATTCACAGGCCCCAAAGAACTGAACTCTCCATTCACCAGCACAGGATCAGGACAGTGGCCCACTGAAGAAGAAAATAAGCAACAATCTGAAAGGGCAAGGCTGAAGCCCAACACAGCAAAGGCCAGACCTCCTCAGTCTTCAGTGAGAAAATAGCAAATTAGAGCTAGTACTGCACATTTTTAATTGAGTGAAGTACATGGTACTACCATATCAATGCAGAATGAAAAAAAGAGGAGATTGACCTAAGTACAGCCCAAAAGAGCTTTGTCATGCACAAGAACAACATGAATTGGCAACTGAAAGTAATTAATTACATAACTGAAAGTTACCAATCGTGTTTATTGTACTGTTATATTAAGCATGGCTCAAAATAGTAAGCCTATGTTTGAGGCAAGTATTTCCTTCCCTTTCATCCAGCCAAATATACACTTACTTAGCATTTTTTATTTTGTCGTGCTTTTTCCCATGGCACGGAAAAAAACAGGAGAGAATGCACAGGAATATATGAGTTTGGTTATATGAATGAAGGATAATAATATTGGTGTGCTCTACTCTAGGTATACAAGAGAACTAATGCAACTATTCTTTAAAAAATAGTAGTAATAAATAGGATATGGATTAATTATTCCCCATCTCCACAGAGGATACCAGAAACGAGTTTTGTGACCTTGAGCAAGTCAGTTGGATCTCAATTATCACATTGGTAAACTGAGAATATAAACTATTCCCAGTTGAAAAGTTATATGATAGGTGAAATAAAATGATACGATGCACTTACTTCAAAATAATAAAGTGAGGATATACATGAAACAAGGTTAGTCATGTGTGGATAACTGATGAAATTGTGTGATGAGTCCATATGAGTGAATTTGACTCTTCTGTCTTTTGTATACATTTTAAATTTTCCATAACATAAACATTTTTAAAGCAATATAAGGTTAAACAAATTATAGCAAAAAAAATAGTTCTAATATCTGGAAGAAATCATTTCTTTCCCATAGAGGGAATTGATTCTATTAATTCAACTAAATTAATACTGATCAAGATCTGATCATGGAGCTTCCGAGAGAAGCTCCTCCACTGGAGTGCTTTAAAAGAGGTCTCCTAGAAATTGAGAATTTTTGTTTTCTTATAAAGTTTTACCACAGCCTATAGGAAGTAGGATGTGAAGGAGTAAAACAGGATATCAATATGGGCAAAGATACAGAAAGATCTAACTTACAGCGGCACTCAGTAGTGGTGTTAGCCCACTCCTTAGAGGCATTGCAAAAAAGGGTCTTCTTTCCTACCAGGTGGTAGCCCTTGATACAAACATAAGTCCCCAGAATCTGTCCTTCCACCTCCTTTGCGACAAATATGCTATTGTCCACTGGAGGAAGTTCTGGACAGTGCTCTGCTGGAAGCAAAAAGAAAACAGATTCACTTGGCATATCATGTGCTGTCAGGGAGCTCTGATTAGATTTCCCCATCCTCATGTCTTTTTGCTGGATTATTGATCCTGATGCCTGTACTCTTCCATGTCCATGTACATCCATGTCCTTCCCTTCCAACAGATTTCCAATTTTTTTTTTTTTTTTTTTTTTGAGACGGAGTCTCGCTATGTCACCCAGGCTGGAGTGCAGTGGCCCAATCTCAGCTCACTGCAAACTCTGCCTTCCGGGTTCACGCCATTCTCCTGCCTCAACCTCCCAAGTAGCTGGGACTACAGGCACCCGCCACCACACCCAGCTAATTTTTTGTATTTTCAGCAGAGACGGGGTTTCACCGTGTTAGCCAGGATGGTCTTGATCTCCTGACCTCGTGATCCGCCCACCTTGGCCTCTCAAAGTGCTGGGATTACAGGTGTGAGCCGCCGCGCCTGGCCGGATTTCCAAAGTTTTATTTCCGAAAGTATAACAGGAATTTTACTCAAATTCAGCCACAAGTTGTCCACTTCTAAACAAATAGTCCCCTACCCAAACAGCGGTCCTGGAGTTTATAACAAGTAAGACCTCCCAGGATTTTGAAATTGGTACTCTTTTTGCTCCCAGAACAGAAAGGGAAAGTAAATAGTAACCACCCACTTCAGAGATCAGAGTCATCATTAAATGTACACTAAGCTCCTATTGAGTGCAGAGCATTAGGCCAATTTGAGATTTTTCAATAGAAGAATAAATATTATAAATGTAAACTTCCTTAAAGACCTAGACAGAGATCCTCAAAACACCGCAAATGGACACCAAGTGCCTATAAGCTGAGTTGAAGGAAAGCATACGTACCATCTGAAGCAGAAACCCGCCACGCAACCATAAGACAGCACGCACACCAGAAAAACATCTGGTGATCAAAGTCCTCTCCCCAGGCTGGAATTCACCCAGCTCAGACACCTGGTTTGAAAAAAAATAGATCTTCTAACACTGCTTAAGACCAGCCCAACCACCTCCTTTCTAGAGAAGAGGTTATATTGATTTACCCTCCCTGGAGGAAATGAAAAGAAAAAATCTTACGACGGGAAATCAGAACAGCTGTAAGGAAGCTGGTATAGGGAGGAACAGCAAAAATACAAAGGGATGGTAAAAGAGTTGCCAGGTTTAAAACTCAGTTTCAGAAATTGCCTGGTTTCTGGGAATGCAAATCCAGTTGACCAGTCTTTTTGAACCGCAGGCTTATCGTTCCCCAACAAACGTGGGCCAAATGGTCTCGCCATGACCTTGACTTCTGTCAATATTTGCCAATGTTTACAGTCCAACTTTCTGTAACTCTGGCCAGCGTTGGGGAAAGAGAACGGGCTGTCAATCCCTGGTTCTTGCCCAGGTGGGACCCAATTTTGAATGCTACCTCATCCTCCTTTCCTGAATACCAGATATCCTAAGGCTGTAAGCAGCACTGAAGACGAAAGCTCAAGGAAGTAAACTAACCTTACCTGTCTCTGTCCCTCCAGAGTTAGGCCTTCCCAGCAAGGAGCTGGTCTTAACTGACTCCAAAGCCGAGAGCTCCAAAGTCCTGCAGTGACACATTGTTCTCGCTTGCCAGGCCTGTACCCAGGCTTCCTACTTTGTGGCTCTTCCAGTGTCAAGATTTGGCCTGAGTCCAGAGTTAACCAAATGAGCAAAGAGAGAGGTGAGGGGAATCCTTTGGTCTCAGGAATTAAGGCATGAAAAACTGTTTTGAGGGCTCCCGTATCATCTTGCTTGTGACTACTATAACACTTGGTTGGTTCTCTGTGCCCTAATTATGAAACTGGGGTAAAATTCCTACAAAATTTCAGGTTTTAATAGAATAATAAAGCATTAAGGACACAGTAAGGTTGCAAATGTTCTTCTCTTCCCCATCCATTATTACTATTTGTAATGATTAATCTATGTCTTTCTCCTAAAAGGAATCAAGATATGCCACCCCCAAATATTTGGCACAAAGATTCTTTTAAGCTGAAGATATTTGAGATTCAGTGACATGGAAAGGAACAGAGCTTTTGGGGGCTTTCCTTACCTGACCAAAGCCAGCAACCTTGGAGATAAGGTTAACATAAATTCCTTTTCAGGGTAGGTCTATCCTGGAGGGGAGAGCATGAGTAAAACATATTTCAAATTCCTTCTCCAGGGAAATTTCATGGCCTTGAAGGAGACAGGAAGAACACTCGTACTTATACACACAAACATTATCACAAAACTTTCTAATTTCCTACTTTTCCCCTGAAAACCCACTTACCTTTCCAAAAAATAATCTGTTTTCTTTTTTGTTTGAGATGGTGTCTTGGCATGATCTCGGCTCACTGCAACCTCCACCTCCCGGGTTCAGGCCATTCTTGTGCCTCAGTCTCCCAAGTAGCTGAGATTACAGGCATGCGCTACCATGCCTGGCTAATTTGTGTATTTTTAGTAGAGACAGGGTTTCACCATGTTGGCCAAACTGGTCTTGAACTCCTGACCTCAAATGATCCACCCGCCTTGGCCTCCCAAATTGCTGGGATTATAGGCATGAGCCACCGCACCCGGCCAGTAATCTGTTTTCTTATAAGTGCCTTTCTTCTCCCCACCTTCACCTATTAAGATGATGTATAAGCCCCAATTCTAACCAACTTTTTGAATTACTCATCACTGAGTTTTCCCACATGTACTCAAGTTACATGTATAAATAGAATTTTCTCTCCTGTTAATCTGTCTTAGTCTAATTTGCAGGTCCCAGCCACTGAATACAATATGGTAGAGGAAAGGTGTTTTTTTCTTCCCCTTTATTCCCACAGGAAACTGCTAACTCCAGGACAGGGTTTGTGTCTGATTTGTATTTGTATTCCCTTCCACGGTGCTTCATATTGCAAAGCAGTTGTCTGTTAAATGAATGAAAGTAATGCAGAAATAAATGAAAAAAACACAGTCATCCAGAAACTACCACAGCCCCCAAAATCCATATGATCACTTGCCATTTATCACATGCTGTCTTATGATTTTTTATGTCTTATCTTTTCTCAACTAATATGCAAATTCCTATAGTGTAAGCACCCTCTAAGATATGATTTTCAAAAAGTTAAAAATATGACACTTAAGTAAATATAAGATGAATATATATCAAAGATTTAATTCAACTCATTAATTAATGAGGAAACATTCAGATGCTACAACTGGTTCAAAGAAGAATTTGAGGAATAGGAATGCATATAGTCAGTCAGTCAAAAGCATTCTGAAGTGACCTTTCCAATAGGTACAAAACTGGTTAATATCCTACAGAGTAACAAACTGTAATATTTGCAATTGGCTTTTCTACCTGGTGGAAAGTAATTAAAACAAAATGGACAAAACATATTTGCTCTACTATAATCAGGAATCATTTGCATTGTTCTCAGATAAGAATCATTTGCCTTCCTATAAATTTACTGCAAATTAACCTCTATGCTTAAAGAGTTCTAAAAGAACTTTTAAAAAATTCAATCAGAGTCACATACTCCTGTGAATTGATCATCTCCAGAGGGCTTGCTAGAAAAATGCCCAGGAATCCATTGAGCATTTGCTCCAATGATCTCTTTTTGCTAATCCTAAGCTTTGAATAATTTTTAGTTACATATCCCATGTTCTACTTGTTGAGGAATGCATGTTCTTCGGTATCTTTTATAGATTTATATACAGAATGTTTGTACAATAAATTATTTTAAAAAGGAAAATCTAATTTAGCCCTACATAAATATGGACATAAAATAGAACATGTATTACAGGAAATAATTGCAAGTAATTCTTCATCTTAATGGCTTACTTCAGATTCAGAACTATTAGGACTTTAGAAACCATATCGCTTAAACTATTGTCTTACTAATATTTCTCCATAAAATATAAAAATACAAAAATATTCACACTAAGTGGGCGCTATAGAGACAATAAATAGCATCACAAAGTTCGGGTCAGGTTTTTTCTGTCAAATGAGTTAGAAGAAAACTTTGCCTCAAAAGTTTTTGGATTTTAGAATTACAGATAAAAGAGAGAAACAGAAAGTGATCTAGAGAGAGAGACAGAGAGTAATATGGTGGGTTTTAGGGGAGAGGCAGAATCAGAGATAGATGCAGAGAAATAGAGATGCTTAGGAAGGGGTGTCTGGGAGCTCTGAAGGACAAGTCTCCACCTGGCACTGCCATTGTCCCCCTGCCCCAACCCTGCTCTTCCCTCCTCAGCCCTCTCTCCCCACAGGACCAGCAAGAGCATCAGAGACAGAGATGGAGACAAAAGACAGACAGAGGAGACACTGACAGAGTGAATCAGAGAGAGACAGAGACAGAGGAATTTCTCCTCTTCCCTCTGCCTCCCTCCTCCTCTCCCCAACACCTCCTCCCAACTACCTTCCTGCCTCCCTCTGCTCCCCTTCCGAGGCTGCATGTTCTTCAGGACTTTCCCTCAGCTCCAGGACAGGGTCCTCCTGGAGCTCCCGATGGGTGAATATTTACACCACAAAAGTAAATAAAGATTACAGGCTTATATATTTTACTATGTGTATCCAAAATTAGGTAAATTGATAAATGAGCATTTGCAGGCTCTTCTATTCCTTTGAACATTAAAAGATAATTGGATCTATGCCAGATTGTTTCCTGGAGAACTGGGGTAATAGATCAGGTGAAACTGTTGTTCTCAGACTGGTTTCATTGCTTTACAATGGAATGGGCAAGCTGGGCGTAGTGGCTCATGCCTGTAATCCCAACACTTTGGGAGGCCGAGGCAGGTGGATGGCTTGAGCCCAGGAGTTCGAGACCAGCATAGCAAGACCTCATCTCTACAAAAAAAAAAAAAAAAAAAAATATATATATATATATATATATTAGACAGGCATGGTGGCATGTGCCTGTAGTCCTAGATACTTGGGAGGCTGAGACAGAAGGATCACCTGAGTCCAGGAGATGAAGGCTTCAGTGAGCTGTAATTGCACCACTGCACTCCAGTGTAGGCAACAAAGCAAGAACCTGTTTCAAAAAAACAAACAACAACAACAAAACACAAAGAAATGGGCAGATGATAGTTAAAGGAATAGATCAGGAGGTGAGGAAGGAGGAGTAGAAATATAAAAGTCAGCAATGCCCAATCTGGGGGAAGAGTTGTGGGAAGTTATAAAAGGGGCACACACATTGCAGTGTGTGTAAGATTTTAAGAGAATTCGGGAAAGACTATTTTAAGAAGTTCTACAGGGTGTCATGAATGGATTCCCTTTGGTCTTTGTCAAGAGAATTCAGAAAAGATTTAAATTGCTCTTCTAATTGTTTTTTACACGTTGGGTTGATGTTCCTTGAATGCCTCACCAAAACAACCTGGGCCAGAAAAGCGTGGGGGGCGCATGGCCACATATTCAAACTTATGTACAAGGCATTTGAGGTTGGGGCATGGAAAAATACTGAGGCACTGTGTGTATGTTATTTGTCCATAAGAATGTAATTCCTTGACCCTGAAAACAGGGCAAGGAGTGGAGTGTGTGATAAGGAACGCTGAAAACAGCCTCCTGAGAATGCGGTTTGAGTGCTTTTACAAGGCCACAGGTGTCTCACAACCCGACCTCAAAAAGCCATCTGGTGGATGTTTGTGGTTTAACAAGCCCTTTCAATGAATACATGGTGAGCAGATATTGGGGCGGACTCTCTCAGAAGAGCTGCCCCCTGCCCTGCTCAGCTGGAATTTTCTGAGAACTCATTCTTGGCATTCACTGCAAGCTATAAGCTTTGCAAAAATTAGCCTTAAGGCAGATTCCATGAGAATATAAATTTTAAAAAGCATTTTTAAAAATCAGATTGTGCATGAAACACTGTAGAATAAGCTTTAATTATGAGTTTAGATGGACCTGCACTGTGGGAAGATCAGAGTTGATGCAGTTACTCTAAGTTTTAGGGGACAAGAATAAGTCACCTTAAAATATGCCTCTTTGGCATAAAGATTATTTTGAACTGCAGGCAAATGAGATGCAATGGAAGCAGAAAGAAGCCTTCCTGGAGTCTCTCTTAGATGACTATAAGCAGAAACTTCGGAGGAATGAGGACTGCTGTAAGTCCCTTTTCCCGAGGGAGCTTTATGTCCATAAAGAAGGCAGTGTCAAGACAGACCTACACAAACCTTCTCCATTAGTTTCTTTCAGGTATTTGCCTTCTCAAAATTTGCAGCCCTAGAAACTCAACATTCTTTTCCTTTGTCTTGTCACTTCTCTACAAAGTTATTGCTCTTTTGTTAAGATGCTATATAAATCTAAGCTCTAACTCCCCTGTGAGTTACTCATCATGAGGTTCCTCCCACGTGGGGTGTGCTGCACACATTAATAAATTGTTTGGGTTTCTCTTGTCAACCTGTTTTGTCAGTTTAATTTACAAGGTCCCAGGCAGAGAACCTAGGAGGGTAGAAGGAAAAATAGTTTTTTCCTCTCTTACAAAGTAATGGCAGCCTAACTCCTCGAAGGCTACTGCTCACCTTGTTATAGCCCTTCAGACCTGCTACAGTGTTTCAATTACCTACTAAGGCAGATTGCTACTTCTTCTTCAATAGCTACTGAACTCTTCTTTGGTAACTAAACCCTAATTATAGCTGGCACAAAGCCACTTGGAATAAAAATATTCCAGCCTGCATGAAAGCTGTATGTAGCCACTTGACTATGTTTTGGCCAATGAGATATAAGCATAAGTGTGTTTGCAAAATCTAGGAAATATACTTGTTTTAATTTTTAACTTTACAGTAGGTGTATATATTTATGGGTTACATGAGAAGGGAAATATCCTTAAAAGAAGCTGGTATGTCCTGTTGCCTTCTTCCTTCCTGCTGGCCAGAGCGTAAACATGTTTTCTGCAACTGGAGTAGCCACCTTCCTCTATGAAGTAGAATCCAACACATTGTTCTTTTTGAGCGAGAGACAGAAAGAGAGAGAGAGAGAGTCTTACTCTGTCATCCAGGCTGGAGTGCAGTAGCATGATCATAGCTCACTGCAGCGTCAAACTCCCAGGCTCAATCAATTCTCCTGCTTCAGCCTCCCGAGTAGGTAGGACTACAGGCGCACCACCATTCCCGGCTGATTTATTTTTTATTTTTGTAGAGATGGGGTCTCACTACATTGCCCAAGCTGGTTTTGAACCCATAGCCTCAGGTAATCCTCCTGCTTCAGCCTCCCAAAGAGCTGAGATTACCAGCCTGAACCAATGTGCCCATGGAGATGTTATTTTAGATTTACTGGAAATGACTCAGGAATTTAAATTCAGAAAAGAATATTTAACAGACTTTATTAAAGCATACTCTGACACAGTTTCCCTTCCCATCCATAAATTCTACAAAGACAATGGATGAAAGAGGAGAGAACCTAGGAAGTGAAAACTGAATGTCAATGATGAGGCAAACATATCAGTAATGAAGGAAACCCAAATGGATAAACAAGTTATTCTCTGAAAGTAGGCTGGATGTTCAGTGAAGGGCATTAAACTTGTTGAGAATAGACCCCATGAGAGTTGCAACGCTGCTTCCCAAGTGTTCCTATGCTTCTGAAATTATTTTGCTTAATTGCAGAGAAACTCTCCTATAGAATCTAATCTGATTTTCACAGGTAGAGTGTTGCATACAACCAAAAAGGCATTTAAATGCCTTTGGGAATTCAGAAGAGTAGTTGTTCTGCCTGTAAAGGGCTGAAGGAATGCAGCTGACATTGGCTTGATGAGAATAAAAGAAGAAAGACCGTGCTTTGATGTTTTTAAGAGAAAGAAAATACTACTCTCCATGATTACAATATGCTATGTCATTAAAAACCACGTTCTTAAATATCCCAGTGTGCAGTAAAAAAATTCCAGTACATCATATATTCCCCTCCTCTGCTTAAATAGTATCAAATGCATGTCACTGTATTATTTTTTCTTTTACATGTTAAAGGAGAGAAATGGACAAGAGAGTACAGACAGTATTACGTAGCTCCTGTTTCCTACCCTGAGGTCCAAGAATGGGTTTCAGGTCATGACCTACCTAAACTGTATGGAAAACCTATGTGTCAACCTTTTTCTGGGTAGAGAGTCCTTAGCATGTCAAATTCTCAAATGAGTTCAAGAGAATGAATGAAGTTTAGATGGTGCAAAATACTTCTAGAGACCATAAACCTTGGTGATGGGCCACTGTCAGACTGCCACAGAAGTGCCCATGGGCTCATCACCTCCTGCCGAGTTCAAAACCAGCTTGGGCAACATAGTGAGACCCTATCTCTACAAAAATAAAAAATAAATAGCCAGGGCAAGCTAGTGAACCTGAAGGTTGATGCTTCTCACAGTGAGTCCTAAGTGAAGACCCTGGAGAGGTTTAAGAAATGGTGTAATAATGAAACATACAGGAGAAAGGCAAATAATGACCATCATCCAACACTGAAGTACTCGCTGAGTAATCATTTTCTAATGCTGGTATCTTTGCTAAGTTTCCAGCAACATTTTAAAACAGTGTGGCATGTGTCTGTTGGGTCTTAACATTTACCTTGTTCTGAGATATTATTGGCTTTATAAAAATCACGACAGTGTTTAGGTGTGTCACTCAGTAATGGTGCTCATTTACCTGTCTGTGAAACCCAGAGAATCATTCCAGACACCCCAGCCTTTTACAAATGATGGCTTGATGGCTGAATTAGCGAACACTTGCAGAAGTGCCTGGAGATATTTCCAAGGAAATTAAACCTTGACACCACATCCTCATTACTGTCAGTCCACCAGCTAGATTATTAAAGCTCAATGTATTCATCAGTACATATAACCACTGTCTCTCACTTGTTTTCAAATTGGAGAATTCATAAGTCATTTTCATTCTATTAGAAGAACCCTTGAACTTAAAGAATTTGGAAATCCTCTGTTGTTATTATGAACATTTCATTTTATCTCTATTGCTACTGACCCCAAAAGAGTGTTCCGTTACTTTATCATATACATTTATGTAACCATTATCCAACATTATTTGGTCAAGGTCATTCATGAGGGGGAAAGAATCCCCAGTAGAAAGAGATAGGCTAGGTTACAAACCTGCTGTTAACCTTTCCTTTCCAGTAATAAACTCTACACAAAGGTCAGGGACTTTGTTTTAGTCACTGCCTGGCAACTAACAGGTAGTCGCTAAATATTTGTTAAATAAATAAATGAAACTCTAGGATGTCAATAATGCATGGTAGTCACATTCTTACTGATATCATTTTGAAATGCTGGTGGAACTTGAACTGGTTAAAATCACTAGTTGGAAATATACATATAATCTGATAATTTGAAAATCATCTTAAAGAAGCTAGTTTCAAACACATTTTAGACAATGTTATTAATATTTTACATACGTATAATGTACCAAATGTTATCTTTTCATGTGTTACCTTAAAAATTAATTGCATTTTTAATTAAAAATAATTTTATTGTATTTTCTTATTACAAAAGCAATACATATTACTCACATATTTTAGCATGATTTTATTAATCCAGGAGATAAACATTTCTCCAGAGAAATGCATCTCTTGGTTTACACTTACAATAAAAATCAATGAGAAACAAAGTATTCAAAAAAAATTCACTGCCCCTTAACATCGTTATTTTCCTTTTACAGAAGACAGATATCTACATTCTGGAAATTTAACTTAAGTTAATATGACATTACACTTAAAAGCTCTAACTACCTAAATTTCTACAAAAACAAACAAACAAAAAACCTGACAACATAAATTATATTACATTCTGATTAAATACATGCAAACAGTGACATGAAAACTCAAAAATGCCTTACATGGATAGAATAAATAACTAAATATAAACATTGTCTGATCATCAAAAGACAGTTTTTGATGCAGAGAGAAATCCATATCACAACCAAATCATTATAGTACAGCATGCGGTAGGCAGCCAGATGAAAATCATCTGCTACAGGGTAAGGAGCCTTCCTGAAGGCAGCTTTGTATGTAGAAAAGCAGCTCCTAGTTGCTGGATGCTGAACCGCCTGCAGCCCAGCTCATCATATCTTAGGTAACAGAGTCCTGTATCATCCACAGTATAAAAGAACCATTTGAGAAAAGCTACATTTCGTTACTTTTCTTGCTACTCACGCTTTTGCCCAGCAAGTGAGCATTTGAGTGAAAAGGAAAAGAAAGAAAAGTAAAGCTAAAAACATACTATTCTTTAAAAAAATAGACTTTCCTTGCAAGATACAATATCCTGTGGGGGATTCCATACTCTCCTTCAGTAACAGTGACATGTCAAAACCACATTTACAGAGATACATTCATACATTTGACAATCACTGGGGAAAAGTTATCTGATTTGTCTGTAAGGAAAAGCGAATGACTAATGCACTGAGGTGCTGGTCCATGACCCCGCCACCCTCACTTTTATATGAGAGACCAGTGACCACAATAGTGACCAGTGGCCAAGAGGCAGGTATCAGGAGACTACTGCCCTCCAAGTCACAGCCACAGCTCTCTCAAGGACTGTATCATGGTGACAGACCCCACAGAGGGGCATGTCTCCTTCCACCTGTTCCGAAGCCAAAACACTCCCTGATCAGGCTGATTCTCAAGGAGCTTTCTTGACTTACTCACGTGATATAAATGGCACTCTACTTTTCTCTCTAGCCCACATTCCCAACCACCCGGGAGAACCGCATCAGCCCCATCTTGATGCATGAGAGGCACATGCATGAAATCAAAAGTACAGTAGCTACAAAAGGGAACTTAGAAGATGGGTACCCATTTTGGGGAGTCTTGCAGTCAGATCCTGTCCTGAAGAGCCTGGAACAAGAAAAACTTCTCTAAATGAAAAGGTTGCTACTGACACTGTTCTTCTATCAAAACAGAAGAGATGTTTTAGGGACTGAATTTCTCAGAAGACCCTCCATTCACCTGGTGATTTGTCTCTTGCTTCCAATGTGGCAGATGGTAACTGCTAGCATATGTATATTAGACTCTAGTCTGCTCGCCTGGAACAGTGGCAGAGACCAGCTCTTACCTTCTCACTTGAAAAGTAAATCTGAAGAAGTACATTTGCACTTTGGGCAAAAAAGAGCCAGCAAAGGATGCAGACAGTCACAGGTAGGATGTTAAATGTCTATACAGAATGAGATTGACCAACTTGGACCAAACCCAACAAAGAGATGACAAAAAGTCACTGGTTCAGGTTGCTAAATGTTTTGAGGCACAGGGAAGTTAAATTTTTCAGTGTAACTGATATTCCCATTAGGCAGGAGGGGAGGAAATATGGTGACATTTCTCCAGGCCTCGTTTTGGTGGCCCCCAAAGTCCAGCTCCCACCTAACTTCCTGTTCTCGCCTCTGTGGAGCTGACATCCCAAGCTTTTCATTAGATCCCAGTCGTTTGGAGAGGTGAGGCCTGAACATCCACATCATTAGCAAGGCAACATGAGGGACGCTGCAGAGGGGCGTCTGCGCACAGCCAGTGTGGTCTCTGCTGCCTACAAGCCAGAGAGGAAGAGACACAAAGCTATTACAGCACCGCCAAGCAGTGAACATAAAAGTAGAACAGAATCCTTCCCCTACCTTCCCTCCTCCCTCAACCTCCCCATCCCCACATCCATACACATGCATGAACACACTGGCGTGCCTACACACACACCTTGACTACTCGAATGGCGTAGTCATGGTCTTCTTTCCCTGAGGAGCTGACCTCATGACCATATTGGACCAGGCACTCCTTTCAGACCTGGACCATAAGCTACGTACCCAAGATATGAAGCAGGAGCCGTCAGGATCCCTCGGGTAGAAGGAGATTGTGTAGGCTATGTCAGCCAAAAGACCATGCCAATAAAGTGACACTGTAGTCAGGGGCTACTCGGCTTCTGAGGGGGGTCCCTACTATTTTAGTTATACGAGTCCATTCTGAAACCAGTCATCAGAGCAGATCAACTTCTTCCCATTAACCGGCATCTAACATTTTACCTCGTGGGAAATTTTTCCCCTAGAACAGTGCTTCCCAAATGTTAAATGTGCATATGAATCCCCTGGTGGTCCTGGTAAAATGAGGATTCTGACTCCGGAGGTCTGGGATGGGGCCTGGGATTCTGCATTTCTAATGAGCTTCTGCTCTTTGTTAAGGTAACAAGGAATAAGGCATGAGAATGGTAAAACAATCCCATCTGTATTTCCTGTCTCAAAAAAAATTAAATGCTGTTTTATACCCTGGACCATAATCTCTTCAGAAATGGGCAAATCACATTTTAGGAACAGCAGTCCACTAAGTGCTAAAAAATCTCCAAAAGTTTTCTTTATAATAGATAATATGAGTTACATGTTGCTAATGGGAATTACTGCACAGTGCAGTGAAATGTAATTGCTTCTTAATTCTTATATATAAGTGCCAACAGGTACACACAACTGTTGAAGTTCATGTGCTTTCCATAATGTTCTTCCTATTTTTCCCAGAAGGTGGCAGAAGAGAGCCATGGCTACACCATGGTCTGCAATTACAGCGCGAACTTCTGTTGGCTTGTCTGAATCTGAATCCTTGTGCAGCATGAGGCAAAGTTTTAGGGGTGGGGAAGGAACGGGAAACACAACTGAAAATACTAAACAAAAAACCCAGAAGCCTTCTGATAGGTTGAAGTTACTCAACAATTTTATTTACCCATTCTACACACACACACACAAAAACACATTTCAAATACAGTTATGCACACTTTAAATGGATCTGAGTGGCATACTTTGCTATCAATGCCACCCAATTAAATCAGAATGTTGCTAAAGACTTATGTTCCTATTTCAACAGAGCAGTGCCTAGGAAATCTGCAGTAGAACTCTATTCCTAGGCTTCCCAACCTGACCCATTCCCATTCAACCCAGAGGTGCTCAGCCCCACACCATCCCCCTTCCCAAAGGGCACCATGTATGATCAGCCCTTTGCTTTTGCCATAGCAAAACCATCACCATACCAGCATAAGTTGATCTTCTTGTTAGGTCAACATAATAAAAAACGTACATAAGCAATTCAGATACAAAAACATTGTGTAGGTAAACATTGGTCACAGATATCCAGTGAAAGGCTTACTGGAAAGAATACTTTTGCCAACCCTTAAAATCAATTTTTAAATGCCAAATTTCCTTCTCGTTTTTACTTACTAGATTAAGCGTAAAATCCAAATGCATGGCTGACTAAAAATAGCAGCCCTGTCCAGTGGAATACAACATTCCAGAACAGGGTAAGCTGGGGACACAGAAGCTTCAGAAACGAACAGCGGAACTGAAGTCCTGCCCTAAAGCAGGGGACTGGATGAGGTGACTTCAAGTAAAGGTAACAACTCCAGGCTCTGAATAGGCATTCCCTTAGCTGAGTTCACAAAATACCATAAAAATGATGTATAACCTTTATCTTGTACAAAATAATGAGAATTTGGCCACTACTATATAAGAAATACCTATTTAAAATCATAGTGTACAGAACTCCCCTATAAAGAAAACATGTAGAGTGCTTAATTCCTTTCTTTGTTAGACACATTTAATAGACAGAGAATTACCATAATGTACATACACTTCAATGGGTACAATCAGAAAGCAGGCAGACTGTCAGCTTACAGACCCTAGACCGTTAGGCAACTCCCAGATTTTACTAGTCTATCAGTCAGCACACAGATACTACTAGAGTCTGTTAGTCAGTCAATACACAGACACTACTAGAGTCTGTCAGTCAGTCAATACACAGACACTACTAGTCTATCAGTTGGTCAACATATAGACTCTACTAGAGTCTGTCAGTCAGCACACAGACACTAACGTCTGTCTGTCAGTCAGTCAGCACAGAGATCCAACTAGAGACAGTCTCCTGGACAGTATGGGTCTAAATTAAATCCCTGGACACGCTTCTGATATCTGTGTCACCTTCAGGGAAAGTCAATTCTACCCCACCAGTGTTGCAACCTGACTCAGTTGTTACATATTTTCGATAAGTCAAAATACATAGAAAAGCTGGGTAAATCTATCAAATTTCTTAACAGTGAACACAACATGGCTTCTGGGCTTGGCAAAGACAATGGAATGTGCATAAGATTACATAACCCAGATACAATTCTTCTGATTACTGGATACTTTTTCCCTTGCCCATTGGCCACTCCAACCACCAATGAGTTTCTGTCAATTAAGATCTCCGACTCGCAAAAAAAAAAAAAAAAAAAAAAAAAAAGTAACATAGATGAATTTATTTCCAAACAGCTATATCATATGTTTCTTCAAAATGCCAGTGTCTCTGAAGACCAAATGTGGGTTGCAAGGAGGATTACCCAGATCCTCATATGGAATACTCACCCATTCAGTCTAGGGGTACAAATATATTGTGTCCTTAACTCCAACTTCTTCGGAAACAAACAAACAATAACAACAACAAAACACCAGAGGCAAAGATATAGGGCAGATCCCTAGCACAATGCAAGTTTTTAGAAGCTTTTCTTATTCTACTTTACAACTCAATGTAAAAATCATCCCTTTACCAAAACAAAACAACAATACAGATAAGAGTTAAATTCCAATTTAGGGATTAGGAGATAAGAAGAGAAGCAGGTTCTCTAAATCTGCTTTAGAATTCTCTTTCAAATCTGTCATAGAGTTGAAGCAAGAATAAGAAAACAGAATAATTTCCGTTTCCCCACTTTAGACAAGTAAATTTAAAAAAAATTTTTTTAGAGGTGAGGTCTCACTATATTGCCCAGGCTGGTCTCAAGTGATTCTCCTGCCTCAGCCTCGCAAGTATCTGGGACTACAGGTATAAGCCACAGCAACCAGCTTATTCCAGTAGATTAAATGCTAATGTCTTTACCTATTTCTCACAAAACAAAACTTATAGCCTCAGCAGACAGTACTTTTAAGTCCATTTTTATTTTGTAGGACTTGTGATAGACACAATCATAGTAATGTACACAGACTACCAACATGCATTCAAGTAGGAAGAGCAGGAGAGAAAAGATGAGAAGCAGAGATGAAACTTCTCTAAAATTTGGAGTAAGAGCTCTTTTCCATCCTACATTCTCCTGGCTTCTTCCTGCTGGACTTCTCTGAAGGGGTCTTGCTTTAGAAACTAAAGGATGCTGAAGCCCTTGCTTGCCAAATTCCTATTTCTCATGTCCTATCTGAGGATAAGACCACCTCAGCTCCTCTTCTGGAGAAAGCAAACTAGCACGGGGGAGAGTGGGGAAATAACAGCAGGCTGAGAGCCAGAATGAACATCCCAGTGACCTGTCTGTAACGCTGGGGTTAATGGCAGGTTAACACAATGCTAGCTTGTTAGAGAAGTCCCCTTTTGCTAAGAGTAGGTACAGTGTTAATCCAAAGTCTGTGGATCAAAGTGTTCCCTCTTCCCATTCATTAGTTCTCAATTACTCTCACCTCACAGCAGAAGAAAAGACTGAACGCCCATTTGGGCTACAGATGCCACCGTCCAAGCAAATGTAGACAATGCAACCTTGTAACAGTGCCAAACACGCCTCCCCAACCATATCTCATCCTCACGTCGGTGGTGGTGGGGGCATCCCCATCCCCCAATCCTTGTAGTCTCATAGCCATAGGACAACAGAAAAGTCGGGAGAAGCGATGTGATGGTGAACACTTCTAGACTCAGACTGTTGCTATATTGCAAATGTCCATTTGTTACAAATTACATGTCCTGTCTCTTAAAATAACCTTCCTCTAGGCAAGGACCTTTTCTTCCACTTCTGTGTATCTTTCCCCTATCCCTGCCCCCACCAGCCCAAAGCGCCACAAAGACACTAAGTACATGTTATGTAACCACTAAACAGGAATAGCAGGTTACTTAACATCTTGGACACAATTTTGAGAAGAATCTAGGTAAGCAACCTTTAGAAGCTGGCTATGGTATCCTACTTGGGACATATGAGTAAAGGACTCGGGGTCAGGAGTCAGTTGCCAGTGATGACAATCTTTATCATCCTGCAGGGTCTGCACCTCTCTCCAGGGTGCTTTAAAATCCCCAGTTGCTATCTAGAGACAATTATTTAATTCAGTGATTTGTTCCACATCACTCAGCAATGTAAAGGGTTAAACATGGGACTAGAACCTAGATTAACCCTCTAAAACACAGCAGCCTGCCTTCCAGGGGGTTATATCATTTAACACTATGATCTGCTCAAACATCAAACCCAAAGAACTGTCCTTTCAGGACTATGAGGAATTCAGAATTCCTAGGCTGGCACTTTTGTCTGAGGAACTACTATCCAGTATTTTTCCACCTAACTTCCTAAGGTGGAGTTCTTAACCAGGGCTATGAATCAGAATCATCCGGGAAGCTACTTAAATACATGCATGTCCAGACCCAGATCCCAGAGATTCTGAGTCAGTATTAAGCGTAAGGTGGACACAGGCATGTTTATGATTCAACAATTCTAAATGGGATTCTAAGGAATACTCCTGGATGAGAACCACGGCAAAAAGTCTTCCATTACCAAATGAAAACGCCCTTGGAAAATAGCTAACTCCTTCTTACTGGGTACCTCTAAAAGACAAGTGGATAACTTTAAGGTGGGGAGTCACCTATCTCTTTTTAAAATCCCATGAGAACCCTCAACTTGCCTCTCAGAAAAACATACATATATTCATACATTTTGCCTGCAAAATTGAGAAAGAGAATAAGCCACCATGGTCATCAAGGGGCTAAGAATTTCTTCCCTAAAGATTTTCTGTTTAACCCTACAAAGAAAATGAAATGACAGAAGTGAATAGAGAAATACAAACAGTTATGAGCTAGATCCCACAGGGTTCCAAGGACTTCTCTGGACATCAAGATGAGATAGTTTCTCCTTATGAACAAAAGAATACTCCAATGAGAGAGACTAAATTCATCATCAAGCTTTCCCACATTTGGGAAAAAAAATGCTCATGTAAAAACTATTTTGTTTTGATGTTTCTTTCTTCTTAAGGAGAGTGTGCTGAAACTATTCAAAAATAAGCAGTTTTAGTGAACTCTTCTCTGCTTCTTGCCTTGAGCAACTCAAACATCAGTGGTGACTCTTGAATCTAACTGCCCTTCTAAACAGCCCCAGAGGATACTGGCTTTGGCAGGAAAAGTTGCTGTGATTGGCAAAGAACCTGAGAGCCATGGGAGAAAAGATAGGACTGCTCTCTAAGAGCCCTGCAAGAGCTAGAGCCCACCCTACTCTCCTAAACCCCACTCTGCAGACCTCAAAAGACCCGGGCCTGACTCTAAATTAAAAATAAAAACCAAGACATTTCCCACATGCTCAGAGCCAGATTCCCCCAGGGCATCGAAGACTTAGGACTGTTTCTCATGAAAGGAGGCAAGAACTCTCACCCTATGTCTGCTTGCAAGCTCCAGGATATTCTGTGGATGTTCTGTAGCCTGGGCTGGCCCTTGCAGGACCTGGCTGGAGAGGAAGGGAGAAAGGAAAGGAAAGACTCCTCCAGTCCAGATCCATTTAGACCCACTGCAGAAAGCATCAACTGGGCCAGACTTGTCTCTTGCCAATCACCCCTTCCTTCCTAGACAGACACCACAATGCCATGCATTACACCAGACAATCCAGAGGGGACATGAAAGTGGGGGAAGAAAGCAGTCAAGTAAGAGTGAGGAAAACACACATTGAAGAGACGAAAGTGAAGGAAAAAATAGACTTTTTGTCCCCCGACTGCTCACATGCCCTCCATCCCCCAACACTTCACCAACACGAGGACATTACTGAAGACACCAGGGAACAGAGAGAAGATCCAAGAGTGTGGAGCATGCTCAGCCCCAAGGGAGTGTATCTTTTTCTTCCTCCTCCAGATCACCCCATCTGAGAATCTGTCCTAAAAGACTCAATTTGCTAACTTGCCCCTGGGTGAAAAGATGTTTCAAACTGAAGAACAGCTTAAGTTGTCCTATAAACACATAACCTCGTGTTCTGTGTTAAGATTAATGGTGAAGTGTCAGGGGTGGGGGTAGAGGGAGGAAGTTAATGACTCCTTGGTGATTAGTGACAAGGGCAGGAGGCCAGGGCTGGAGGGAAACACACAGTTACACCACCGGAATGCTGACTTGGGTCTTCGGCTAGTCGGCCCCTTCTTGCATGTCCTGGGCACGGAGAGGGCTGAGGGGCTTGAGGGGCCGGCTCCCAACACTGTAATTTCTTGGACGCCTTATTGTATTCGAACTGGACAGAGGCGTAAAGCTGTTCCTTCTCATCCTTACAGGGGTTTGGTTCTTGGGGAAGTTGTTCTGATTGGAAATGGAGTGACACCACACAAATGAAAGCCAAGCCAAAAGCTCACTCATACAGGTTAATAATGCGCTTGTAACCACAACAGCTTCCCTCACTCCTGCTCCTCTGCACACAGGGTCCCTCACAGGGCACGGCCCATGGCCTGGCCTCCTAGCATCAGGGAGCTAAAAGGGAGAAGCTCCTTGAGCATAACATTCCAAAGCAGGAAAAAGACCCAAAGAAAGGAAGGGGCTTATTGAAAACCACACAGATTACCAGGGACAGACCTAGGAATGAACCTGCACCTCTTGACCCCCACCTTATAGGCTCCCGTGGACTCTGCTTTCTAAAGGGACACTTGGGGTTGGAGGGGGGTAGTAACTTGCATTTCACTTCAGCCAAACACTTCCCGTATTTCATTGAATTTCCAGGAGCCAACATTCAAGGTTAAGACTCATGAAAGTGGTACTAATTTAAAAAAAATAATAATTCCAACATCAGTTTCAGATGTAGCAAACTACGTTGGACATAAGTTCTGAATCTGTTTCCCTTTTGTACATAAAAGAAACCCCAGACTCTTGATGTCAAAGCTTCAAAGACTCAAGGTGGCAAGGAAACTGGCGTGTTCTTCATGGGAAAATACTTACAGTTGGCTTGTCACGGTGCGTGTTCACAGCCTCCACGTTAAGTTTAATTGTTTCCACTTTGCACCCTGAGAAAACAGAGGAAAGAGAGGACTTAAAGAAAAAGGTTCAATGGAAAATTCCTTAGTTATGGGAAAGTATACCACAAAGGAATGTACACATTCTGCAATACACACAGTCATGCATACATCCCTTTCAAAACAGAAGGCACTGATGGAGCTTCCCTGGTATACAGAGATAATGAAGCTGAACTCTAGACAAACTTCAGAGAAAATTCTGACCTTCCTCAATTCCCAGCTCCCACCAGCCCCTATGTGCATAGTTACCGTAGGCCACAGGAGTAAGTTTGAAGATGGTATGGAGAGGGCATCTCAAGTATGGCAGCTCATCTGAAAACAGAAAGACCAGGTGAGGGAAGTCTCTTAGTATTATGGAGTAAGGTCAAGTTAGGGGAAGAAAGAATCTACAGAACTCATAATGAGTTTCCCTTACTCTGACCACCTCTTAGAGTTGTACAACTGCTCCCTTAAACCCCAGACCACAAAGCCACCCAACTTCTCAGTGGCCAAGGAAGGAAATAAGGCCATCTTAGATCCTTCCATGCAGGCAAAAACAGGAAGAAGTACTGTAGCCAGAGAGCCCAATGGAAGGGGGTCACGTGGGTACAGCAAAGGCCAATAAGGTCTGACCACAACAGCTTCCCAGCAGCTCAGGATGCTACGCTCAGCGTCCACAATGCAGGTTTCCCAGGAGCTCCTGAAGATCGGGAAGGGAAGTATGGAAGAAGGCAACGGCACCTTCTTACTGCCCTTACCCAGAAACAACTGCTGCTCCTAAAATACCACCCTCCTAGTAGGCAGCGTGGCAGGCTGGGAATATTCAACCACTGTCCTGATGCTGCCAGGAGTGTCAGCGTGACACTGGCCCTTGAGCCAGGCAGGATCAAGGAGCACCAGCAGTAGCCACTCTCCATTGGAAGCTTTCGTAGCCACAGAGTGAACTCAGCAAGTCATTGACTCAGTGGCTGCTGGGAGCCCCACACTGCTGTCTGGAGAAAGTACTCTAATTTGAGCGGAGACAGGGAGGTCTGTTTCCCAGGAATCCTGGTGCCACTGCAAGTCCAGCCCTCTCCCGCTGGACGTGTCTCCCAGCCCCTCCCTCAAAGGCACCTGCACCCTTATCCAAGAAGTAGGCCAGGAGACAGCGCATGACAGCCTGGTGGGAGATGACGAGGACATTGCCCTGACGTTCCAGCTCCATGATGACAGGCTCCAGCCGCTGCACCAGGTCCTGGTATGACTGTGGAGGGAAATGGGGCAGGCTGGCAGGAGCCCAGGTGCAAGCTGGCAGCCAAGTCAGTGGCTGGACCTTGGAGACTAAGGGCCACTTCTTCTTTCTCAGCTGTATTTCCTCCTGGAGGCTCAGTGAGTTTATATCACCTGCTAACTGCCCCCAGCCCTGGTATTTCTTGAGAAAACTCAGATCTTTCAAAAGCAATATTTAGACCAAGAAAACTACAGGTTAAGAAGAGGAAGTGTGACTTCAACCTGTGTATATGTGTTTTTTCTTCCCACAGATTAATACAGGCAGTGAGACAACAAGAGACAACTAGGGGTTTCCTGTACCTCTGCCATTCAGTTTTATTTACTTTTGCCTCCCACATCCCTAGAGTATGGAAGCCACTTAGACAAGGAAATAGCCTAAAACACTCAAGATGATAGGGAAATAATTCCTATCCCATATATTTACTTGGTGACTCCACTTACTTATGTGGGGGTGGGATTGAGAGAGTACAAGGAAAAAAAGAAGTAAAAATGATTGTGTTGATTCTAAAACATACTGAACAGACGATGCCTTGTCACCCTTATCCCTGGGAATCTTAACAATTAATGAGGCATTCGATTGTCTAAGCTGAATGAAACCAAAATGACCCAATGTAAGGAAGATAAATGATGCCTAGACCCTCCAAATCACATTCAATCCTTCCCGCAAATTAAAGCTAAACCCTCAGCAAGGGTCTAGGCAGTCACTTTATATGACAGGGGCGTCTTACCTCCCCACCAGGATATCGATACAGATACTTCTCTTGATCTCGAAGTGCAAACTCTTCTGGGTACCGTTTCTCAATCTCTGCATAGGTCATCTCTTCACACACACCCTGCAAAAAGCCACTTGAAGCTGGCTTGAAGAGATAGACTGTACCACACCTGCCCCATTACAAATAAGGAAGATGACATCGAAGAATGCTAGTTTCTTAGTACATGCCAGGCACTGTGCTGGGTCCTTTCATGTATTGCAGCTGCCTGTGACCAGAGTGTCACAGAGTGTGTGTGACTCACCAGGTGAGGACCACTGCAGGAAGGAGGCAACTTCTCTAGCTCAAGCTACCACATTCTCCTACTACTCGGGGGAACTTACAGTTCAAGAAAGTCAAGAGGCTAAAAGGAACAGGAAGCAGAGAAGGAGGGAAACCAAAGGGACTGGAGACCTTGCATGAAAAATAAAAGGGTAGAAGGAAGGAAAGAAAAAGAAATGTCGGCCGGGTGCGGTGGCTCATGCCTGTAATCCCAACACTTTGGGTGGCCGAGGCGGGTGGATCACAAGGTCAGGAGTTCAAGACCAGCCTGGCCAAGATGGTGAAACCCCATCTCCCCTAAAACTACAAAAATTAGCCAGGTGTGGTGGCGGGTGCCTATAATCCCAGCTACTCGGGAGGCTGAGGCAGAGAACTGCTTGAACCCGGGAGGCAGAGGTTGCAGTGAGCCAAGATCGCGCCACTGTACTCCAGCCTGGGCCACAGAGCGATACTCCGTCTCACAAAAAAAAACAAACAAAAACAAACAAACAAAAAAAAAGAAATGTCTATTTTTGTGCTCAAGAAGAGAGAAAGCCAAGAGAAATTTTGGGAAAATCTTTTCCTGAATAGCTGACCAAATGATCTAAGCAGAAAGCAAAGAAGTGGGTTGTTAGCTATTTATTTTTCCCAGGAGGCAAATATACAAAGGAACAAAATGAGTCCTTGTTAGCCCTACTTTCCCCAGGTGCCAGAAAGGCTGGCTCAAACATTGGTTTGGGTCCCATGATTGGCACAGGTACTGAATCAGGCAGGAAACCCCTGATTAGGGGTGCAATTGTCCTCCCTGAGCCCCCGAGCTGGCCATAGAGTCAGCTTCCTCAGAGTTTTTACTTGTTGGTTCTAGTTTCCTAGATAAAACTGTCTAAATAGTGACTTCTGAGAGTTCCTGCCTGAATACGAGACTCTTGTTGGCTTTTCTGGGCCTTCAGAGCTTCCTACTCACAGCATCAATCTCATTCAGAATCTTCCACTGCTCATAGGGCACCCCGAGAGATTCAGCAGTCTGTATGGTCCTCTTCAACTGGCTTGTCCACACTTTGAGGTCTGTTATTTCCTGTTCCTCCAGAAATTTCCTTAGAGCTTGGGCAAACTGGGGTTTAAAAATGAAAATTAAGGGTAAAAAGAAAACACACAGACACACACACACACACTCAACACACACACACACACACAAAGCCTGCTAACTTGGCCTGTAATGGACAACGTGCATAGCCATGGTCAAAATCCATAAGGTGCTACATAGTTAATATAAACCCGAAAGGAAATGAACTTTAACTGGAGCACCTTGTACATTGCTAAGTACACAAGTTGTGCCCAGTGAATATCTGATGGTTGAATGATCACAGCAGAAATGGGTCCAAGTTATCTACACTTCAATACAGAGCTAGACGCGGTGAGCAAGAACACACCTTGAGCACTTGCCTGACTATGAAACCACAGCCTACGTCCAAATGGGATTTAAGTAAGGAGATAAAAGAGATGACCTCAGCCATGCCCTTCTAACTCTAAGCCTAGAAAATCCAGTGTGCTGACTAATTACTCACCTGCTTTCCCCGCACCGAGAGGCCAGAGTCACCCCCAATCTTCCCCAAGAGATTGAACTCGCTTTCTCCATGCCGGCAAAGGTAAATGGTGCGAGGCTGGACGTGGATATTCATGAGGTAGTAGACTATCTTGCTCTGGATGTAGTCCTGGACTCTGTTGACTAAAAATCGCTGGCCCACGTTTATCACCTTGATGAAAGAAAGATCCCTGGGACAGGAACGGAAAAAAAAAATTCCCTGGGTAAGAAAATCTGAGAATAAGAATCAGAGGAAAAAGGATTTCTATAGGGACTTGCAGGTTCACAGATGGTCTTCCTCCCCTCCTCTGTCACACCCACGTTTATGGAACCAAATGGTAGGAGATTAATTACTCCTTAAAACCAAGATGAAGTACAATTTCCTGAACTTCTAGTAAGTTCGTACCATTTCCTCAGTGCCTGTAGTGTGACATGTAATGTAGATAAATATGATAAACAGAATTCAGGCTTCCCATCGGGGGCTAGACTAGGTGACCTGAAGATTTTGCTAAGCCCAAAATTTGGTGAGAAGAATACGCCCCTTTTGAGGCAGTTAAGACCCGGCCAGAATATGGCATGACGAGCAATGAGGGGAAGGGAAGAGGCAGTAGAAGCACAGACAGAAATGTCTATACACTCCCTGCATCTACCTAATCACACTTCTCTCAAAGACACTTTCAGACATTGCTTGCTTTGAAGCCAACATGAGATTGTTCTCTTTATAAAAGTCATAAGTGTGGCTGGACGTGGTGGCTCATGCCTGTAATCCTAGCACTTTGGGAGGCCAAGGCAGGTGGATCAGGAGATCAGGAGTTTGAGAGCAGCCTGGCCAACATGGTGAAACCCCATCTCTACTAAAAATACAAAAATTAGCCGGGCGTGGTGGCGGGTGCCTGTAATCCCAGCTACTCAGGAGGCTGAGGCAGGAGAATTGCTTGAACCCAGGAAGGGAGAGGTTGCAGTGAGCCGAGATCACGCCACTGCACTCCAGCCTGGGCAACAAGAGCGAGAGATTCCATCTCAAAAAAAAAGTCATAAGTGCTTATTTTAAATCAAAAAATCAGGAAAAAATGATGGAAGGATGCAAATCATGCATCACCCTACTACCAGAGATAACATATACAAACATACACATGTATATATATGCAGATCTTCTGTATGTTTTTCTAGGTGGGACTTTGTTCCAACTGAAGAATACTTTTATGCATATCTAGAGGTGGTTTTCAGCCTCTGAATTAAGGGGATTCTGGGAAACCCACTTGAAGGAACTGAAAGGCTCAAAACATTAAACAGACCACTGTATTAAGTGTGCCATGCACATTAAATGTGCCATTTGCTTGGCTGCAGGTCTGTATTATATGAATAGAGCTGCTAACTGCCCTGAATGCATGCTCTTTCATGAGGCCACATTCTTGCAGATTTCCATGTGTCCGCCATCTTTCTTCAACATGGACTTGGTTTTGTTATGGCTCATATACCTCACACATGACAAGTTAATCTATAGTCTATGCCATACTGCCAACAAATGCTTCCATAGTAACGACAGCTGGCATTGATCAGACATTTCTCTGAGTCAGGTATGTTCTTGAGGGCTTTGCATGTTATATATATAGAGAGAGATAGAGAAATAGATATAAAAAATATGCAATACAGAATATATATAATGTGTTATGCTATAATATGCATGATATACACACAAGCATTAATATATATAAAATATCATATAATATATATAAACTTTAAAAACTGATGACACAACTCCAAAGGGTATCCTAGAACACCCCCATTCAGATATGGAGCAGTGATTCTCAACCAGGGATGACTGTGCCCCCCCGGGGAACATCTGCCATGTCTGGAGACATTTTGATTGTCACAGCTTGGAGGTGTTACTGGCATCTAGTGGGCAAAGGCCAGGGAAGCCGCTAAACATCCTACAATGCACAGGACAGCTCCTACAACAAAGAATTACCCAGTTCAAAGTGCCAATAATACTGAGATTGAGGAAATCATGCACTAGAGACTAGAGAGAAAAAAAATTGATGATAAAAAACACTTCCGGCCAGGCACAGTGACTCATACCTGTAATCCCAGCACTTTGGGAGGCCGAGGCGGGTGGATCACTTGAGCTCAGCAGTTCAAGACCAGCCTGGCCAACATGGGGAAACTCTATCTTTACTAAAAATAAAAAAATAAAAAAAATAGCCGGGCATGGTGGTGCACACCTGTGGTCTCAGCTACTCAGGAGGCTGAGGTGGGAGGATCACCTGAGCCCAGGGGGCAGCAGTTGCAGTGGGCCCTGATTTTGCCACTGCACTCCAGCCTGGGTGACAGAGTGAGACCCTGTCTCAAAGCAAAACAAAAAACAAACCACTTCAATTTTTCATGTACAAGATGCAATCCACATAAAAGCCACAAATCCATACCTTATTTCTCCGGGATGATGTTAACAATATAGATCTAGATTATCAGAAGGAAGTTAGAGAACTCAGGGAGAAAGGTTATTTTCCCAGATGAGACCTTTGCCTTGGGCCCTTCAAACCATGGCCTTAAACCTTACTTGTCATAGTTGTCTGGGTCAAGAGGTCGGTAGGTAACTTTGTAGCACTCAATTCTCTTCAGGAAGTCCTCCATCACGTTCTCTCTGTTCCTTTCAGGGTAGTCAGGGCTCGACACCTTAACCTCCTGAAATCATAGGAACAGTAAAGGCCTCATCAGAGGTCTGCCCTTAACAGTCCTCCTACAAATAGCCACTGCTAAAAAAAAGAAAAAGAAGTCCATAAAAGTCGCCTTTCACTGGAACATTGGCACTCCACTCATTGAGTACCCCCCCGCCCCGCCCCGCCCCATCCTGTGACCCTGGCAACCAAAAAAGTTAAGACAACTGGGGAGTCATGTGCCTGCACTTGGCTGAAGGACAGAGGCAGTCACGCAGCCAAAGCTGCTCCTGGGCCCCAATCCCTTTATGTACTTTCCTGAGAAAACAGAACAGGCTCCAATGTTTCCCTATTACCACTCAGAGTAGGGTGCATGACCCCAGTGCCTGACTTGGGACCAGATGCCTCTTCCTCAGATGATCCCAAGTTCCTACGGCTGGGAGAGCACCTGCATAAGACCATGTACAGATATCTACTCGGTCCAGCAGAGCACAACTCATCCAATGGGGACTGGCTGACACTGTGACCCCACAGGGAATAAGGAGCTCAGTGTATAGAACACTGACTAGAACATTGGACAATTGCTGGGGAGATAACCTTCCTGTAGGTAAGTCCTGAAATGAAGAGTCTGATCTAGTCTTTTTTTTTTTTTTTTTTTTTTTTGAGACAGGTTCTCACTCTGTTACCAAGACGGGACTGCAGTGGTACAATCATGGCTCACTGAAGCCTCAGTCTCCCAGGACACGCTCTCACTCTCACCAAGACTGGACTGCAGTGGTACAATCATGGCTCACTGTCACTCTCACCAAGACTGGACTGCAGTGGTACAATCATGGCTCACTGCAGCCTCAGTCTCCCAGGACACGTTCTCACTCTCACCAAGACTGGACTGCAGTGGCACAATCACGGCTCACTGTGGTCTCAACCTCCCAGGCTAAGGTGATCCTCCTGGGCTCAAACAATCCACTTGCCTCGGCCTCCCAAAGTGCTGAGACTATAGGCATGAGCCACCGTGCCCAGCTGATCTATTCCAATATCTAGGTCTCAGCATCCAGACAATACCCAGAGCACAGGGTCAAGAATCCTACAACCTAAACCCTGGTTTCAATTCAACAGCTAATTCTTACTTGATTCCTTAAGGCCTCAGTTTCCTCTCCCAAGAGAAGAGTGTAGAAGTACCAGATGGTGCTCTGGCAGATAGAAAAGATCTCTTTGTGATGTTAAACATGTCTATTTCTCTCTTTCATTATGCAAAACACCCCTCCCCAACAACACACACACACATGTGCGCACACACACACACACACCACAATACACACAGCACAAAAGGTGAAGAGGAGATGATATGTAGGGGTGTCACCAACCAGAATATTGGCAGCAATGACATCAGGATCATCACAGACGGATTCCACAAAGAATACCTGGCCATGGAGAGAAGGCAGTGATAAACAAGTCAAAAATGCCAGGCTGTTAATTAAGAGCACATGCTCATCTACCCCACCCAGCCACCACATCTCCCAGGATTTTCTTCACGAAAGTGGCCCTCAAGTACTCCTTATAGCTCTTACCACAGCCCCTGGGCCTCAAACATACAGGCTAAAGGTCTGAGAAAGGACCTGAATGAAAACACTCAAGGACTGGGGGAATGCTCTGAGAGAAGAGATTCAGATATCCCATCCTGTCCTCACCCACTAGAGTCAGAGACCCATGCCCATAGCCTGACTCCCCACCTCTACTCATCCCTTTTCCTCCAGCATGGAGTCAGATCCTACCTTGAAGGAATTCTGTTCAGCAAAGTTCAAAATCATGTCCCTCCTCTCCCGGGTTGTATTGGTGGCATCAAACACCTGTGAAGAAAGCACACAAGGTAAATTAGCAGTAACAGAGAAATGGAACCCCACTAGGGCAGACTCAAGGTGGGGCTGGGTAGCCGGGCTGTTGCAAGGGTGGGGACCAGAAAGAAGCAGCAGCAGATAAAGCTTACCGCAATCTGACCATTCTCCTCAGTGAGATACGCCTTAACATCTTCCAGCGCCACCAGAGCACACTGTCTGCCATGACAGTAAATGAAACCAGCAAGGAGAGCTAAGCTCACAGTCAGAGACACAAACATTCGGGTGGCTACAGGAGTCACATCTCTGCCCACTTAGTTTCCCACTGTTCAAAACCTTTTTCTAACTAGATCTTTCAACTTTCTCACTGAGGGTTTTCACACCATCCTATAACCCCTTCCTGCCCCTGCCCCAACGCACAGATCTTAGCCCTCTTTAGACTTCTCCTACGAGCACACAGGTATCACCCTGAGCCCTGTTCTTCTGACCACCCAAGCCCAAGGTCACTTGCCCATCAGATAACTTCCATTTAACTTCCCCATAAGATATTTACTGAGATGAAACCAAGCCCTGTCACACCAAGTCTCACGACGGCCAAGAAAGAGTTGACCTGGAGATCAGGCCTTAAACAAGACTCACTTGCGGATCTTCATGGCCTCCTCATTGTCATGCCGAAAGAAGTCGTAGGACTTATAGGACTTGACTGCTTCACGCCGATACACCCCAAGATTAAACACTGTAGAAGACACCCAAATCCTTCAGCAGCAAAATAATATGATGGCCCCACCAAATGGGACTTGTTTCTTGGCCTAATGTCGGAGTGACCAAGGGGATGAAAAAAGCAGCAGCATGGTAGGTTGGGAACAATATCAGATTAAGAGTCAAAACAGTTGGGTTCAAGTCCTGACTTTCTAGACCTTGGACAAGTCTTAAGCTGTCTGAGGTTTCAATTTCCTCAGCCACTCTGTCTATTTTACAGAGACACTGCTAGGGTTATATAAGACGATGTCCATGTAAGGCTTCTGAAAAGCTACAGCCCTATGCTCATCTAAATCTTAACAGTCCTATCAAAGGCATTCCCTCAAAACTAGGCCAATCCACCCACGCCAGGAGGAGACAAGTCTGGGAATAGAGAATAACTCCAGTAAACCAGAAAGCAACTGCTATTTCTGCCAGAAGCACCCTATAGCATTGATGCCAGGAAGAGTAAGTCTCCCAGAGACCTGTGAGGCCCAGGAACTAATAATTTTCTTTCCTAGGGAATGAGCCACACTTACCTTTGGTGGGGACTCCAATCCAGTTGAGGTAGCGTGTTAGTTTCTTGGACACGTAGGTTTTACCCCGGGCTGGCAAACCAATCATAACGATCAGAGTCGGGGAGTTGGTCATGTAGGAGGCCCATGCTAGAAGGAAATGAAACAAAATAAAACGAAATGACTAGGGTCCTAGTAAGGTTTCCTGGTGTTTGTTTTTTTTGCGACGGGGTCTCGCTCTGTCGCCAGGCTGGAGTACAGTGGCGTGATGTCAGCTCATTGCAACCTCCACCTCCCAGGTTCAAGTGATTCTCCTGCCTCAGCCTCCCGAATACCTGGGACTACAGGTGCCAGCCACCATGCCCAGCTAATTTTTGTATTTTCAGTAAAGACGGGGTTTCACCATGTTGGCCAGGATGGACTCAATTTCTTGACCTCGTGATCCACCCACCTCAGCCTCCCAAAGTGCTGGGATTATAGGCGTGAGCCACCCAGCCCCGCTGGGGCCTAGTAAGGTTTATACACTGAGCTACGAACTTCACAGTCATAATCTCATTTTATCTTCATAAACCTGTGGAGCAAAGGTTCAGCAAGTCTGGGAAGACAAATAAGGAGATATCAGGCAGGCCTCCTGAAATAGAGTTAAAAGGTTATGTAGGCTTCCAGAAAATGCCCAAACCAAGACACGTCTTTCCCACATGTCTGAGGTCTTCACTGAAGTACCCAAGGTGGAAAGAGGAAAAAAAGTGGCAAGGATAAGAAAATAACCATGCTGTGGCCAGACATGACAGCTAATGCCTGTAATCCCATCAATTTGGGAGGCTGAGGTGGGAGGATCACTTGAGGCCAGGAGTTCAAGATAAGCCTGGGCAACATAGAGAGACCCTTGTCTCTTTATATATATATGTATAAAGATATATATAAATATATATATTTAAGATATTTAACATATATATATCTTAATATTTAAGATATATATATATATATATATATTTAACTTAGCCAGATGTGGGAGTGTGCACCTATAGTCCCAGCTACTCAGGAGGATTGCTTGAGCTCAGGAGTTCAAGGTTGCAGTGAGCCATGAGAGCTATGAAGGAAGGTCTAATGCTTGGAGATTCTACCAGTGCAGAACTGAGCTGGCTCCTATAATAGGTCCAACAGAATTTCTGTCTCCAGGATCCCACTGATCCCTTCAGAACCATGGGCAAGAATTAGCTTGCCCACTGCAAAAAGCCTTGCCTCAAGCTGTTTTGGCCTTTTCACTCAGGCCATGAGCTCCTCTTTAAGCCAGAATTTCTAAACCATAGTGAGATTGAGTTGGCAAAGCTTAATTGATACACGTTCTGAATAGACCTCAGGAAGCTTCAGGGTAGAGCCAGCCCACATGGGGCATTAGGGCCAATCTGCCACCATGGCCCATGTAAAAGCAAGACAATTGAGAAGCATTAACAGTCCTCAGTCTACCCTTCCTTAGTAAATTAACTTACTTCAGGAAAGCTCATTTGCAGAGATAAGTCTCCCTGGACAGGCAGGGCAAACTAGATGTTCAGGGGACAGGTGACTTGTCTAGGGACGCCTAATGAGTCAAGGGTACAGCTGGCACTAGAACACAGATCTTGTGCTTCCTTGCAGCTTTTCTCCATAAAAAGAGGTTCCTCGTCACTTTGTTCACAGGGGCTGGCTCCTCCCGGCCCATCTTGCTGCAGAGGAGAGGTGGGAGAAAGACCTGCACTGCTGCCGGCCACTGTCCCGTGGCCAAAAACCACACTGAGGTCATCTGGGACAGCTCAGGCTCTGCCAGCTCCAATGAGGGAAGGCCCTGCACAGGATAGGGGAAAAGGAAGAAACATCTTCACCTCCCACTTCCCACCACTGCTTCCCAGAAGGTGCCCCGCAAATTGCGGCTGCCCCTCTGCCTGATACTAAGGGACCTTGTAAGATTAGGAAACAGTTCTGTAAAATGGAGGTACTTGGATGGGAAATACAACTTTCATTTTCTGAGAAATAAATGTAGAAAGATCTCAGTGGAGAAGTGGGAGGAGGGGCCCAGGTAGAGAACCAACCTCGCAAGGAAAAGAGTTTCCTAAGGGTGTTTGGCAAGAAGTACTCAGAGTGACCCTAGTGGTGAGGAGGGAGAAGTGGAGGCCCAGACCTGGGGTCAGAGGGCTTGGCTTTTAGTCCTTTACGCATTGTACACATGGAAAATTCCTGAGTCTCAGCAGGACCCCCTCCAAGGTAGGTAAAGGAGCAACATAAGTGATTTTCATCTCTATTCAAATAGGGAGCTCAAAGGCAAGCAAACGGTACCCTGAAGCCTCAGCTGGCATTAATCCCTAATCACTGGCCCCTAACAGGCAGATAGCCTCTGCATGGGATCAGCTGTCTCAGATTTAAGTAGTAAAATCCCCTGAGTCTTCACTTTCTCCAGCTCAGCTCAATGCCTGCTCTCAATCCCCCATGATTTGGCTCATTACCTGCACTTCTACACCTGCTTTGTCCGCACCTTCCAGCCCATTAGGCACTTCCCCCAAAGGTCCTATTACCCTCCCTAAAGCTTAAAATGAACTGATACTTGGGAGCTGCTCTGAAGGCAACCAGGGAACCAGCTGCTCTCTGTTTACCCATATGGACAGACAATGTTAAGAACAACAAAAAAAAAACTGCATCCACCTGGGACCTCCCAAGAGCCCTCCAGCAACGCACGTCTCACCTCTGTCCAGAATACACTTATGGGCACCTGCTACAACCAGGGCTTCTCATTTTCTGGAGTAGAAAACTAAACCACACTTCCTATCTCAAATTACCACACTGGCAAAAGTACGAACATTCTGTCCTGCCTGTTAAAAAACAAAACCACCTGCCACTGCCACCTGATTAATTTCAGAGACAATGTAACCCATCTCTTGATATACAATGGAAAACTGTTTCAATCCTGAAATTCTCTTCCACCTTCTTTAAGCCAGGTTCAACTCCTTTTCTCAAACTTAAACTCATTTTCCTTTCATAAACTTGCTTAGATAAAATGAAGACTTGAGGCCAGGCGCGGTGGCTCATGCCTGTAATCCTCACTTTGGGAGGCCGAGGTGGGTGGATCGCCTGAACCCAGGAGTTTGAGACCAGCGTTGGCAACATGGTGAAACACTATCTCTACTAAAAATACAAAAATTAGCCAGTCTCATAACCCAGTCTCAAAATAAATAAATAAATATATTTAAAAAGAAGATTTACAAAAAAAATGAGGACTTGATAACTTCCCTCGTGTAAATGGAAAAACTCAAGCCTGGAGAAATTAAGAGCTTTGCCCGTGGTCCCACAATAGACAGTCAAGGTCAGGGCTCTGACCAGTCTCCTGATCTCATGACTGCCCATTCAGTCCCAGCTGCCAGCTCCTGTGCCTCATGTCAGCACTTGACAAAGGTACCCTCACGGTAAACACAACTTGCTCTCTATTCTAATCCTGAAGGATGGTCTAGGAGAGCAATGGTTCCCAGCCTTTTCAGGACCCAGGTCGTCTTCTTTTATTGGCTCTAAAGAGGCCTAATATTTAGAAATATGCTGCCCATAAAGCATGTTTCATTAGTGACATTTTATCTTTATTCATCAGAAGTCAGAACTGCTGATTACCTCCTGCCAGTTGACAGGCATGAAATAACCAAATTCATATAACTACGGTCAAACACTAAGAAAGCTGATGTTTCAGTTAACCACTATGGCTATAGTTGATGCTGCCCAATTTCCATAAAATATCTTGAAATATTGAAAACAGCTTACAATATAGAACTTCTCAGGAGAGCAAATTAGTAATACTGATGAACATTTCCAGTGTGTCTATCTTTTCTATTATTTCTGTAGGAAAAGTTGCTGGCACAAATGTGCAAATGTGTATGTGTAAGAATGGTCACTGCAGCACTCTTTGTGATGATGAAAAACTGGAAACAATTTAAATGTCTATCCGTGGAAAGCTGGCATATCCATACAATGCAGAATGAGGTAAATCTGCATTTATCAACGTTAAAAGGATGTCCACAAGACAGTAACTTGTTAAAAAAAAAAAAAAAAGGAAATGGCAGCTGAACAGAATATGAACAATATAAACCTATCTTTATTAATAGGATATACCAGAATAAGATGTCTAAAAGAATCAAACTTGGAAGAAACAGGAGTTTTTTACTTTTCGCTTTCTAAATCCTTTCTGCAGTTTGAATTTTTTATGAACATACATTGCTTTTGTATTTAGAGAAACGTACGTGGAAGAACTTGTCTGTTCCAGAACTACTCAAAAAAAAAAAAAATTTAAAAAGAAAAAAAAAGCATGCAGATTTCTCCATTTCCAATCTTTTTTTTTTTTTTTTTTTTCTGAGATGGAGTCTCACTTTGTCGCCCAGGCTGGAGTGCAGTGGCGCGATCTCGGCTCACTGCAAGCTCCGCCTGCTGGGTTCACACCATTCTCCTGCCTCAGCCTCCCGAGTAGCTGGGACTACAGGCGCCTGCCACCACGCCCGGCTAAATTTTTTTTTTTTTTTTTGTATTTTTAGTAGAGACAGGGTCTCACCATGTTAGCCAGGATGGTCTTGATCTCCTGACCTCATGATCCGCCCGCCTCAGCCTCCCAAAGTGCTGGGATTACAGGCGTGACCCACCACGCCTGGCCCTCCATTTCTGCTTTCAGAAGCCCTGAAATCTGTCCTCTGAGCACCGTAAAGGCATCTCAGCCAGTAGCCCCTCTTCGCCCCATCCCTGGAGCAGTTGAAGTCCCAGTAATGCTCCTTCGGAGGTTTTGGCTCCCTAAAGTCATTCTTCAGCCCTGAAATCCTCAAGCCCAGTCACTTCCTGAAGTCAACGTTAGCCAACACAGGTGTAATGAGCAGCAAGGGAACAACGGTTAAGCTATTAATAAAGCAGCTGCTGATGTGAACACTAAGCTGCCAGGGGAACCAGCTCCAAAGTACAGCTCTATAGCAGAGGAAAAGGAAGTAAGTTAACATATACTCATAACTTTATTTTCTCCTTTGACTATGTCTGCAACAGTCTCACAGCCAACTGTGACGTGAGGAGAGAATGGGGTAAATAAATCACAGTGGCTTTAGGACACCTTCTTCTTCTTAGAGAAGAAAAAGGCATTTAGAGAAACTAGAGTTTGGAAAAAAAGAGATTAGAGCCCAGAGCAGGAATTAGAGTCTAGATGACAGGAAAGAAACCAGGGATTACTGCTTCCTTGACTAATTGAAAGCCTTCAAGGCAAAGGAACTACAGAAGAGTTAGGAAAGCAGGTAGAAGAGATTCCTACCATGGAGAAAAAAGCAAAGCTAGAAGGACTGACACAGGGCATTGTGTAGTCAGAGACTCCCACAATTATCGATCCTGCCCCCCAGCCCCAGCTCTCTTTTGGATCAAGCACCCTAGTAACATGAGTGTACCTCCCTGTAAGAGGTGCATCCTAGATCCGCAAATCTAGGTTACAATATTGTCAAATAAGAGAAGAAAACATTTTTTACTGAAAAAATATTCACAGGCCTCTTTTAAATAGTGAGCTTCCAATACAGCATTTGAGTATGATTCAATATAAACATTTCAGGAATAAATACAACAGGCCGATTGAGTCACCTGTGAAAAATAACACACATTAGCTATATGCCCAACACTCTTCTAAGTGCCTTCCTACATTTAGTCATTTAATCCTCACATCACTCTTGGGGGAGACACTGTTAGTATCCCCACTTTTAAAAGGAGTAAACTGAGGCATGGAGAGGACAAGCAACTTGTTCAAGGGCTAAGAAGTCATAAACCCAGGATTCAAACTCAGGCAGTCTGACTCCAGAGGCTACACTCAAACATCATGCTGTACTAGTTATCTCTCATGGGGTATTCTGCCCTTAGTACCTGGCTTCTTGCCCTGGCAGAGAAAAGAGACCCTAATTGTAGACCCTAACTCTGCCAACCCCAGTATCACATCCAGCCAGCTGCTTCTGTCCAGCAGGCTCCATGGGTGCTAGGTGAAGAGAGATTATCATTGTCAATCATGAAACTGACAAGGGCATGACATCAAGGTCGAGGCTCTGGGAAAACCTTTGAACATGAGATGATTCCTGGTCTCATGCTGGTCGGCTGTTTCCACCTGCTGATATATATATATATATACACATACACACATATATATATATACATACACATATATATACACACGTACACATATATACACATACACATATATATACATACACACACACACACATATATATATATATACACATACACATATATGTATTCTTTGACTAACTGGTTATATATATATACATATATAAAAAACCACTGAAGTGAGAAGAACTGACAGGATTCCACAGGAAAGGTGCCAGCCAGAAGCAGAGGCAAGAGTTAGCATTCCTTGAAGTTCCCCAAAATATATGGGGAACACAGTCCCAGACCTTTTGGGAAGCTATGCAGCCTATGATGCTTAGAAATACAGATGCATGGGGACAGGAAATGATGCTTCACCTCCTCACTAACCCTCCTGCTGTTTCTATCTAAAAGACAGGCATGGAAACGGAAATGCTCAGGTGAAAGCTGACCTCAAAAAAATGAACCTATAGGGAAAATAGTTTACAAAGTACAAAGGCTAAACCTGTGAGAAAGTAAGATGCCCAAGACACTGTGAGAAGCCAAGTGTCAGGGCTCATTCCCCTGAGGCCTGTAGGAATGAAGCCAAGCAGCACTGGCTCCCATCTGCAATTCTACAATGAGCAGCAATCTCCCAAAACTTAGCCCAACAGATAAAGCTGGTAACATTACCAGCTCCAAGTAATTCCTGCACCTGCAACTGTGCCTTACTTATTGTGTGTACAATAATGTTTGTTCTAACTTCCATCAGCAAGCCAGTGTGCAAACATCCCAGGAGACAGAGATTCAATTTAAGAAAGCAGTAAGAAACTGCTGGACTACACCAGTAGTCTAGCCCCAAGAACAGACATTTCACTAAGTCTACTTGTTTTAGACAGGACATTCCACCCTGGAGACTTTATATTAAATTTCCATGTCAAAGAATTATTTATCACTCCCACCAAGCAGCAGAGTCTAGGATTATAACTATATTCCGAAGATAAATGCTGAGAGAGAGCAGTCCCTCCTCTCTGCCAGAACTCACAACATTTCTTCTCTGACATTCGAAGATTTGGGGTTTTGGTTTCATAGCTGTTGTTGTTCTGTTCTGAGGAAGATGCCCCAGACATGGCAGCTCTTCAGATGTCTGAAACAGAGAAGCAGAATGTAAAAAAGGGAAGGGGAAGAAAGAAGACATAACTTAAAAAAAACTCAGTGCATTGGATCCGTGTGGTATAAGTAAAAACACCCTGGGCCAAGAGACAAGTTCAGTCCTGTCTCTCCCAGTTAGCAGCTACTTCTCTAGCCCTGTTTCCTCACCTATAAAAAGACTTGCACTAGAACCTTACATTTATCTGCTGACTTACGAGTCTACATTTACAGACGCTATCTTCTTCAGGCCTTCCGATAATCTTGTAATTAGGCAGATTTTGCCACCATTATTTCTTCTCATTTTACATATTGAAAATTCGAGATTCATCGAATTAAGCGGCCTGCTCAAGGTTTCATGACCTCAGATTCTAGTTTTAAGAATCTGGGCAGAGTAGTGGCAGCAGTTGGGGTGGGGTGGGTTATGAATAGACGAAGTTCATTATCAAGAAAGTAACTCCGATCTAACGGTAGGACTCAGTTTTGCAAACAGTGAGGCCAGGCACGGTGGCTCACTCCTGTAATTCCAACACTTTGGGAGGCTGCGGCGGGCGGATCATGAGGTCAAGAGATAGAGACCATCCTGGCCAACATGGTGAAACTCCGTCTCTACTAAAAATACAAAAATTAGCTGGGTGTGGTGGTGCGTGCCTGTAGTCCCAGCTACTCGGGAGGCTGAGGCAGGAGAATCGCTTGAACCCGGGAGGCGGAGGTTGCAGTGAGCCAAGATCGCGCCACTGCACTCCAGCCTAGCGACAGAGCGAGACTCTGTCAAAAAAAAAAAAAAAAGGAAAAATTAAAAAGAAAGAAAAGAAAAGAAAAAAGTGAGGGACGTGGGAAAATCTCGAACATATTCCCTGAAGGAAAAACAGTAACTGGACCCCATGACGGCCCTAGCACGTCGTCATTTCTCCTCTAGTGCATTCTCAAGCCCTGCTCCGCACCCTCTCCCTAGTTACCCCCGGGACTCAGTCTAAAGAACACCGGAGCGCTGAGGTGGTAAATGACTTCCCCAAGGTCACCTCAGGAAGAGGGGTAAGCCCTGATTCAAACTGGAGTGGGAAAGTCCTGAGCTCATGCCCCCAATTCAGCCAACAGGGGGCTGGTGAGGACGGAAGGTCCTGCGCCTTCAAGAGCCTTACACAATTCCTTTACTGACCACACAAATCCTCCAACCCAAACACAGGCTGTGGCTCCCGGTCCCAGAACGTCCGCGCTGCCTGCCATGCCTGGGGACCAGCACCTCGCCCCGCACTTCATGGCACGCAGCCCCCACATCCCGCCCCGCTAGACCCAACCCCCGGGCTGCGCAGCTGTGGCTCACCCTACGATCTCTCCTAAGATCCCTCCCTGCCTTGGCCCCGGCGCCTCCCCTGTAACGCGACCGAACAGAGCAGACAGCTTGTGGCCGGGGCCGGCGCTACAGTAGCCGGCAAATCATGTGAGCCCGTCTGGCCCCGCCCTCTCGCGCGTAGGTCCTCACCTGGAGAGAATCATCCACCAATCGGGCGCCTGCAGGGCCCCGGGGGCGGGGCAGGGTCGCAATCGCCTAACTGGCTCGGGAAGGCGGCTGGAAGTCGGAACCAGAGAGATCACAAGCTCCCGAGTCTCCCAGCGCCTAGGAGCCTGGTGGCATTGTTGCTTGGTAACTAATAGGGCTGGGGGCGGTGTTAACAAAAAGCCTGACTTTTTTTTGACTCTCGCGAGAGTAGACTATTCGGTAGGCGCCTTGAGAGGGGGTGTGCCGGGTGACGAGAAAATGCTGCAAAGATTAACGCTCTCATTCCTGAATCCCAGCAGAACCTCATTAGGTCCATAAATGGGAACGTAAGCTTTAAAGATGTTTTTGCTAGAATAAACTACCACAACACTTGAGCTAATTATGCCTTAGGGTGTATACATACCCCGCTCCACAGGTCAAACTCTAACCTAAGAAAATCAACCACTCTCATCGTTGAACCAGAAGCTTCCCTGGACCCACCCATACACCCCAGTGGAGTTTTGTTTGTTTGTTTGTTTTGAGATGGAGTTTTGCTCTTGTTGCCCAGACTGGAGTGCAATGGCACTCCAGTGTTCAAGCGATTCTCCTGCCTCCCAGTATCTCTAATTACAGGCATGCGCCACCACGCCCAGCTAATTTTGTATTTTTACTAGAGACGAGGTTTCTCCATATTAATGAGGCTGGTCTCGAACTTCTGACCTCGGGTGATTCACCTGCCTCGGCCTCCCAAAGTGCTGGGATTACAGGTGTGAGCCACTGCGCCTGGCCACTCCAGAGGACTTCTAACCACTCCTACCTTCCCTCCTACCCCCCAACCCAGGCTGTATCATCCGTTGTAGTCGTCTTGAAGAACCAAGGAGGAAAATTGCACCAGCAAAAAAAAATTGAGTCATGAAGGATGTGAAAAGATGGAAACATTACATACAATTTATTCAGAAGCAAAGTCTTTTACAGTGGAGGTGAGTTTGCACCAAGTGAACTACACTTTTCATAGTTGCCCCAGCGGGCCTGTTTGATGCTTGACAAACCCACTCTCGGCAAGTGGGACTTGCTGTCTGGATCCTGGCTGGATAAAGAACAATGAGTATGGATTTCTTGGAAAAGAGAGATATAAATTCAGGGATGTCTTTATTCCTCCTTCGCCTGGGAATTAAACTCATTCTTCCAAAAGTTCAAACAGTTATCTCCTCTTTGAGGCTTTTTACAACTCCAAGAGTGCTCTAGTTGCCCTCTCTATGTCTATACAACTCTGTCTTTATTCATTCAGCAAGTATTTGTTGAACACTTTTTATTTGCGAGGCACAGTCCTGGGTTCTAGGCATACACGTTTGAAAAGGTACAGATAATCTAGCATTATCACGTTGCCTTGAAATTCAGTGGCTGTGTGTCTCACACCCCACCCTGTCTCCCAACTGCAATGAATACTTGTTACAAGGAAGGCAGGAATGAAGTCTTCATATTTGTATGCCCAGAAACTGAACTGGAATCTGATGACACGCGTTACATGACTCCTCCTTACACTGCCACCACCTGAATGAGGCAGCTGCCCTCGGCCCAGATGCTGACCTCATACTGTGCTTTCTGATGTGGCAAATAGACGTTTTCAAGCACAGTCCCAGGGAGGCAGAAAGGCCAGTCTTTTGGCCCCTGGAACCCCAATGAGTCAATGTTTAATGCAGCCACGAGTCTAGTCACAAGTATGATTGTTTTTGACTGGTCCTTTGACTCACTGACCATTCCTGGCATTCGTTTGCGTTGTGAACTATGATTCTGTTTCTCCTGGTGTAGTCTGGGTGCAGTGTGGAAGCCTCAATTTAATAATTTCCGACCTCACTAAGTGCAAGGTCACATTCCAATCTCCAGACCTTCATTCAGGAACTCCTTCTCCCGCCCTCTTTTCTTGAGCATATATGCTACTCACGCGGAGGGCACCTCACTCGCTTTATAGGTAGCAAGACCCGTTGTCCTTTAGGAATACGGAGGTTTACATCTTCGTTCTGAGGGTGGGGGAAAAACCAGTTGTCACTTTAAAAGAGTTCGCGCTTGCTAAGGTACTAAGGTAGAAGCCGCACCGAAGCGTCGCGAGAACTGCAACCACCCGCAACTTCTCGCGATGTTTGGCCCCGCTAAAGGTCGCCATTTTGGAGTCCACCCGGCGCCTGGGTGCCCCGGCGGCGTCTCTCAACAGGCTGCCGGGACCAAAGCTGGCCCCGCGGGTGCCTGGCCTGTGGGCAGCCGGACCGACACGATGTGGCGGCTCCGCTGCAAGGCCAAGGACGGCACCCATGTTTTGCAGGGGCTGTCCAGCCGGACCCGGGTGCGGGAACTCCAGGGCCAAATTGCCGCCATCACCGGGATCGCCCCTGGCGGTCAGCGAATCCTCGTCGGATACCCTCCCGAGTGCCTGGATCTCAGCAATGGGGATACCATTCTGGAAGACTTGCCCATCCAATCTGGTAAGGAATCAGGGCTGGGGCCAGGGAAAGTCCCGGGAGGACGGATAGGGGCGTGAGAGAGAACAGAACACCAGTCAAGGCAAAGTGGCTGTGGGTCGGCGAGGGGCTTTGAGGCCAGGGGCGAGGATAGATCAAAGAACAGAGAACTCTGACGGGAGCCGGGGCAAGTGTCTAGCAACTCCTTGTCTTGACACAGGGTTGAAAGGGAACCCAAAGCCTTGAAGATCTCCTTCCCCATTCCGCTTTCTGGTCGGCTTTGAAACTATCCCATTTTGTTTTCCTTCGGCGTCCACAAAAATGTAAAGAAGTAGGGCCTGTTTTCTCTGTCCTTATGTCTGTTTTTCCCTGTATCATCGATGAGATCTCATGGGTGCAGGATTTTTTTTTTTCTTGGTTCATTTCTGCAGCCCCCTTCATAGATACTTCGTTTGACAAGCATACTTATTTTCGAGTTAGCTGTTAAACACCCGCTGAAAGCTCTTTCAATTTCTAACCAGCAGCAGTTATTTCTGTGCCATATCAAAACTTGAACATCAGTGTTTATAATTAAAAGCTTTCAGTTGCTGTATCAAGGACGTTGTAAACACTCAATAGAGTAGATAAGTTTCTGGAGAAGGAGAACCCCCTAGCGGCCTACTCTGTAGTGAGCACCTTCTGTAAAATACTGTATAAGGAAAGGAAATTTTGTTTTTGAAATGTATCTTTTTAGGTAAGCTTGAAGTTGTTTACTCCAGACCCCTTCACTAAATTGAGATGCAACCTCAAGTGTTTTTTGTTCTTTTTTCATCTTTATGAAAATTCAGTGAACAAAGATTGTTACTGGTAACTTATTTGCAAAGCTGTATTCTCCTTAGTAACCCCAGTTTATGCTTTAACTCCTTCAGTTTGTAATTTACAGACTTGGCTAGAGAACACTCGGTTTCTTCTGTAATTTCTCTGCAAATCGGGATTTGTTTGATTTTTAACAGGTGACATGCTGATCGTTGAAGAAGACCAAACCAGGCCCAGAAGTTCACCTGCATTTACTAAACGTGGTGCTTCTAGTTACGTCAGGGAAACTTTGCCTGTGCTTACCAGAACCGTGGTCCCAGCAGACAACTCTTGCCTCTTTACCAGTGTGTACTATGTCGTCGAAGGAGGAATCTTGAATCCAGCTTGTGCCCCTGAGATGCGACGCCTCATAGCACAAATTGTAGCAAGCGATCCGGACTTCTATAGTGAGGCAATACTGGGAAAAACAAATCAAGAGTACTGTGACTGGATCAAAAGGGATGACACTTGGGGAGGAGCAATAGAGATATCGATTTTGTCCAAGTTCTACCAGTGTGAAATATGTGTAGTGGATACACAGACAGTAAGAATTGATCGTTTTGGGGAAGATGCAGGATATACCAAAAGGGTTCTGCTTATTTATGATGGCATCCACTATGATCCACTTCAGCGTAACTTCCCTGATCCAGATACACCTCCTCTGACCATTTTCTCCTCTAATGATGATATTGTTCTTGTACAAGCACTGGAATTAGCAGATGAAGCTAGAAGAAGGAGACAGTTTACTGATGTCAACCGCTTCACCCTGAGATGCATGGTATGTCAGAAAGGATTAACTGGACAAGCAGAAGCAAGGGAACATGCCAAGGAGACAGGCCATACCAACTTTGGAGAAGTGTGACCGATGCATGAATGAGGGTTGAAGCCTACTACCTCACACATCCAGAAGGCTCTGGGTTTTCCAATAAGCTATCGTAACCGTAAAGAACAAAGGACACAATGCTTGAACCATCCTTTTAACTTAAAACCACTAAGACACTGAAATTCCTTGTTAAGATTAAAATTAGTGTGCAAGTTTACAGATGTGTGTCTACAGTGGTAAACTGTACATACATGCCTCTTTCTGCTGGAGTGACAGAATAGGTGATCCTTGCCACCTCCTGACACTGACCTGAAGATTGAGATTGATTATTATAAACGAGCACCCAGCAGCTTTAACTTGTAGAAGAAAGCATCACATTTTGGGTAATGTGGAAGGCCTCCTGTGAGTCCACTGGACATTTACCACAGTGTCTCCAGTAACTGAGTCTTTTTAAAAACTCTGAATGAGTTAAGTTTCTAAATTATGCATTGATTCATCAAATGAAAATACTCAGAATTGTCCAAACTGATTTTATATTGCAATTTGGTAGACTTTATAAATGTGTGCTTAACCACTGATAAGTACATCACAAGCAATTTTTACAGGGATGAGTCTCATCCTTGAGAATGTTATCACAAAACAGGAACTGATTGTGCCCTGTTTAAGATCTCTAGCGTATAAAAAGTAGAATGTATGAGGGAAAAGGTGCCTGAGCAGCTTCCTGAAGCTTTAAAAGACCGTTGGCCTCGTGTTTTAATGCAATTCATGTATTGGTCTTTGTCACATTGGATAACATTTTAAAATTAAGCAGGGTACTTTTTTAATTGAAATTCCTTGAAATTCGAGTCCTCAGTTTTTTCTTCATTTGCATAAAGATTTATCAGGGGGGATTTTCTCAGCTTTTTGTTAAGAGCACTTCCTCCAAAAAATTTTTTTCAAGTAATAATGCTCTGCTTTGGGTTGGTTTTATAAGATTTTTTGCACACCTAAAGAGTGTTTGCTTTTGTGCTAGCCTTATCCCTCCACTAAAGTTATTTTAAATAATTTCACATTTCTGCAAATTAGCACTTTGCTTATCTGCAATCTTTTACTTTGATTTTTGAAGTTTTAAAGTAATTGGAGTAATACTGTTGAATGAATTTGTTTCACTTCCAAAATAGGAAAAATTGTAAATCCTTGCCTTATGCAGCTTTCTCAGAATTCTGCTTCTTCCTAGTACTAGATGTGTAGCCATTTGCTTAGTGGACTAATCCGCAAGGCACACCCTCTAAAAGTTAGCTTCACTACAAGATCTTCCGGATAAAGTTTTCTACCTCTTTTCTTAATTATTCTGATCAGGGATGCTAAATTATAATCTGTTATGTATTATCTCATATAATGTGAAGAGGCTTAATGTTGTGAAGTTTTGTTATTTTGGTCTCATTTTTTATTAAGTATCTCACTTAGAAATTCAGTGGTATACTTTAAAGCACTTGGATCTTTTTCAGCCTGTCTTCCTAGCAAATGTTTTAAAATTGACATTTACTTTTAGCCCTTTCACTTGGTGAAGGTGGCCATATAAAATTAAGGAACATTTGAACAATATAAGAGAAAATAACTTTTAAGGAACAATTCACAAAGTTTGTTTGAAATCATCAGATGACATTTCTTGAGTACCTTTTGTGTGCATAGTTATTTTAGACAATATAAGCTGTTACGGTCAGCATAACTTAAAAGTGTTTAGTTTTCTATTTTACTGAGCCTTAAAAATAGCACTGATGAGCTTATGATACTTAATGTTTGGCAATCATAATGTGTTCAAATTAATAGGATTGAAAATCTCTCCATACCTGACTTTCATCTGGTCTGGATGGTTTTGGTTTTGTATCTTTTTTATTTCTCCCAGAAAATACTAAATTTAAAACTAAATTAAGAATATACCACTAGGTAACAATTATCAAATTGAGCTTTATGCATCATTACTCAGAAAGCTTGCCTTCCTTGCTTTGCTACTTCAGGAGACAGAGTTGACATGTGCTTACTGCAGCTTTAGATCTAGAAGTTTATTCATGCAACAAATATTTATTGAGTAATTTATACTATGCCAGGCATGTTTTGATATGTTTCTGTCATATGTTTTGATATGTTCCAACATAAGTTTCTGTCACTTTAAAATTCAGTATATATTTTCTACAGTGGGTAAATTTAACAAATGGAAAGGAATAGAACACTGATATTTTACAGAATTAAACCCCTTCATTGTAAGGGCTTTGTTTACATATTAAGTGTCAAGTATTTATTCAGGGGATCTTATTTCATTCTATTTTATCTGTTACCTAGGTTGTCCATTTACCGGTTGGACACTGATACTCTGTCAAATTCCTTTTAAAAATGACTCTTTCATCTGCTGAAATTTAGCACTAGTACTTTAGTGTTCTGATCCTGGAAAATTCAAGGTGAAGCTTTATTTGCGGACCATCTGATTTAATTATTGAGGATTAAAAACCTAAACCTTTGCTCATTCTAAACTCAAGCTTTTAAGCGTCACAGAATTTACAGGGGTTTGTTTTTTGTTTGTTTTTTCATTTTTTACTGTGCTTATTAAACTCTTGGAATTAGTTATTAAAGGGAGTAAATTCTCATCTTGGGAATTTTGAAAATCTACGGACTTGTAACTTTCAGGAGGATTAAATGTCTTAAGTTTTGTACTAGAGCAGAATGAAATCCTTCCTATTCATTGAGCTTTTGCCTGCCATAGAGGAATTTTTTTAAAAATTAAAATGAGGACAGTTTACATTAGTGGCAAAGTGAATAAAGACCTCACTTTCCCACACCACCCTTCTTCCTTTGTCTTACTCTTCTTTGGATTAAAGGTCAGGTGTAGTGCTATGAAGATTCACTCCTGAATAAAGTGATTTCAGAAGCTAAAATTTAACATACCTGGAAATTTTGTGATGTGTTAGCCAAGTGAAGACATTAGTGTGTTACATCTTTTACTAATGGTTCATGGTTGATTTCTTCATTGTTTCCCATGAAATTAACATAGTCAAGTGGTACCCTTGACGCTTGACTGCTGGTCAGTTTGACCCTGTTTTTAACAACTAATGTAGTCATGCCGCTTGATTAGTCCATGCAGTCCCAGCAAAATAATAATCAGGAATTAACTAACATTATGTTATCTATCTAATTTGTCTGTATCTCTAAATGCCCATGCCTAACTTGCTTCCCTGGTTTATTCCTTCTGTGGAGGGGTTAAAACGTGGGTGTTGCAAGTTGCCCTAAGCTAAACATAGTTTTCTTACATCTTTTTGGAAAAAAAAAATGGAATGGGAAGTATGCAAGATTAAGCAAGAGTGATTTTTTTTTTTTGGACAAATCAGGTGGCCTTCCTAAACATACTAAGAATTATGTTCTTTCATGTGTTGAGACACATTTAATTTGTTTGCAGCACTTTAAAAAAAATATGGAATAAAAGTTTACATGTTGGCCCTCTAGGGATCTAATTAAGGACATTAAAGTTCAATTCTTGAGCTACTAACCATCAGCTCTTCTTAATCAAAGATTGCCATCAGTGTAGAGTATATCTAATGGCACAACATTCTGGTATTTTAATAACAGTAGAACTCAATTTCAGTAACCATTAGGAGCATGGTCTGTGCCCTAGCATTAAAAATGTTACTTATTATTATAATGTGAATATCTTGTATTATTGTACAATGCAGTATTCAAATTTGTCCTTGTAGTGCAAAGATGATTGATAATTTCTAAAAGATTCGATCCTTAAAACTCGTTTCCAAGCAGACTTATAAGGAAGCTGATTTTTGAGTCAGAGGCCTTAAACGTGTCATACACAAGTGGCATCATTTTAAGTCCAAAGTGAAACACTTGATTTGAATAAGCTAGTTTATTAACTAAAGCTGTTTTCTTATGTTACAGTATTTCAGCACATTTCATTCAACATAAAAAGAATATTAAATGTCCCTGGTTGTGGGAGAGTGTTTATTTTTCTCAAAGTTATCTAGCATTTTGCTTACAGTGCTTTGAATATTTGACTTAAAATTATTATTGATGTTGAATTGTAGGGTGCTGATCTAGGTCTTGATTCATATACATTTAAAGGAGGTTGGTAACCCCCTCATGGTAGAGTGAAGGGAGAAAAGGGCCAAGAGGACAAAGTACCACTGATAAGAGATTGTCAAATAGATGCATTCCTAGTCATGAATTATGCTTTTCCAAACATTTTTAAAGCAATGTCTTTGTGTCAACTCAACCCTTCTTCCCCATTTCTTGTCATAGAATGTAGCATGGCCATAGGTGAAAAAGCTTATCATTAAAGTATGAAACCATGAATTATAAGCATTTTGCCATGATGCCCTTTTATACATATGTTTTTAAAAGTACTAACCAACATATAGGAGTTTAGGAATAGTGAAGATATAATTTGATTAAATTGTAGGTAAACAGAAAAGATCATCTTAGGCTCAGAATTTCTAATATGATTACATGAGTCTACTTTATAAACTGGTATAGGCTATGTAATTAGCCTCTAAGTTACTTAAGGGACCAGTGGACCTAATTTTTGTCAGTTTTCCAGTCACATTGGTGCCATTCAGGACTCCAGCTGTTTACAGGAAATATATACTTAGCAGAGTAGTATTTTTCCTTGAAAAAAAATCTGAATTCGGCCTAAATACAGAATGAATATGAATAGTTTGTGAAAAGGGTTAGAGAACAACAATATTCCTATAGTTTCTGTATTAATGCAGTAGAGACAGAGGTTCCTGACGCAAAAAGAGAACCACAAGTAAAGACTGTCAAATTAGAGCTTTAGAATATGACTTGGAAAAAGTAGGGATGGGCAAAACAGCATAAGAAAATATTTTTTCTTAATGAAGATGGACTGTTTTCTTGTTTTAAAAATGTTTGCCTATTTGCCAGCATTTTTTGAAGTAATGCACTGCTGCTACCTGGAAGATGTCTAACTTCATTTTCTACAACTCTTATGTGATTTTGCCATTGTCGTTAAGATGCATTGATTTTATTTATGAGGTGTATGACTTTAAATATCTAAATGCTGTATTAAGTGACTTGTTTCAAAGGAATAAATGAAGTGAAAACGTTGTTTGAGTATATTTTGGGATCAGGGCAGATGGCCAGTGAACAGCTATTTTACTCAATATACATATTATCAAAAGCTTACCGCATCTTTAACTAAGGTACCAAAATCTGCCAAATGTCACCCTTTAGGCGGACTCAATGAATGAGACAGGAGAAACTAAGGTATTTCTCCTTAACAACGAAAGGTTGAAATTCCCATTCATTGACTAAATTTGTTTCTAAATCAAATCCTACAAGTTGTAATTCAATATTTGTTGCTGACAAATTGTCAGTGTGGAAAGGCTTAATATTTATTTTCTAATAGACTGCAATCTTTATGAACTTAGATCTGTTTGAAAACAGCAACATCACTATGGGAGGGTTTATTTCATCTTTGGCAATGTCAACATTTAAACATATATTTGAAGCAACCCTGTGGCTATTACAATTGGCCAGAGTTCAGGTTCCCTAACCTAAACTACTTAACCCATTCTTTCTCATTGAAAGCTTAAAAATTATGGAAGTGGAAGTATAATAATATCTAATCAATTTGTACAGCAGCATAAAATATATCTCTGGGGGGTCAGCATACATCCAATGTAAGAATAAGTCAAGCCAAACTTCACATTACAAGGTTCATAAAGAATTGCTTGGATTGTGTGATGGAAGCTTATTGAATAATTAATTGTGCCCATAAAGCAATGCTTCCCAGAGTTGGTCATCACATTACCTGGGAATTTGTTAGAAATGCAAATGTTCAGAAGCACATCAGAAATTGGTGAGACCCAACAATCAATAAGCCCACCAGGCGATTCTGATGCATGATAAAAAAAAAAAAAAGTTTGGGAATAGTGGCTATCACCATGGTTGTTTAAATGAACCATTAATCAACTTGCAAGAGATCTCTTATGGCTTATACCAGTTTTATGTCCTTAGCCTCATGCAATTCATTTTCACTCACCACTTATTAAGTTTACAGATAATGTAAATCCAGAGAAGACTTGTAGAACAATGAATGACAATTCAAAAATCTCAACAAGCCGAAAAATCCTAACATTGAATATTCCTAAATGTGAAGTCCCGCCCTTGAATTCTAAACAATCCATTATGTGAGTTCAGCATGAGGGAAAACCTGGCTTTATAGTTGGTTTCACAAAAGATGTAGCAATGGTACTTAATTCTAATTCTGATCCCAATAGAGTACTATGGCTTAGGTTGCAAAAATAGCATTTTAATACTTGAAAGAGCATGAAAAAGGAAGCAATATTCTTTTTTTTTTTTTTTTTTTTTTTTTGAGACAGAGTGTTGCTGTGTCGCCCAGGCTGGAGTGTAGTGGGGTGATCTTGGCTCACTGCAAGCTCCGCCTGCCGGGTTCACACCGTTCTCTGGCCTCAGCCTCCCAAGTAGCTGGGACTAGAGGTGCCCACCACCACGCCCAGCTAATTTTTTGTATTTTTAGTAGAAACGGGGTTTCACCATGTTAGCCAGCATGGTCTTGATCTCCTGACCTCGTGAACCGCCCGCCTCGGCCTCCCCAAGTGCTGGAATTACAGACATGAGCCACTGCGCCAGGCCGCAATAGTCTTAATGTTGGTCATGTCGCATTGGAGGTTCGGATGTGGGTTTTACCTGTAAAATGTGGTGAAAAACAGGTTTGGTGGCCATCGTGGAGGCTGAAGAAATGAGGGAGGAAAAAAAGAGATTGACATGATAGCTAACTTCAAATTTTGGGAAATGTATAAAAGATGAATTTGATTTATTCTCTGAGGCCCTAGAGGAAAGAACTCAGACTAAAAAAGGATGGATATTGTTGCAAAGTAAACTTATGTTAAAAACCTAACAAGAATGAAAAGGAAAGCTATAATATCAAATTACATTAGTAACGGAGGTAGTCTTTTGCATAATGAGAAATAGTGCTAGAAGTCATTAGGTCCCTATCATCTTAAAAAAAAAATCTGTTTTACAGATGCTAGAGAGAATGTGGAGAAATAAGGACCTGTTACACTGTTGGTGAGAGTGTAAATTAGTTCAACCATTGTGGAAGACAATGTGGCAATTCCTCAAGGATCTAGAACTAGAAATACCATTTGACCCAACAATCCCATTACTGGGTATATACCAAAAGGATTTAAATCATTCTGCTATAAAGACACATGCACACATATGTTTATTGCAGCACTGTTCACAATAGCAAAGACTTGGAACCAACCCAAATGCCCATCAATGATAGATTGAATAAAGAAATGTGGCACATATACACCATGGAATACTATGCACCCATAGAAAAGAATGAGTTCATGTCCTTTGCAGGGACATGGATGAAGCTGGAAACCATCATTCTCAGCAAACTAACACAGGAACAGAAAACCAAACACTGCATGTTCTCACTCATAAGTGCGAGTTGAACAATGAGAACATATGGGCACAGGGAGGGGAACATCACACACTGGGGCCTGTCGGGGGTGGGGTGTAAGGGGAGGGATAGCATTAGGAGAAATACCTAATGTAGATGACGGGTTGATGGGTGCAGCAAACCACCATGGCACATGTATACCTATGTAACGAAACTGCATGTTCTGCACATGTATCCCAGAACTTAAAGTATAATTAAAAAAAAAAAAAAAAATTCTGGCCAGGCACGGTGGCTCACACCTATAATCCCAGCTCTTTGGGAGGCCAAGGTGGGGCGGATCACGAGGTCAGGAGATCGAGACCATCGTGGCTAACACAGTGAAACCCTGTCTCTACTAAAAATACAAAAAATTAGCCGGGCATGGTGGTGGGCGCCTGTAGTCCCAGCTACTCGGGAGGCTGAGGCAGGAGAATGGCGTGAACCCGGGAGGCGGAGCTTGCAGTGAGCCGAGATCGCGCCACTGCACTCCAGCCTGGGCGACAGAGCGAGACTCTGTCCAAAAAAAAAAAAAAAATCTGTTTTACATGCTAGTTATAACTACAAAAAGAAAAACGTAGTTTTTTCTGTCCTCTTTACCATCCCATTAGGGCTTAGAAAAAGAGTGGCTTGTGCTCTTAGTTATGTGGCAAAGGCTACAAAGCAGGACACTTATTTGGCAAAGTGTATACTTACTGGATGGGTAAGTATCTGTACTTATCTTATATCTCTAAGCCTGAATGAGACATTCAAGAACAGAAAAGCAGGCATTTCAAATATATTTTCTATTTTGTTTTGACTTGGATTATATTTGTCTCTATTTTGTTTATAAATTTTGAGGATGTTTACCAGACAAAAACAAGGCACAAACATATTCCCCTAACCCCACTGAAACTTGTATGAGTTCCTCATAAAATGAATTCAATAATTCCTAAGAAACTATTAATAGCTCTCAAAGAATGAATAGCCTTGTCTCTCTTTGCTTTAGTAGCTGCCACTCTTTTAACTTCTCTGCCCTTCTGACCTTCTAGAATTCCTTCCGTACACGAAGTGAAGTTTTCTGATCTTATTCCTATGGCATTTCTCTGTATTCACTTGGAGGACTTCATTAGTGAATCTTGAGGTATTGGAGCAGATGTCATAATGACTTGGTCATGTTCTAAAACCCTAAAGACGGCCCTGTTGAATCATTGCAATAAGCTGAAAAGCTATTAATCTGGAGTTGTTTGGAGTTGCTGCTGACTCAGGAGTCAGGTTTGAAATCAATACTGAAGTTAAGTACAAAATGTAGACAAAATTATTCCCAGTAACCCTTACCTATCTCATTGAGTGTATAGACATCACCATAACTTATGTAAGTCCAGCACAGCTAGTCCCCACGCCAATGCTGGAAGAGTTCATGCTCACTCCTGTGGTGCAGCTCTCTGAGGTCCCAACCTGCAGTGAGTGTGGCTCACTAGAGCACATTAATTGGTGGACGCTGAACTCCGATACCTGTTCTCCTTGTTCTCTTAAGCTGTCAGAAGTACCACTCAGCCTCTCAGCATCTCAGCCACCCATGTTGGAACAGACAAATGTCTCCAGAGGAAAAGTGGCTGGCCTCAAATGTTGGACACAACACACCAGACCTCTGTCCTCACCTTGATCCAGGCCTGTGTCCTTAGTGCCTGCCAAATTCTTCACTATCTTTTTGGCTCTACACTGCAAACAGCAGGAGAGTTTGTCTGAATTACCCAGTCCAGCATTCCTGGAAGTGGAAGTCCTCAGCAGCACCTTTCCTAATATAATCAAGAAATAACTACCATAAAAGTGTGGGTTGTTTTTTTTTTTTAAAGATGTAATCTTGGAAATATCAGGTATGAAACAAATGATGTAATAATTTTTCTGTCAAAAATGGAGGAAAGAAGGGTTTCATAAGAATTTGTCAGAGTTTATTTAGAACTGTCCAATAGGAAAAGGCACTTTATCAAGTAACCATAAATATTTTTCTAACACAGTTCATTTCCATTCTGTTGGATATTTATATTGAATTAAATAGAAACGTCCTTTTTTATGGAATAAGAATCTATTTTTAGAGTCTGTTACGTAGGACATTTCATAAAATTACTCTTCCTAATTATGGACAAAATTTTACAGTTACTGGAATTCCAAACTTCCACTATGACTTAACTATTTTGTATTGGGGTTGATAACTCTTTCTCTAATGAATTTTATTGGATTGAATTACTTCTCCCAGAGCATTAATATTGTGGAGTACATTGATCAATTTGAGTTTTTAAACCTACAAAACTAAGGAGCAGATTTTGCATTATGTTGACATACTGCCAAAGTTACCCTCTCACTAGGTTCATCCTTTAACATCCAAAGATCTAGCCTTGTTTTTCTTACTCTTACAATGAAGACCAAGAAAATGATCTTGAATTTGGCTAGGAAAAGCTAAGGTAATAATTTATCTCTGAAAATTGTTAAATGGTTTAACAAATCCTTATTGAGCTTTTACTTATTGCAAAATATGGTGTCAAATACCTCAAGATTGCAATAATATTAATTCATTTAATAAACATTTCTGAATGCTGATGTCATGCCAGGAACTTCCCTAGGTGGTGGGTATAATTTGGAGGGAAAGAAAAAACAACACTACAAAGAAATAAAAATGCAAGTGCTATGAGATCCTTTTGTAGTTCATAAGTGTGATGATTGGGGTTTTGCACTTATGTGTGGGATGTGATGACTCTCTCAAACTTTGTTATGACATCAGCACATCACCTGTCTGATGTGAAAAATAAATACAGATGCTATGAAAAGAATAATTGTGTGGGAGAATCGAATTAAAATTGGTGAATCTGGGAAAGACCTTGAGAAGGTGACATTTAAGCTGAAATCTGAAGCATGAATAAGAACTAATCAGTTGAAACATAAAATCATTTCAAATAGAGGGTATAGCATTTGCAAACATGATGTTGCAGAAGGAAATGAAATATTTTTCAGACCAGTCTGGTCCCAGTATGATAAACAGGGGAAGGGGACATGAGATAAAGTATTAGAAGCAGGCAAGGATCCAGATTTGCAGCATCTATAAGCTATATTAAGCATTTACTCGAATTCGTATTTACCAGGTTTTATTTGCTTATTTTATATTTGTACCCATAATTAGTTTGTAAACTCCACAAGGGCAGGAACTAGTTGTGACTTTTGTTGTTGTATTCCTAACACCTAATAAGGGGCTGGATATATAGTAGACATTCGATATATAGTTGAATGAATGAACATGTGAATGAATAAAGTCAACTTATCCTAAGATCATTGGGAAGATTTTCAAGCATTTTAAGGAAGGCATCAGATTGATGTTCCTCAAAGTTTACTTTAACTGCCCTGTGGAGAAGAGATTGAAGAGGGCGGAGTGGAAGTGGAGTACCAGTGAGGAGGAGGCTACTACAATAACTATGGAAGTGATGACGGTGAGCATTATCATAGTTAGCATTTATTGAGTGCTCACGGTATACTCAGCACTCTTCATGTATTATCTCATGTAATCTTCACAATAGCTCTGTAAGTTATGTGCTATTATTATCATCTCTATTTTATAGATATGATTACTGAGAATTATAAAGTTTAAACTGCCTCAAGGACAATCAACTAATAAATGCATGATGCCTTGGGCCAGGAAGAAGTCAAGAGAAGAGGATAGATGTAAGATATAATTTGGAGATAGAATCTCCAAGACTTGGTGATGTGGAATAATATTTACTCAATCAACTGGTAGGAAAAAGTGACATTTACTGATTCATGGAAGATGAAGGGGGGAAGTATTTGGAGAGAATAGAGAAGAAAAGAGTTAAGACATGTTAAGTTTGAGATGTTTGTGAATCATATGAAAGCAGAGATCATGTAGGCATCTACAGGTCTGAAGTTCAAAAGATATACCTAAAGACAAAGACCTAAATTTTGGACTTGTTGACCTATAGATAAAAGCTATGTGGATGGAAGAGAGAAAGTAGAGAGAGTGTATATAGGGAGGAAGACTCAGCACCAAGCTGCAAGTAACTCCCAACATTTTAGGAGTCAGGTAAGGGAAAAAGAACCAGCATTTAAAAGTTAGTTGAAGAAAGAGCCACCAAGGATAATTGAGGGTTCAGGAGAGATTAGAGAAGAAAGAGAATTTTATGTCATGGAATTCAAGAGAAAATAGTTTTTTTAAAAAACTGAAAGTGGCCAGCTGTGTTGGATGTTATAGAAAGGCAAGTTAGAGAAGAATTCAAACAGTCTATAGGATTTGGCAAACTGGAGTTCATTGATGACCTTAACATGAGCTGTTTTAGGGGAGTCATGGAGAAAGTAGCCAGATAGAAATGAGTTGAAGAGTAAATAGAGATGTCTGGTTAAAGATAACAAGTTGAACATAATCACTCACCTCCACTCTCCCAAAACTTCAGTAAAATGATAGTAATGGAATTACACTCAAGGACAAAGAGATAGTGGGGTAAATAATAGCAACAAAATTTCAAAAGTTAGTGAGCTGCTAACTTTCAAGTAATTTTTAACAAATTAGTTAACAAGCAGTTGGATGTGTGGTAACTGACAGCAGATTTTAAAAAGCTGATGGGAATTATTTTAGGAGAAAGGTCAAAATGATGATGCAGGAGAAAAGGTTATAGGGATAGAGTTGGTGAAATGAGATTCAGAGCACACATAATGAATGACAGGATTTTATAGGAAAAACATGTTTTTTGTTGTTGTTGTACCAACAGGGAAAAAGAAGAAAATGGGTGCAAAGGGAGTTAGGTTTGTAAATTTGGGGATGGGAATGTGGCATTCTTGCCTCTTGACTACTGTTGTCATACTGAAGCTTTCAAAATTGGTGACAAAGTTGTTATATGAAAATGGAGTGAAACAGAGGTAGACAGTTTATGGAGAGAGAAAAAGAGTGGTCTCAGAAAATGGGAAATCTAGCTTCCTAGAGAAAAGTAGTAATTGCCTGCAGTATAGAGTACCCATTTGAGGTTGTTACTCATGAATTTATAGTGGTACCAATCTGCCTGTTATGCGATCAACATAAAGATGTTAGTGACTCAAAGGAATCCAGTAACACCAAATCAAAAGCAAGAGCAAGAAATGCTGACATGTGGAGTCAACCATTAAAGGTGACATTTCTGGGAACCAAGACACCAGGAGGTAGGAGACAAGTGGTTACAGTCTATTCAGTCTGCCATGCTTAGAGCTGTTGCCATGTGATATAGTGTGAATGCTCTGTCCCCTACAAATCTCATGTTGAAATGTGACCTCCAAAGTTGGAGGTGGACCTAGTGGGAGGCATTTGGGTCATGGGGACAGATCCCTCATGAATGTCTTGGTGCTGTCCTTTTGTAATGAGTAAGTTCTAAGTTCTCACATGAGATCATGCCCAGCCAAACCCCTTTTCTGTATCAATTGCTAGGTCTCAGGTGTTCCTTTACAGCAATGCAAATGGACTAACACACTATGTGGTAAGTGTATGTTCCATGGCCCTGTCTATTGTTAATAATGACTCATTATAGCAAATAAAATAAATATTAATAACTGTATACTGAGTACGCATGTTAGCACCTCCTTCCTCTCTCTTGCTCCCCCTCTCACCCTGTGACACTGCCTGCTCTCCCTTTGCCTTTTGTTATGATTGTAAGCTTCCTGACACTCTTACCAGAAGCTTAGCAGATGCTGGCACCATGCCTGTACAGCCTGTAGAATCATGAGCAAAACAAATCTCTTTTCTTTTTTTTTTTTTGAGACGGAGTCTTGCTCTGTCGCCCAGGCTGGAGTGCAGTGGCGCCATCTCGGCTCACTGCAAGTTCCGCCTCCCGGGTTCACGCCATTCTCCTGCCTCAGCCTCCCGAGTAGCTGGGACTACAGGCGCCCGCCAACACGCTTGGCTAATTTTTTATATTTTTAGTAGAGACAGGGTTTCACCGTGTTAGCCAGGATGGTCTCGATCTCCTGACCTCATGATCCGCCCGCCTCGGCCTCCCAAAGTGCTGGGATTACAGGCTTGAGCCACCGCACCCGGCCTCTTTTTTTGGTTTTTTTTTAAGACAGGGTCTTGCTCTGTCACCAAGGCTGGAGTGCAGTGGCATAATCATGGCTCACTGCAGCCTTGATCTCCCGGTCTCAAGCCATCCTTTTGCCTCAGCCCCACGAGTAGCTGGGACTACAGGTGTACACTGCCATACCTGGCTGATTTTTGTACTTTTGGTAGAGACAGGGTTTTGCCATGTTGCCCAGGCTGGTCTCCAGCTCCTGAGCTCAAGCAATCCCCCTGCCTTGGCCATCCAAACTGCTGGAATTACAGGCATGAGCCACCATGCCAGCCAAACCTCTTTTCTTTATAAATCACTAGGTCTCAGGTATTCCTTTATAGCAATGCAAATGGACTAACACACCTTGCATGTGCACTTAGGGGGAAGGGAGGTGCCTAAGTGGGGAGGTTGTACTGAGAAAGGAAATCATAAACTAGGCTCTGACAGTCAAAGAGATGACTTGACCACAACAGCCTGCAAGAATGGAGAAGGAGGGAACAGATGAGTCAGGTGAGCTGGGCTGTAATTAGTTTCCACAGAGTCTGGTCATCAAACAGGCATTTACATACTAAGAGCAATGACACACATACCTCCTCAAATGATGACCTGTATCAACCAGGAAGCCTTATTCTTTCAGGATTTTGACTGACTTTGGAAATCCTCCCTTTTCTGTAGTCCAGGCCTCCTTTCCAATTCTCTTGGAATGTTAGAGACTTGATATGTTTCTAAGCAAAAATAAAACAAAGCAAAAACAATATGAATCCCGGGGAAAACATTTAAGTACATGGAGAATGGGAAACAGAAAATTTGAAATAGTGATTTATTTCAGTTAGGACATATGTGTGTTTGCGGGGAGGGGAGGCTCAAGGCTTGTAAGTAACTTCGACTGTGATGTTTATGTTTTATTTCCTGAACTGGATGTTAGGTACGGTTGCGTTTGTTATGTCAGTGTATCTGAAATATTTCATAATTTACAAAAAGAAAACATTTTTGAGAGGAAAGGGAGGAAGGGAAAGATGATTTTTGTCTATGTCCCTGCTTCTACCTGGTAAAAGATAGGGGTTCCTCCTAGTTATCCTAATTTTATTATAACTGAAAAACTGTGTCTGTTCACAAATAAGACTGTTGCCTACTATCCTCTTGGAAGTTAATTCTCATAAGTCAATTCATTTTTTTAGCAAATGTTCAAATCACACACCTATGGAGCTGGATCAACTTCATTGACTTCATACATGGGTGTGACTCTGGTTGCACCGAACTGCTGATTTGGAGATGCCCTTCCTGTTTTGTTAGTATTATGACATCATACATGTTTGAATGACACACCAGGGAGAGAAGTCATAGCCCGAAGTGCTCATTCAGCTGTGATATCCATCGGCTGCTGATAGGGTACTGGGTCATCCCAGGCTTCCTCCAACCTCCTTCCTATCCATTAGTCCTGCTCCACCTCATCTTTACCTTGGCCCCAGGATCACCGTGCTTTTTATTTCCTACCCAACCATGATCACAGAAAGAGCTAAGATGAAAGCCATGTGTCGTCTTGTTATAAAACATATTAATAGCTTTAAGTAGGAAATGAAACAGAAAAGGACGAATCTAATTGCTAGAATTACACTTGCAAATTTTCTGTGTATTTCATGATTCCCACTTGAGATTCCTTCCAAAATAGAGGCAGACTGGTATTATGCTGATTCATAGCAACCTTGATGTTATACTGCCTGGATTAAAATCCCTGCCCTGCCTCTTCCTAGCTACATGGCCTTGAAAAAGTTTTTTAACCTCCCTGTAAAATTTAGATATTAACAAATGCCTGCTTTTTTAAGTTAAAGACTAAATTAAAAGATACATGAAAATGCTCAGCGCAATACCTAGCAAATAGCAAGAGTTTAATACGTTTTGGCAATTACGTGTACATTGATTTTAAATTTTCTCCCTGACCTTTTAATGCTAGTAAGTGGAATACCTCAAATCCTGATAGGTATCAAGGATGACCTACCTCTAGGAAAAACCAGCTTCCAGGCAAAAATCATATCTGTTAAGAGAGGTCTCTGTACTTAGAGGGAAATTTCTTCCCAAAAATAGTAGATTCTTCTACCTACTCTCTTCTCCCTACAAGTGCCAAATATCAGTCTATGAAAGGAGACAAGAGTTGCTAAACTGGTTGGTAGTTTGTTTTGTTTTTATTTCATAATATGTATTGCCACCTTCCATGAACAGCTAAAAGAGAGCAGAGGACCAAATGACAGAGTGCATGCTCTCTCCTTTCAAGCTGTCCGGTCACTCTTTCATCAGGACACGGACCTCTTAGGGGATGAATGGTTTTATTTCCCCCAGAAATAAATTAGGCCAAGGAGATTGTTGGCAAGCACTGGGGCGAGACTGGCCCAACTACAGCATCCCTAGCCTGGGGACACCCTCCTCAATGGACTTGAATGGAATTGCTAGGCTTATGAGCTAGGAGTAGGCTTGGGGAAGAAAGTGACTTTCAACAGCTAGAAAAGCTAGCAGCAAAACTGACCACAAATGAGTTTAGCTTAGAGAATTCAGGGGAAAACTAAGCTCCAAGTGGCAGAAGGTAGTTCTAGATGAAAAACCTGTTTCACATAGACCTATGGAAAAGCACACTGCCCAGAGGACTGTCTGCGTTCCTTTATATCAACATTAAATATATATACTATCTCTGCCTACTCCCTCCCTGCCACCTGTCCTTCCAGTCTCAGCCCAAACCAGCTCCTCCTCCTTCCAGCCCTCCTTTTTAAAGAGCTCTTTATTAGCTCTAAACAGGGAAGGGGAGGGCAGGAGATGATTGGCTAAGAGGGAGCAGCACCACCCTGCTCATTCCCCTCCCATTCCCTCCCTGAGGAAACAGCTGGAATGACAGGTAGGGAGGGGAGGCTAGGATTGGCTGAGTCAGTGGCAGGGTGGGGGCCAGGCAGCACAGATGAAGCATTTACCTGTCTAGGTAGGTCAGGAGGAGCTCAAAAGGAGAAGAAAACAGTAGGAGGCAGGGGAAGCAGCCTCTGTCTCCGTCTCTGCCCTTTGAAATAAAAGGGTGTTTCTTTTCTCTCTTCAGCCCCCAACCCAGTGGAGGTGAGTTAATCACTAACCAACTATTGCTTATCCTGCAGCAAGAGGAAGGGGTTTCATGGGAAATCAGAGCTACAGGGGAGGAGAGGTGTCCCTCTATACCGCAGCTAGGGAGGTTTCTTCTCTGTTCCTCAATTCTCTGAGTCCATTCTGGGATCAGATCAGGTTGGTAGCGATTTGAGATTGTAGTATTTTTGTGGAGACAGGGGCTGGGAGGCACCTTCTTTTTCATTTACCTCTTTAGGTTGGATAGGCATATTGTGCAAACAACAAGAAAAGGAAAATAGATTTGTTTTGAAAATTTCCATCTCTGAAGAATTGAAATTGAGTTGTGATTTTAGAAAAGAACAGTTGAAATAGAGGGAATCAAAATGGGGGAGAGTATCTTGGTTTTCCATTGCAACTGTAACAGGAAATTCTCCCTTGGCTTTACCAACTCGGTGTCGATCTTTATTTAAATAATGGGTGCAGTGTGTGTGTGTGTTCGATCATGCTCTTGTGATAATGGAGCTCTCTGTGGACAGGTGTGTTAGGCATGAGCTGTACTAGGTTGTTTGTAAAGGGATATGAGGTTTGGGCATGTGGGGAAAACTTCAACTCCAGCTACCAGCTCATCTTTGGAAAACCCATGGATAATCTAGCTGCAAAGTCAAGTTTATTTGGGTTCTACTCAATTAACTTTCTGACTCTGCCTGTTAATAGATGCAGAGACTGGCAAACAGAAAGCTACCTGGCTGTGCCGAGCCTCACCCACATGAATATTTCGCGTCTGCATGTCAGGTCTAGTTAGAGTTCCAAGTGGGGCTCAGGCCAAGGTAGTGTGGCAGAGTCCACAGACAGAGAAGCAGACCAGGGTTGTGGCTTTGTTTTGTTTTCCTGCAGGTGGCCCAGTTGGCAGTTCGTGTGGCAGATTTACCTGCAGAAGGAAGGCAGATGTAGGAGTCGAGTCAGAGTAGCAAGTCACCTCTCCAATATCCATCTTGGGGGGTTTAACCCTTTGGTCCCTCACTTTGACTCTTTCCCTCCTGCTGCAGAGAAGAGGGAAGTGGGAAGACCTCAGTGCCAGGCTCAAGGACCTGGCACACACAGCCCTGAGTGAATATATGTGTTTTCCTGTCCTGGCAACTGGAGATTCAGGCTTGAGCTCACGTCACACCACAGAGCCAACACCCCACACTCACAGACTGAGGGCTGCCCTAGATGGTGAACTTAGGAATAAAGACCACTGGCAGTGTCTAACAAAGCTCTCCTATGCAGAGGGTATTTCTACCTGCTCCTTCCCTCAAGCCCACTGGTGAAAGGGAAGAAGACAATGTTGCCTAAACACACACAGAAACTTGCCCGTGTGCTCATGGAGACAGATATGCACATTGTGCAATTTTAGTCTTTCTGCAATTTTTCTTAAGATATTTTCCAGCCCAAGGCACATTTCTGGGTAGTCAACAAGAAGCAGAGACACCTGGATTGAAAGATAGGTAACCTCTTTGACTAGTAGGCAGAGAGGCAGAGCTCTTGGAGGACATGTGGGTGGTTCGTGGGAGCAGGATGAGAGGGACCTAGGTCTGATTAGAAGGTACAGACAAACCAACCTGGAATGGAGCTGGAGCCCTCTCCCCGCCCCACCCTCTCCAGATGCCAGAACTCCAACTGTTCTTTATTTCCTCTCCTCCAAGGCTTGGCAGTATTTAGTATTTTAGTCAGTGGAGTAGTTAATATTTAATGTGACTTTGGATGGGTGGCCCTGACTATAGGTGCTGCGTATTTCTTAACCCATTCCCTCCTCTCGTTAAGTTCCCAAAGAGGTCAAGGGTTAAAAGATACCAAACTCTCACCTTGAGTGTTTTGTTTGTTTCTTAGTCTTCTTATCAGGGTTTTGATGGCTGCCCTGAAACAGCCCCCAGGGTTCAAGGTTGTGAAGTCCGTGAAAGGAAATGCAGCTTTCACCATTCAGATTCTTTAGGTCAGAAAGCTAGGTATGGAGATGAGGTGACAGCACCTCACTCAGCTTTGGTTTCAGGTTCGGATTCCTCTCTGCAGGGATTATGTAATCCCTACAGACATGATCTTCCTTGGCAGCTGGTGTCATTTCTTTACTGTGGAAATATCTGCTGTTGGGGCAATACATAGGTCTGGAAGTATAAAGCTGGAGCAGATAATTTGCAGGGTTTAAGGTATGAAGTAGTAGGAGAAGCGGGTTTTAAGGCTTTTAGTACTTTAGTCAGGGGTGGCTAGTAACCATTCTCGGGGGCATGCCCCTCTTGCATCCAGATAGTCCCTGAAGTGCCCTCTGGAGGGCTGCCCTGTATATGCATGTATAGGTCATTCCCCGTTTCCCTTAGGAAGGGCTAGTGGTAAGAGCCATAACTTTCTCACCTGTAAAATGAAGAAAACGTCACATCCTGCCTATGTTTCCAGTTTATGCTGAAGATCCAATTAGCATATCTGAGAGCACTTTGCAAGCTGTGGCATGCTGTGTTCTTGCGAAGCAGTGCTTTTCCTACCACTTTTATCTCTTCCAGCTACTTGAAGATACCCTAGGTTCTGAAACAAAAGTGTGATAAGCTTCCCTGGTAGGAAAGAGAGACTAGAAAACCTCTGTAAAGTCTAAAGCATACTAAGAAGCACAAGGGTAGTAATTTCCTCTGAAAGTAAGAGGCAGCATCTGCTCACCCATTCATAGAGAATATGATGTTAATTACAGTGAGTCACTTTAAATATTTACTGCCCTGATTTTACAGAGAAGAAAATTGGAGCCCGAAACTAGACCCTTAGATCTACACTGACTTTTTGACAACAATGCCTTTGTCTTATACAGTTTTGTACCACCAGCACCTATTATTAGGTGCTCATAAATGTTAGTTTAACTGAAAACATTGCCCAAATTTCACTGAGCCATATATTATCCAGGAAATTAAATATGTAAGAAAAAGCTCACAGTAATAGGTTAGAAACCAAGAAGAAGCCTTCCAAAAGCTCAACCCAATAGACCCTAGAACAGATGGCAAGTTCATTCATTCGGCATTTTTTGAGTGTTTTCTGTTTGTCTAGACTTAACAGAGATGGATCTCCTTTGCTATAGTGGCCTCAACCCTACACGATGTTAGGAATGGGTTAGTCCTCCCTGAACTTGGGCATTGTTCATGGAGTCAGTAGCTGAGATGACTGAACTTCATCCACATAATTTCTCACGTTCCTGTTTCTTTGAGCTTCTGGGTATCGGGGAGCTAACCTCATGAAGAAACCCTAAGAGCTTCGTCACCCCACGTTTATTTATCATTGGGCTTCTTCAGTGTCTCTGCCCCTCCAGTCCCCTCCTTATCTCCTAGGAGGATCTGGACCCCTAGGAACCAGATGTCTGGCTCGCTAGGGATCTCTCCTGTTTTCCCCCCAGTGTTCTGCCCCTCCCTACCTGCCCCTTTTAAGAGATTCCTCCCAAGTAGAAGAGGAGCTCCTTGGGGCTCCATACTTGCCAGCTCTATAGGGGTGGAAGGCTGACTCACCCAATCCAGCCCAAACTTGACTTTGGCACTGGAAGCAATTATTACCAGAGACCAAGAGGACATCTGCCCTGGCATCCAAAGCCCAAGCCTTCAGATCTCAAATAGATCACATTTTCTTCTAGGACATTTTACCTAGTGTTGGGAGGGTTGGAAAGATGAAAGAAAATATAGGATGGCATTATAGGGAAAATACGGATTTAGAATCAGACAAACTTTATTCTAATTCTGGCTCTCCTCCAACTCTCTGTTTTATCTTGGAACTGTCTTTTCATCTTAATTCTTTTAGAATTTCATTTTAACATAGCAGACTCACTTCTGGCCTGCCGTCTCCAGTGGATTATTTCCCACAAACAGCTACATCAAAATCTTTGGGACTTTCAGAGAGAAGATGGCACTGCCTTCCTTTGCTACTACTATTGTTACAATGACATTGAAACTTTTTTTCCCTAAGGAATTGGAGTTGGGAGGAAGCTACATGGGACATTTCTCTTGTTCATTTGACATAGGCTAGGGAATCTCATTGGGAATATGTGCAAAACCAGAGGCACTAGAAAGAAATTCACTAGAAAGAAAATAGGTTTGTGTCAACCACTGCAGGTACCCTGTTTATGCCTCCAGGCTAGGGAGTTAAAGATGGATATCGTAGTGGTGGTTGTGATGATGTTGATGATATTGACTATGATAGCAGGTGACAATTTGCGCTGTGCAAAGTGTTTTACATGTTCTCACAATAACCCCATGAGGTAGGTATTATTAAGGGACCTGTTTCTTCTCTCAAGTCTACAGTCTCCCATTAAACCAGAACCCTTCTTTTCTGAGCTCCTGTTTCTCTTGTTTCAATTTAGTTCGATCCTAGATAGATCTTGTCTTTTTCTTGTTACAAGAACAATAATAGTTAATTATTGACTCATGAGATCTTAGGGTATTTACTACCAACTGAACTGTGCTAACTGTTCTCTCATTTAATCCTTATACTAACATTATTTAATGAGGAATAACAGAGTAATTTGCCCCAAGTCACATAACTGTAAATGGCTAAACTGGGATTTGAGCCCAGACCCAACTAACTCCAGAATCCAAGCTATTGGTAACATTTATTGCTTAATGAAAATGTAGGTTAAGCTCCTTGGTTCAGAGAAAAATGTAAGAGAAGTAGTAGAAGCTTCTTTCTGACTAGACTGCCTCTCCACCACCTAAGTCTGTCCTTCTGCATGTATTTGAGCCAGCTCCAGGGTCTTTCCATACAGGCCGGGGGTTTCGGGCAGTGGCTGTTCACACCCCCCTTCCAGCTCTCTGCTTGCTTGGTGTCCTTCCCGCCATGCCGCCCAGGGCCTGGGCAGAGCCTTGCCGAAGCCTCGGCTCACGTATGGCTTTGATTCTTCTCTTTTCAGGCCCAGCTTGGGACATTGTTCACTTCCCCTCGCTTCCCCTCTGGAAGCCCCCTTTGCCATCCCTGCACCTTGTTTCGGGCGATGCCCGAGAGGGAGCTGTGGTCAGCGGGGCCTGGCTCAGAACCCGTGACCCGTGTCGGCAGCTGTGACAGCATGATGAGCAGCACCTCCACCCGCTCTGGATCTGTACGTAATACTCTCCCTCTCGCAACCTGGTCGGCTCTCTGCACACCTGCCCTGCCCTGCCCTGCCCTGTCCTTTCCTGCCACCCATCCTGGCTCACTGCTCCTTCTCTTTCATTGCTGGGGAGTGAATCACAACACCAGTGGGTGCTTTCTGCCTGAGTCAGCCCTGGCTCTATAGAGAATAGGATGGGACGACCTTAGAGAGCAATTGGGCAAATGAGACTTTTTCCACCGATTTTCATTAGGTTGGGGGTTGGGTTGAGCAGAGAGAGTAGGCCTGTAATCTGAGGTCATGGTGGAAACCAGAACATAGATTCTTGTAGCATGTGGATTATTGAAGTTCTCTGCAATGAGCAGCATTACTTTAGTCTCTTACAAAGATCAAAGAAAATAGGTAATTAGGAGCCTAGGTTCTGGAACCAAACAGATCTGAGTTCTCTACTTATAAGCTGTATGACCTTGGGCAAATTACTTATATTTCTCTAAGCTTTAGCCTCCTCAGTTTTCAAATGGGATAGTTAGTGTTCATACCCAATTCAATTTGTGGGGAGTAAATGAGATACAGGTAAAGCACCTAGCATATGCCTCTATATAGAAAAGAATCAGCCTTTCTAGGAGCAGAGACTGAGAGTCTTCCAAAGTCACTGTGTTTAGCTACTTGTGAGTGGCATTTAATAAACTGTAATTTTTCTGGGCATCAATTTAAATCTCAGTTGTTGTAAGGCTGGTGTGAAAGAGTAAATCTGTGCTGCATCCAGACGCAAACAAACATTTGTTGTTCATGCTTGTCACATACGTAAGAATCCTGGAGAATTTATGCTTTTTTGCATTGTATCCTATAGAGGTATTTGAAAATTTAAGGATTTTAAGGGTGTCTAGTGAATGTCAAGATGTTTAAGACAACCAATGGATTTTGATATGTAAAAATGGAGTAGAGAAAGAAACACACACACACACACAAATCCAAAGTGCAGACAATCATACAAATTTTATTTTGACCCTAGATAATGGGGCTGTGGAGATGTCTTTCTATGTCTTTTAGGCTGAGGCCAATGTGAATAGTCACATACCATTGGACACAGAATGTGACAGGGATTAAAGGTTTTCAAAGTGAATCATTCATGAAGGAGAAACTCAGAGTCAGCTTATCCTTGGCAAGGCTATTTTAGAAGGAAGAGGACAATAAAGATATTTTTCTTCAAGAAACTCTTGGAGTCAGCTTCAGAGCTTCCAGGGGCTATATTTGGGGCTTCCTTTCACATGTAGGCCCGCATGCCAAAGGAAGTTCCAGAGGCAACTGGAAGGGTTATTCTGCAACCCTCTCCCCTCCCTCCAGGATATTTTTAGAGCTGTCTCAAAATCTTTCCTGGCCATCTGAGTGGGCCTGAAGAATATACAACTCTGAAGTGTCCCAAATATTAGGAAAAGGGGTGGAGATGCCAAGAAGAGACTCGGCCCAAATTTCTCATATTCCAATTTGCCTTTTGTTTTCCCTTCAACCTCCTCTGTGGAAGAGCAACTATTCCAGCAAACTTCTAGCCCCATACAACATAGTAACTGTCTGAGATGACCATCATCATTTTCTTCCAAAAACCTCTATGTACTCTCTCATAATGAATATGATCTACTTTAAGATCTACTTAATATTTAATACTAAGCTGCTTTTCTCTCCTCCCATACCATCCAGTTTCTCCACCAACCTCCCCCTTTAAGTTAATATTTGCTTTAGAAATGCACACTTACTTGAAGATTAGCCAGAGCCAAATGTCATCAAGAAAGTAAATGTACAAGGGGAAAAAATCCCGTATGGAATGCATTTCAAAGTCAAGTACAAATCGTTTAGTACATTTATCTGTGGCCAGTCATGCCACAGTTCCTACTGGCCTGGCAGCTCATAGCTGGCTGCATTTTCTGCTTTTCCTCATACTGTCCTTGACATACTCAATCAAGTATGCAGAAGTACTTTTAAAAGTTAAAAGGAATACCACTGAAGTTTCAGGTCAAATTGTTATGTTGCCCTTCTTATTTGGAGCTAAATCAGAGGTGCCCAAAGTGAGATGTTTGACAAAGGCTGTCAAACATTGGAACTTGGGACTGCTTCTAATCTGTGCCCCTAAGCATTCCAGCCAGGACTGAGCAAAAGAAAGGCCCCTGCCATGTGCCTGCCCAGCTCCAGAGCTGGGCGCTGGTGGGCCAGCCTCCTGACAGACTCTGCACTCCCTGGTGCCTACAGTTTCGGGAGGCAACTCCATCAGCTTTGCAGAGTAGCAGGAGGGGAAGGTTTCCAGCTCTTCAGCATTCCTTCCCCTCCGCAGGGTGGTTCTCAGGCCCCGCCAGTTTCTGCGGAGGGAGCGCTTTCTCACAGCTCTGTCTCCCTCTCCTGTTCTTCTTCTCGCCCTCCCCCCGCCCCCGCCCCCAACCCCAACCCCAACCCCAACAGAGTGATAGCAGCTACGACTTCCTGTCCGCTGAAGAGAAGGAGTGTCTGCTCTTCCTGGAGGAGACCATTGGCTCACTGGACACGGAGGCTGACAGTGGACTGTCCACTGACGAGTCTGAGCCAGCCACAACTCCCAGAGGTTTCCGAGCACTGCCCATAACCCAGCCCACTTCCCGGGGTAAGGCAGACCCTCTGGGGTAGAACCCCAGCAAAACCCAGAAAATCAATATGCCCCTCTGGCCACTTCCTACCTCGCCTGCCCTCTGCCCCAAGGGTCACAGACAGAAGAAGGGGTAGCCACACTCCTCACCACTCTCCTGGCTAGAACAGAGCCTTGTCCCTGGAGGGAAGGAGGGACCGCTGGCAAGCCAGCTTCCTATGTCTGTCTATGAAGTATCAGAGCCCTGGAAGGGAAAGGGGTTTGACCAGCTCCCATTCTCCTATGGAAAAATTCTAAAGAGACATGACCGCAGAGGCGGGGGAGGGAGTCAGGGAGGGCTGGGTGGTTGGCTCTGGAGAGACCGAGTCAGTCTAGGGAGCTAATCTGGGTGACACAGAGGACAAGGGTAGAAGAGATAAGGAGAGGGAAGGGTTCCCCAGCTGCAGTGGGAAGCACCTCGAGGCCCTCGTTAGAGAGCGTGGAGAGCCAGTGGTGTTCAAGCTCAGCAGAAGGGGAACAAAACAACACACAAGTGTGGCCATGAGTGTGGGGCCACATGTCCCAGGGTGTGAGGAGCCTTTTACTCCTGAGGACAGTCCCGCTGGTATTGGGGCTGCAGTTTTGTGTTGTTTCATTTAGTAAATATTTATTAACGATTAGTTAGACCTTCCCTGGAGCTAGAGCTATAAATGGGGACATAGGGCTTTCCTGCTCCATGAGGCTGATTCACTGGCCCAGGGGGCCTGATGCACCTGCCTAGCTCACTGGAAGGAAAGAAGTCACTTTCTGTTGTGGGGACACTATGGCTATTACAGAATCATCCACACACTCATAGAAAGTGCAAGTAGAAGGCAGAAGCCTGGTTGAATCAAGAGCAAATCACTTATTCATAGGCTTGCATTGGGCTCAGTTGTCTGGGAGGCCCAAGATAGCTAGAAGGAACTGTCCCAAATTTATCCCCAACACTGGTGCCTCTGTAGAAAACTGGGGAGAGGTCGAGTCAACAACTTAGAGCAATCAGGGGTCACTCTCTTGCCACCCATCATGAAAAATTAATTCTCAGTCAAAAAAAGATCTGCTATTATTATTTGTAGAAAGGGGGTCTCTTATGTTGCCCTGGTTGGTCTCGAACTCTTGGGCTCAAATGATCCACTTGCTTTGGCCTCCCAAAGTGCTGGGATTACAGGCATGAGACACTGCGCCTGGCCCTGGATCTGCTATTACTGATCTATTAGTCTAAATGATATCCAGACAAAAGTGCTGCTCTTGTAAAAGCAAAGAAAACAAGACAAAATAAAACCCATTCATTGCTAGTTTGGGATCAGAGTTCAGGAAGTCATTGCTTTCCCCTCTGCAGCAGGGCCCTCACCTCTGTCCACTCTCTTATGTTCTTTCTGACCCTCACAGGAGGTCCAGAGGAGACCATCACTCAGCAAGGACGAGCGCCAAGGACAGTAACTGAGTCCAGCTCATCCCATCCTCCTGAGCCCCAGGGCCTAGGCCTCAGGTCTGGCTCCTACAGCCTCCCTAGGAATATCCACATTGCCAGAAGCCAGAACTTCAGGAGAAGCACCACCCAGGCTAACAGTCACACCCCTGGAGAACCGGGGACGCTTGCGCCAGAGCCTGAGAAAGAACAGGTCAGCCAGAGCAGCCAACCCAGGCAGGCACCTGCCAGCCCCCAGGAGGCTGCCCTTGACTTGGACGTGGTGCTCATCCCTCCGCCAGAAGCTTTCCGGGACACCCAGCCAGAGAAGTGTAGGGAAGCCAGCCTGCCCAAGGGGCCAGGACAGCAGGGCCACACACTCCAACTCCACACACCATCCAGCTCCCAGGAAAGAGAGCAGACTGCTTCAGAAGCCATGTCCCAAAAAGCCAAGGAAACAGGCTCAACCGGGTACACACAACAACCCCAGCCTCCTCCTGCAGGGTTGCCTCAGAATGCAAGAGCTGAAGATGCTCCCCTCCCATCAGGGGAGGACCCAAACAGCCGACTAGCTCCCCTCACAACCCCTAAGCCCCGGAAGCTGCCACCTAATATTGTTCTGAAGAGCAGCCGAAGCAGTTTCCACGGTGATCCCCAGCACTGGCTGTCCCGCCACACTGAGGCTGCCCCTGGAGATTCTGGCCTGATCTCCTGTTCACTGCAAGAGCAGAGAAAAGCACGTAAAGAAGCTCTAGAGAAGCTGGGGCTGCCCCAGGATCAAGATGAGCCTGGACTCCACTTAAGTAAGCCCACCAGCTCCATCAGACCCAAGGAGACACGTGCCCAGCGTCCGTCCCCAGCTCCAGGTCTGGCTCAGCCTGCAGCTCCAGCCCAGGCCTCAACAGCCATTCCTGCTGCTGGGAAGGCTCTGGCTCAAGCTCCGGCTCCAGCTCCAGGTCCAGCTCAGGGACCTTTGCCAATGAAGTCTCCAGCTCCAGGCAGTGTTGCAGCTAGCAAATCTATGCCAATTCCTATCCCTAAGGCCCCGAGGGCAAACAGTCCCCGGACTCCGCCAAAGCCAGAGTCAGGGCTGACTCTCCAGGAGAGCAACACCCCTGGCCTGAGACAGATGAACTTCAAGTCCAACACTCTGGAGCGCTCAGGCGTGGGACTGAGCAGCTACCTTTCAACTGAGAAAGACGCCGGCCCCAAAACCAGCACTTCTCTGGGAAAGGGCTCCTTCTTGGACAAGATCTCGCCCAGCGTCTTGCGTAATTCTCGGCCCCGCCCTGCCTCCTTGGGCACGGGGAAAGATTTTGCAGGTATCCAGGTAGGCAAGCTGGCTGACCTGGAGCAGGAGCAGAGCTCCAAGCGCCTGTCCTACCACGGACAGAGCCGTGACATGCTTCCTCGGCCCCCCTGTGTCAGTGTCAAGATCTCCCCAAAGGGTGTCCCCAATGAACACAGAAGGGAGGCCCTGAAGAAGCTGGGACTGTTGAAGGAGTAGACTCTGCCACCAGTATGGACCCTGTCCTGGCTGAACAAGAAGAGACATGTGCTCCACTTGGGAGCCTTTGCCACCACGCAACTCAGGGCTCAAGATGAATGGGAGGGAGAGATTTGAGTCCAAGTATACATTTATATTCACAGTGTTGTGCCATTGAGTGCCCACATGGATCATTCCGAAGGTGATCTCCACAAGAGGGGGTGTGTGTGTGTGTGTTTGGTGTGTGTGTGTGGGGGGGGGGCTGGATACATCACTGAAGCTATTTATATAACACAATGAGTCACTGTTCAGAATTTTGCTCTTGTTATAGGTTTTCTTACATTGGGTAGAGTCCAACCTAGCCAGAGCTGAGTGAAGGGGCTGGCCATGCCTGAGAAGAAAAGTCAAATGAGACAATGGACTTGTCAATGACTTGAAAAAAAGTTACAACCAGCAAGTGCAGGGTCACATGAAATATGGGCCTCCTGGAATCCCTACAGTGGATAGAGACTGGCTCATACCTTGCCAGATCCCTCTCTCAGTTCCAGCCTTCTGGACAAGGCCTGGGCTAAGAGGAGCTGATTTCGTTATCTCTTCACCCACTGCCCTCTCAGTATCACCAGTCCCAAAGACAGGATACATCCCTGTAACCCAACCTCTCGGTTGATTGATAGCAGAACAGCTCTTGTTGGTCTGAGAAGGCAGGATAAGTGACCACATATTTATGCCACTACCTCCACCAGGGAGAGTCCTTCTCCACAGGCTTGATAAATTCAATCACCAACTGTGCTGTGGTCCCTGACTCTGCTACTCCCGTTCTTCCTGCTTTCTTGCTCCCTATCTCAGTCTGCACTGACCCCAGGGCTGGGCTGACATCAAGATGGGAGCCCAGCCCACAGGCTTTATAAACACCCAAGAACCATTTCAGATCTTCTCTGTGCTGATGCAGGTAGTTTTAAATTTTTCTCAGTTCCAGCGACAGAAAACCCACACAATACATCCTCTGCCAGTCTTAATAGAATATCAGAGGTAAGAGGGGCCTCAGAGAAGCTCTGACCCAGTGCTGCTGGGGAAGGGAAGTGACTAACCCCGGGTCAGCCTGCCATTTAGGGAAAGAGCTGAGGTTCTTACCCTCGTTGCATGCTGCCACCTCTTCTTAGCCAGTGCTCTTGCACATCCACACAGCACCCTAAGGAGCCATAGTCACCATCAAAGACTCAACCCTAAGGCCCTTCAAGATCTCAAAGTGTCTTCTGAAGCATCAGAGATTAAATATTGTTCAAACTAATAGTTATTGCTGTGGCTTTTAATTTTGTCTTTGGAAGATAGCTATATGGTAACTCATCATTAACCAGAACACCTCTCTCCTCAAATTCCCTGACCAAGTTGTGCAGCTTGAGCAAATGCCGAAAGAGGGTATTATGGGTGGGTGGTGTGGGCTTGCAAATACAAGCTTGGAGGTGAGACATGGCCAGACATGACTCCTGCTTCCCCTTAGGAAGTAAATCTTACTTATGGCTGTGAACTGCTTGGAGTCCAGGATGCCCAGATGTGAGGGGCAGACAAAGGGAATGCTGTTGGAAAGGTGACTTTTAAGGCTGCTGAGAATTTCTGGGCTGTGTCCTGATGGACACAGCACCATCAAAGCCCAGAATTTCTGAAAATGGTGGCAAGGTTAAGGTAAGGACAACAAATACTCCACCCTGTCATGGTATGTGAGGTGTGGGTGTGGCGGTTTCTATGTACATCTGCTCATACACCCACATCCAAAGTCTGTGCCTCATTCCTGGCCACGGGTGAGGACTTGGTCTGTCATGGCTGATGAGGACTCCCACAACTGGCCAAGTTATGTCTTATTATACAGCCCCAGACAGAGAGAACGCTGCCTTCTGGAGGACTGATTCCGCATGCTGTATTCAGCTGAGTTGATTTCTGTGTCTATTTCAACCCATAACCTGAAGAATGATCACCTTATTCCTTATTCATTAATTTCCTTGATTAATAGGGAAACTTGAGAATAGCTATAAAGTAAAACTTGGGTGGAACCTGGGGCCCCGGCATCACACAAGGGTGATTAGGATGGTCAAGGTCATCAGGAGTACGGCCTATTACATTCCCACGCCCTGAGAAAGGTCATTTCTCTCCCACACACGTCAAAGTCAAAGACAGCCTGCGCCTGCCACTCGGCATCCTCGTTCTACTGACACGCCCATTTCTCCAGTTTGCTTAATCCGAGACTCCCTTCCCTTGTTATTTAAAGATACCATGCTTCTCCACATCCTCATCCTTCAAAGAGCATATTTTGCTCTAAGGATGGTCTTTGGGATTTAAGAATAGAATAATAAATCCAAACTTGGTCATTCCCATTTTGAAGAAATGCAAGAGGGCCCAGTGGATTCTGCATCAGTGAGGACATCCGCCTCCCTGAAAGTGGTGCTAGACCGAGGCGAGGTGATTTTATCTATGTATCCACATAGGATTGCTCTTCATTCAGCTTGAATTGATGGGGAGGGAGGTAAGAGTAGGGTCAGAGTTACTCTTATCCCTTTTCAAAGAATTGTGGGTGGAGGTTTGTAAAGGCCATTCATTTGATTTTCAAAATCAAAGCAACAGCTCTACTTCCCCTTGGCCTTAGATCTCTGCTATACCCTGCCATAGCCTTGATGCCACTGGGCACAAGCCACCTGCCAAATACAGGAGTGGCCTCTCCCAGCCTGGCATGGTAGGGGGGTCTGTGCCCTCAGATGTGTTGACAGCTGCTCTTCTGAATTGCCACACCTGTGCTACCCTTGGAATTCTGCACTCTGACTCTGTGGGGTAGGACCACGTGCCATCTCACACAGAGGTCAACAGATGAGCCCACTCACTTGTACGTGCCTTCCTCCACAGTGGGAAGCGTGATCTGGCAGGGGCCACCCTGTAAGCTGGGGATGGGCTGGTGTGTGAATGTTGACATTTGTTTCATGGAGAACGGGGAGGTGAAAGATTGAAGAGCAGGTCCCTGTCAATGTTCTGAGTTCGAGCTGGAGGTGTAGATTGAAGAGTCTACATGGTCTGTGAGTGTGTGAGATGAACCCTTCCATCCTTTGATGCCTGGTTGTATGTGTAGGCTAAGAAGGACCCTCCTGTCAGTGTGCAAAGCTGTAATCTCATGGACTAGAGGAGAGGGGCCAAGGGGATGGACAGGAGAAGTCGTGCAGAATCTAAGCAGGAGTGCAGATAGAACACATCTAGGCTCTTTTCCCCAGGAGAGTGATGATGGAGCATATAGATCTGGCTCAAATTCAGCCTCCATCACTTACCAGTCAGGAACCCTGGCGATATCACTTTAACTTCCTGAACCTCAGAGTCTTCACCTATAAGTTGGGGAAAATAATACCATCCTTTCAAGATTGTTGAGATAAATAAGTGATATAAAACATGTAAAGCTCAGTTCTGGACACAGTGTAGCTACTCAATAAATGATACTACTACCTTCTGGGTCTTATTTTTTTCCTCTCAAAGGAGGTGAATGTAGGGAGGGTTGGATACCAACGGCTCACCCAACTCACTTCTGAGAGAAGGATAGAGCCTGCTGCACACAAAACTTACAGCACAACCGGGCTTTGGCACAGCCTCCAGGTGACTCAGCTTCACCCACGCCAGGCTTCCTGGAGTTTGAAAAGACAGCAATTGCCATGGGTGTAATGTGTGTGTTCTGATGCAGCCTGAACCAGCTGTTTCCAGCTTTTATATCTTCAAATCCAACTTCTCCTTTATCATCAGTCTCTTACTGCCCATGACCATAGAGCAAGCTTCTTTTTGCTGCCTCTTACTTTCTTTTGTTGTGTGGTTCAGAGAACTATATGCTGTTCTACAGTTATTTATTTTTAAAATGAAGGTAAAAAAATAAGCATATAACAGGAGGGAACTCCTCAGAAAGAAGTAAAAGCTAGAAAAGGTTTTTAAAATTCATTTTTTTTCTTTTAAATAGCACGTTCCTTTAAATTTGTTCATCTCTGGAATGAATCGGGCATTAGTTATCAGTAGGCAAGAAGTGCATTGGATGAGGTTTCTAAATCTCTTCAGGTATAGGGACCTGTGAATTGCTGGAGTCATGACCACTGTCATAATCATCACTGACTGTTAGCATAAGCATGTGGTAAAAACAGATTACACTCTAATTCCAGGCTGTCATTCTCTCTTACTCATTACCTAGTTGGATTGTTGTCCTTATCACCACTTGCCACATATCCAGAGTTCAAAATAATGTGAAACAAGCAGAGGCCTGGACCAGGTGAGCTTTAGTGGGTCACTTCATCTCATTCTCAACGTGAGGGACTTGGTCTTTCTCCTAGGTCCATGCTAGCCCTGAAATGTATGTTTCGGTAAATCCAAACAAGTTAGGAAGATCAACACCTGCCAAAAATAATCAAAATGTAGTTTAAAATAAACTAAACCTCAGAGAACTTGAGAATGGGAAGGAAACTTTTAGGTTCTGTAATTCAACCTCCCACCTAAAAAGGAATTATCTCTATAGTTGGAGATACATATGTTTCTTTCTTTCTTTCTTTCTTTCTTTCTTTCTTTCTTTCTTTCTTTCTTTCTTTCTTTCTTTATCTACCTATCTATATCTATGGTCTGAAATAAACACACACACACATATATATATACATATATATACACATATATACACATATATATACATATATACACATATATACATATATACACATATATACATATATACACACATATATACATATATACACATATATATACATATATATACACATATATACATATATATATATATATATATATATACACACATATGGCCCCTGGCATGTCAACTTAGATATCTGTATCTATATCTATATCTATCTTCTACTATCTATATATAGAGAGAGATATAGTCAGAAATATGGATGGATAGATGGATGGAGGCTTAATGGATGAATGGATGGGTGGATGGATGGCTGAGTGGATAGATGGAAGAAGATAAGAAAGGAGGGAAGAGGAGGGGAGGGAAGAGAGATTGAGAACATACAGTGGCCAAGAGCATAGGCTCAGGAGCCAGGCTGCCAGGGTCTCTGCACTTCAGTTTCCTTTTCAGTGATTACCTTTTTCATCGTTTAACTGTCTTTGTTGTGTGGTTCAGGAAACTTTATGCTGCCCTACAGTTATTGTTTATCTTAAAAATGGAGGAAAAACGAACTTAGATTATAACAGGATGGAACCTCGTAAAGTAAGGCAATAATAATACTTACCCATTGCAGTTGTTATGAAAATAGAATCAAATGAGATACTACATATAACAAAAAACCACAGCACACTGCTGAATAAATGGTGTCTATTCATATTATTATCATGTAGACATGTAATTCAGATGCCAACTGGGACCCCCATCAGGACTGGTTAATCTTAGCCTGCACCTAGGTTCCTCAGAACTGAAACAGTCAAAGCCCTCCTCCAGCTTTAAGAGCCTCCTACAGTTCTGTCCTATCTGCATCTGTGTGTGCTGCTTCAGAGCCTCCCCACACCTGCCTCCTTCCCAATCCACACTCTGCCCTCCCCAAGCCACCCTCTCTCTCTCCACTCACTATTGGTCTAGACCCAAAGCCTAGGCCTTACACTGATTCCCATGGGAAATCAGGTTATGTTAAGCATTTTGTTGCTTTCTGAGTTTTTTACTGAAGGTCAGTGTGGGGGATGCCAAGGGACCTATCACAACCACATGGCCTCACATCCCCTCCCCTTCCACCCTTTCTTTTTCTTTTCCAACTTATAGCACAACCAGCAAATCCTTCTTACCTCCACCTGACACTTGAGGGCTCTTAGGATCTGAGCATCAACCCCCAGAGACTTTTCAAAAAATTCCTCTTACATGAAAAGAGTTGCTGCACCACACTCTGTACATCTCTATAGATGGAAAGATCATTCTGGTGGCTGGGTTGGGAGGGGACCGAGACAGGCTGGGATGGGTGTGAAGGGAACAGTTAGAAAGCTACTGCTGTAGTCTGGGAGGGAGGCAGTGGGGCACTGTGCAGCTGTGGTGGTGGCAGAAAGAAGAAAAGAAAGAAGGTTTGAAGATGTTCATCACTGACATGATTTGGTGGGTGTATTACTGAGGGTGAGGAAGAGTATGAGGTCATGAGTCATGTTTTGGTTTCATTCCTTAGTGATTGAATGGATACTAATACCACTCACTGAGACATAGACCACAGCGAGAGGCTCAGATCTGGGGGTCCCCTGCATGGGTCTGTGTTTGGACATGTTGAGAGTACAGCGCTGTCTACCTCCTGGGCCTTCATGCCTGAAAGTGGGACTGAGGCTACAGCACAAGTTGACTTGCAACATCAACACCTCCTCCAACTCACACCAACCCTGCCACACTCTGCTTCAGTGGGTAGGCAGGACTCTGTGAAGGCCTCCTTTGGATTAATTCCCGGCTCTGTTCAGTTGCTTGGATCTGGGGAAATGTTTGTCATCTCCTCTTTGAGTGACTCTCCTGACCCCATCCTTTAGGCAGGGGCTCCTGAAGGATCTGTCTTCGTGTTCTCCATTAAAAGCATCAAGCTTGTCCCAGCTCTGAGACTCTACCTTGGCTGTTCCTTCTGCTGGAGTTCTCTTCTCATCTTTACATAGCTAGTTCCTTCTCATCCTTTAAGTCTCAGACTAAATTTCAGATTTTCTAAGAAGCCTTTGCTGAATGCTCAAGACGTACTTGAGATATATATTTATGGACACATTGGGAAATCTTTTCAGTGCTGTGCAGATGGTCGTAACTCTTCTTATTCCTCCAACCTAGGGACAGAGACCCAGAGCAGCTCTGCATGGAGCTGATGGCATGGTGCCTACTGTCTGCACAGTGAAAGGAGGCAGGCACAGGTTTGGGCTTTGGCTGCCCAGCAGCATGGGGACCATACCTCTTGTCCAGGAACTGGGCATCCCAAGTGGGATCCTATCAAGACTGAAGACCCCCTCTTCTCATGTCCACTTCAACTAAACATTTATTGAATCCCTCTTATGAACCAAGAATTCTCATATTCAGTATCTCAAGTAAGCTTCATAACAGCCCCACACATTTCTATCTAACTTCCTGTCAATTAGGGAACTAAGGCTCAGATAGTTTACTCAACTTGCCCAAGTTCATAAGTTAGTAATTATTGGAGTCATGGATTTGAACTTGGGTTGACCTCTCACCAAAGCCAGTGCTGTTTTGCTATTACAAATCTGCCATATAAAAATAATTTCGTTGACACTTCAAACAACAAAGATAGAATTACCTGTGTTTTACATATGAGGAACATGAGTTTCAGAGAGCTCATGGGGTTATAAGAAGTAAAACTAGAGACAGAATCAAGGCCCCTGGTTCAGCACACTCATTCATTTCTCAGTTTCCTGAGTTCAAACCCTCTATCCAATACTAGGAAAACAAAGATATTTATCTGGATATTTATGTCTTATTTAAGACATATGTCTTGAAGACATATTTAAATATGTCTTATTTAAGACATATCCAAAAAATGAAGGAGCTCATAGTCTAGCAAGAGGAAGAGACAATAAGGTATGATTATATTCAAGATAAAAAGATATAGAACCATAGAGGGTAGAGCTCTAAGAGAGGACAGGAAAGACCTGGAAAGAAGAAGGTGTTCCAGAGAGAGGAAACAGCATGTGCCAAGAAAGCACAAAGAAGTGTGGTATATCTGGAGAACTGTCTGTGATGTACAGTGCCCAGGGATGAGACCAGAGGAGCAGGCAGCAGGAGACAGTGGAGGGCTTATGTGCCATGCAAAACAGTCTGATCTCTATCCTGTGAGCAGTGGAGAGTCAATGGAAGATTTAAAGCAGGGAAGTAGCAAGGTCAAAATTGCATTTTGTAAAGGCTCTGGCCAAGGCTGTGGAGAATGGAACATACTGCAATGATACTACAACAAAGAAACCAGCTAGAAGACTTTATCAGTCAAAGATGCTTTTGGCTACAAGTAAGAGAACCCTCTGTGGCTTAAATAAAAGGGGGTTTATCTTTTTCTCCCATAGTGGGAAATATGAGGGTAGGTGGCTATGGGCATTGTTCAGGGCAGAGGCACAGGAATTATCTTTGCCTTCCTTCCACAATTGCAAGATGGTGGCTCCAGTCATATTGCTGGTGTTCAAAGAATGAAGAAGGGAAAAAAAACTGGGAGCATCTGTGTCTGTCTTTTTAAATAAGACAGCAAAGTCTTTCCCAGAAACTTCTGAACAGACTTTCTTTTCTGTCGCATTGACCAGAATTACGTCACAAGCCATCTCTAGCTGTAAGAAAGCCTGTCTTATCTTCTCTAATAGAGGCCAGCCTGGAAGAAGTGGGTGGATGTAAGTCTTCTGCTAGCTAATCCACAATGCTCCCAACAGTCCAAGTGAGAATTTAAATAAATCAGTGAAGACGGAGGTAGTGCATAATTCTAAATGTGCCCACAAACCAGCAGCTTAGTGACTGACTGGATATAAAGACTAAAGGAGCTCAAAATGATGCCCACATTGCTGGTCTGAACAAGTAGACAGAATTCATGAATGTGCTATAGGGGTAGGACCAGGAAGAAGGGAGGTTTGGTTTGGGACATACTGAGTTTGAGGTTGCTGTAGGACTTCTAAGTTGACATGGCCCCTGGCAGGTAGACTGTGGGTCTGCAGTTCATGGGTGAGAAGCGATAACAGAGCCACTAAATGTAGGTGACAGCTGATCATGAGCATGGATAAGGCTGTCCAGGGAGGATGGGTAGAATAAGAAGAACAGAAACCTGCACATTGTGCACATGTACCCTAAAACCTAAAGTATAATTTAAAAATGTAATCTTCAGCATATCATCGTAAGATTGACTCTCTCTGTCTGCTTAGGCCTTAAAATGGTGATGCATATTGAACAGTTAAAAAAAAAAGAAGAACAGAGCTCATGGATGGATCTCTGGGGCACACTGACATCTAAAGGGAGGTAAAGAAAGAGAAATCCAATGAGAAAACTTCACCTCCAATTTCTACTTGATCACTGTTCTGTCTAGTATCTCTCAATTAAAAAATTAACAACAACAACAACAAAATCAAAACCTTCCTTAACCCCGCATCTTCTACAGCAGAGTTGTCCATCAGAAATTTCGACAATGATAAAACTATGCTCTATCTGCTCTGCCCAACTGAGTAGCTGCTCCTCACATGTGGCCCTCAAGCACTTGATATTTGGCTAGTGTGACAAAGAACTAAATTTTTAATTTTATTTCATTTTAATTAACACAAACTTACATTTTTAAATTAGACAAGTGGCTATGGTGTTGGACAGCCCTGCTCTAGCACCCTGGCCATCTCTCTGCTCCCCTCTGGAAATGTTCCTTGAAATAATCACAACCTCTCCTTTCTCACCTGAACCTCACTCCTCCTCCCACTTCAAACAAGCATCTTTCCCCTCCACGCCCCCAAGACCATGTTGTCAGAGTTACCAATGACATCCATGTTGGCAGATCCAGTAGTCTGCTTTGCTCGCATTTACTTTATTTCTCTGCACATTTGACACAATTGACGACTCCCTTCATTTTGAAACACTGACTCCTGGGTACTGTGTGCTCCTCCTCGGGATCTTTTGCCTTCTCATCCTCTTGGGCCTCAGGGTTCTCTCCTGTGCCCCCTTCTCAGATCTGTCTTCATGTTCTCCTTTAAATGCATCAAGCTTGTCCCAGCTCTGGGACTCTACCTTGGCTGTTCCTTCTCCTGGCGTTCTTTTCTCCTTGTCTCTACATAGCTAGTTCCTTCTCATCCTTTACATTTTAGATTAAATTTCAGATTTTCTGAGAGGTCTTTGCTGAGTGCTCAAGCTAAAGATGACACTTGATCTTTCCTATGGGGTACTATGAAGTACCACTCTTGAATTCTCTGCATAGTACCCACCACTATTCAGAGAGAGATTTTGAAAGCGAAGGGGAAAAAAGAGTTTCTAGAAAAGAACATGGTCAATAATACCAAGTACCCCAGACACATCAAATATGTGGAACTAAAACATTTCTACTGGATTTTGAAATTAAGAGATCACTAATAATTTCAGCAAAAACAATTTCAGAGAAGAACTGAGTGTGAAAACCAACTTTAGCCAGTTGTAGGGAAGGGAAGACAGTGAGTATAGTTAAATCTACTTCCCTCCCTTTATAGCTTAGCTAGGGAAGAAAGCTGGGGAAATTGAAAAAAAAATGTGATCAAGAGTACAGAAGGGTTTTTTTTTATAGTTTGCTTTAAGATGGAATAGATTCGAGCATGACTATATGTTAGAAGGAAAGCGTCCATAGAGAAAAAATTAAATATATAGGAAAAGTGATCATACAGAGGAAGGCTCTAGAGGAAAAGTAGAGGAGACAAGATCTAATGAACAAGAATAAATTCTGCTGGGGAAAGAGGGTCAGCAGCTTCTCCAGGTCAGGGGAGAAGAAGGAAAGGATGGGCCAGGCGTGGTGACTCACGCCCTTAATCCCAGCAGTTTGAGAGGCTGAGGCGGGCAGATCACCTGAGGTCAGGAGTTTGAGACCAGTCTGGCCAACATGGAGAAACCCCATCTATACTAAAAACACAAAAAATAGCTGGGCATGGTAGCGCACACCGGTAATCCCAGCTACTGGGGAGGCTGAGGCAGGAGAATTGCCTGAACCCAGGGAGTAGAGGTTTCAGTGAGCTGAGACGCACAACTGCACTCCAGCCTGGGTGAAAGAGTGAGACTCCACCTCAAAAAAAAAAGAAAAGAAAAAAATTAAAACAAAAAGACAAAAGGAAGGAAAGGATAGAGAGATGTAAAAAAACAAAAAACAAACTTTTGTGGGAAAAGGGTGGGAAATGGAGGAAGTTCCCTCCTAATAGGTTGCATCTTCCCTTTTAATTTGGAGGCAGCGTGAAAGCAAGGAGAGTAGGGTACGGTAAGGAGCTTAATAAGAGAAGGTACAGAAGAGCCATTGTGGGAAGGGATGAGAAATAAAGTTAATTTGGAACAATGACAGAAAAAATGTGTGGTGACACTGAGAGCCCCAGTGAGGTCAAAGACACCTATGTGTTCTTCAGGAAAGTGCAGGTTCAGAAAAAGGAAGGTTGAGTTGATTCAGGTTCAGAGGACTGCAAGGTTATCTCAGTCCCTGCTCCTTCAACCAGGGCTGCCTCATCCACCATTCTACAGCTACTATGTGAAAACATCCCCAACAGAAAGTAATTGCTCTGAACAATTGCCCCAGTTTTCGCCTGATTTATCTAAACCTACAGCTCTTGCTGCATCCTTGCTAATTCCCCGAACCTGTGAGAACCACTCCAGTATCCAGACAATACTTGAGAGAGCTGGCAGTACCTGAAGGATGCTCAAAAGGAACTCTAGGATACTCTCTCAAAGCACTGAGGAGCAGTGCTACACTTCCAGGGGCAGAAAAGGCATGTTCTGGAATGGCCTGGGGTAGGGAGAGCTGACACTGCCTTCCAGTGTCAGCCCAGCCCCTTGATATAGGTGGGGTGGGAGGGCTGGGGAGGTGTGTTTCAATCAGGACGGAAAGTAGAAGGCACACTCTGAAATGCTGAGGATATATGGGAGTTTTGTACCTAGTAGAAAACATGGGAAATGGAGAAAGGACCCAAAGGGATGTAGAGGGGCCTGCATTTGGGCACAGGCTGTCCTTCCTCGGTGGAGTCAGTGTTAAACTAGTTTGGAGCTTAGACAGCAGTACACAGGCCAAGGGTAAACTCTTCCTCCCATGCGTTCACTTCTCGGTAACAGGAGTTGGGATGTCAGAAGGAGAGGAGGTGGTTAATTAGGTTCAAAAACCCTTCTTCCTTACTGCAACAGGCAATAGCCTTAGGGGCTTGGAGGAATCCAGCCAAACTTATTTTCTATCATTTACTCTAGTCAAGGCAGAACTATAGGTGAAATATACATGTGAAATAGCACACTACTTATTCCAATCCTGAAAGTGAGAGAGCAAAAGAAAAGAGAGAGAGAGAAAGTGGGAGTTGCCTCTCTAACTTTCTAACTTCTCTTCCTTTTGCAGAGTTAATATCTCCTGCACAGAGACCTTTCAAACACTATCCTTGGGAGAGGCTTGGCTAGAATCAGTGTGTAACAAACATTTAAAGAACAGGGTGTGCTGTGTATTCAGGCTTTGAGTAGAAAAGAAGGGAGCTCTTAGTCAAATGGAGAAGACAGGAATTGCACCCTTGGAAAGCATTACAGTGCCAGAGGTGAGCACACAGAAGAAACGCCACAGAAAGACGAGGGCAAATGAATGCACTGCAGATGGCTGCATAATTGCTGAGGGGATGAGGAAAAGAGTGCTGAAGGAGCTGATCAAAGGAAGCTGATGGAAAGCAAAGGGTGTTGACCTCCATTTTGAAGGATGGTGTGCTTAATCTGGGAAGCAGGGGAAAGCATTCTTCAACAGGCTTCCATGTACAAGGCAGGAAGGAAAATGTAAAATCCTTCATCCCCGGGCAGGAAGCCCTGAGCAAATGCATCACATCAACCTGACCCTGGGTTTTTTCTTGCCTATTAATTTGGCCTTTCCTTTTTCCTGAACCATTGCACTCAGAGGCCTCAAACCGAAACTAGAGGCTTTAGGAGGCCTCCCACCTCTGGAAGCATCCAGGCAGGGAGGTAACAAAGGACCAATGTTTAACTCGGGGAACAGAAGTCCTTTTGATAGGATCTTGGCCTTGGCACACTCTTCCTCTGTGCAGATAAGATTGGATTCCATTCAGGGAAAGCAAGAACAGGAAGCAGTGGTTAGTAGGGAACCCCTTGTTTTTTCAGATGCCTTACCAAGGTAGAAGGTAGGAGAGAAAATGACACAGATGTTGGGTAGCTCTACAGAAAAATGGTGGCACTGAGTAAGTCCCGCTGGCTTGAGACACGGGCACAATATGCTGAAGATGAAGCCTTCTCCCTACGGGTGGCTGAAGAGGGCTGGTGAGGGAACAGCGGTGGGCAGCTCCTGGAGGTGGTACTGCAGGCTCATCTCCCACGATTCTAGAATTGCCCTCCCTGACATCTTTTCAGATCCCTCTAAGAGTTCCAGAAGGATCTCCCCTTTCTCTCTTCTCATGTTTTCCACCCACCCTCTCCCCCTGGATATTTTTCTTGGGATAGATAGAACACCATCTCCAGGATTGGGCCATGTTATCCCAAGGAAGCCAGCAGGGCCAGTCATGGACCCTCACAGCAGTGCTGCACCCACCAAGTCAGCAGAGTCTGTTGCAGAAGAAAATCTTCCAGAGTACTGTTGGCAGAGCCTTTATTCCCTTCTCACTTGGGGCAGGAGAGAAGAATTTCCTACTAGGCTTTAGCAGGAGAGGGGGTCAGCCAAGTTCAGCTAGTTTCAGGAGTAATTGGTCAAGAATGGCTCTGGGAAGAGGGAGAAACTGTATTGCAGATTATCAGCCATTGTTTGGGAAATTTGGATTTTATTAACAGGGTGCAGAGGAATAGTTAGGGGCTAAAGTCAAGAATAGTCAAGAGGAGTTAGGGAAGAACTGCCACCGTAGGGGCCAAGGATATAGGAGGGAGGGCCACAGGGGAAAACTCTCAGTCGTATAGGAACAAATGAATGTGCTCCTTTCCCTGTCCCTTTGGTGTCAGTACCAGCCCCCTTCCTTTGCCTCAGCACTGCCCTGTGCCCAGCTTCTTTCTGGATACAGAGGCGTCAGGACTCAGCACATGTGCCTGGATTTAGACAAGGCGGCCAATCCCAGATGGGAGACAGGGGATCCTTGTGTTGCCTGGGAGAGGGATGGTTTCACTGAAGGCAGAGAGAGTCTGGGGGTCCTTGACGGCCACTCAGCATTCTGTTATGTCCAGTTCCAACCCTCTGGGCTGTTGCCAGGCTTTGGACAAAGCATCCAGAGGTACAAAGCATGGAGGTATAAACATCCAAAGCATGGAGGTACAAACCCAGGAGGTGTAGCAAAAGACTCCAGGCCAGCCAGGGCTAATGGTCCCAGCTCCTCACCTGACCTCTGTCCTGGTACTCTGGGATGGCTACCTTCACTTTCATGCCTGGCCTCTGCCCATCCTGCCCTCTAGGGGCCCCAGATCAAGTATAGACTATGCCTATTTCCTCGTTGGTTTAGCTGAGCCAAGGCTAGAATTTCCAGAGAATTATTTCCAGAGAATTATATAGAAAACTATTTAAAAAGGCAAAACCCCTTGATATGGTTTGACTCCCTGTCCTCACTCAAATCTCATCTTGAATTGTACTCCCATAATTCCCACATGTTGTGGGAGGGACCCATTGGGAGATAATTGAATCATGGGGGCAGTTTCCCCCATACTGTACTCATGGTAGTAAATAAGTATCATGAGATCTGATGGTTTTTTAAAGGGTTTCTGCTTTCATTTCTTCCTCATTCTCTTCTCTTGTCTGCCACCAAGTGAGATGTGACTTTCACCTTCCGCCATGATTGAGAGACCTCCCCAGCCACATGGAACTGTGAGTCCAATAAACCTCTTTCTTTTGAAAATTGCCCAGTCTTGGGTATGTCTTTATTAGCAGCATGAAAACGGACTAATACACCCCTAAACAAACAAAACAAATGCAGAATCCATGAAATAGAAGTCTTCTGAGTCCCAATTCATCACTGAAGTCCAGCCCCAGACAGACTTGGCTGGCAGGAGTCCTAGTGATCCCTTCTGTGGCTTTGTCACAAGTGACTGGGTTCATTGTTCTCTGCTCAGGAATTCAGTAAATTCATGTGGAATTAATCCAAGAGTGAATTCCTAGCATGCAAGAGTAAGGAGTGGCTTTACTCATAAGCCACTTGTCCAAATGCCTGGCTGCCCTGGGAGAACTCAGCTTTTCTGTCATCTCCCAGCGTCCCCACCTTCAAGGAGTAGAGAATATCCCAAACAAACGGACAGTACACAACTCGGCTACAGTAATGGGAGAGTCAAGGGTATTTAGAATGCTCTCCTGGAGTGTGTTTCATTTTCAACGAAGTAAAACCCTCCTCTCTGGGCCCAGGGCAACGTCCCTTTTGATCTTCCCCTGGGGCTGTCTTTCTATGTGGGCTGCTGCTCTCCCACCTCTCTGTCAGCCCTCGGAGTTCCAACCTCTCTGCCTCCCCTCTATCTTCCCCCATATCATGGGCCTGATCTTGTGTCTAGGCTCCTCCCCACATTGCCCTGATCTGCAGAGAAACTCGTAGTATTTCCTAAGTGTTCAGAGCTGAACAAGTGTGCACAGGCAACAGACAGTGAGCTGGAAGGTGAACATCCCCAGCTCATCTGTAGGGACACATGTCCCAAAGACACCTGTGAGCACTATTGCCTTAGATGGCACTTATGCCTAGGACAGATCTGGTACATCCAGACACCTTGGGGTCATTGTGTTTTGTAAGAATGGCACATGCACTTGAGCAATACACTGGCCCTTTTATTTTTCTTTAGAGGCTTTGGTACAAATAAATGAAAATAGCTATATCCACTAGTGCATTTTCTGCAATAAGTAAATTCACGAGCCATTATGTCAGCCAATGCATAGCATGTACTCCCTCCCCCACAACATGTAAAATGCTTCACATTAATTTAACCAGCAGCATAAACATTTTTGTGCCTTTTTCTTCTTTCTACAACTAAATCGGATGAGCTACACCTATAATTGATGACACAAATGTGTCACAGATGATGAATTCAGTGGAGAAGAGAAATAGGCTGGGGGAAATGTGAAAGAATTTTAATATGTCTTAATATTTGGATATAGGTAACTCAGTTTTTGCCAAAGGCACAACGGATTTATCTCACTAGCTCTTTGGATATTCAGTGAACAGGAAAGGTAAAAGGAAGGGTGTTCAGAAGATTGGAATAAGAATTGCTTATCTCAGTGATTTAAGGAGAGTGGGAACTTAGTAAGTGAGCAATGAATTAATTGGAAGTGATAAAGTCAGAAGGAGAAATGGCTGATGGCAAACACCCAGCACAGGCAACAGCTCAGGGAGCACGTCTGGCCTGTCCTGAGTGGGGAAATGCCCGCCTGTCCTCTGTCCTCCTCCAGCCCTAGGTCCGCCTGCCCCTCATTGTCACCATCCTGCTGACTGGTAGCAATCACCATCTCTTCCACCAGCCCAGCATTCCTGAGTAAAAAAATCACCTCCATAGTCACAATCTCATTTGGGTCTCAAAACAAAAAAGATAAGGAAGATTAGATTTTAAATGTTATTTTACAGATGAGGAGACTGAGGTTCCTGGAGGGTAAGTGACTGACCCAAAGTCCCAGAGTGGTACTTCCAGGGCTAAAACCTAGCTGCCCTGACTTCCCACCCAGGCTGCTTCCCTGGCCCTAACTGAATCTCCTGAGACTTTGCTTTGGATTCTCCTCTCCATGTGGCTCCACACTGGACAATTCTCCTAGGACGGACCCTTCACTGCTCCTGACTTCATTGCTGGACTTGTTAGAGCAGAGCCCACCTCAACGTACCCACCACCAGGCTTTTAGAGCTGGGCCCTGGAGGTGGGCACACTTACTTTAGCTCAGGAAAGTCTCTGTACCCAAATCCACCACCCTATGACTTCCCTGCTGCTGCATAACTTTCTAACTAGGCTCCCTGCCAGCTGTACCTTGAAATATAGAGGAAAGGTTGCTGGAACTGGAGGCAAAACACTCAAGCATTAGTTCTGGTTTCTATCTAGATAAGTAACCCTGGCGAGTTAATCAACTCTTTTAACTCCAGCTTCTTTATCTGCAAAACTGGGATAACAATACATACCATGCAGTGTAGTTGAGAAGATTAAACAAGCTATCTTTTGGAAAGGACCTGCAAGGTGGACAACAAATGCTACCATTCTTTCCCTCCATTGTTCTATTCTTCCTCCTTCTTCTCTTCCCCTGTCTTCCTTTTCTTTCCTCTTTCTTACAGTTTATCCCACACAACACTCTCAGGCTGATCTTCCCTGAACTTTACTCACACCAGACTGCTCCCTCGGTCAGAAATCTGGAATGATTTCCCATTGCCAAGCCCAATGGCATCTCTCTCTGCCATGCAGGTCCTGTGGCTCCTGGCACCACCTCTCCTCCAGAGGCTTCTTCTCCTCCTAACTCGGGACGTGCCTCGTCCAGTAGGTGGCGTACCCATCCATACTGACTTGCTCCTCTCTGTTCTTGCTTCTGTCATCTCATCCTCCGGGAATGTCCTTTCCCACCTCTGTTTTCCTGGAGGCTTCCCTCACTACTCCCTGGATCTCTCTCTTCTCTGATTTCCAGTTTCACTTACTGTCCATATCAATTTCCTTGGCATGAAATCAGAGGAAACGATGTCTTCAGGTTGTTTCCTATGTGCCTATCTTCTTCAACTGTATGGCCTGTTCCTTGAAAACAAACCAAGGTCTTTTACCTCTTTGAGTTCCCCATCAGGCCAGGAGAGCTCAGTGGTAACGGGATGAGATCTGGACTCACACCTCTAGGCCTGGGTTCAAATCCCAGGTCTAGCACTTATAACCTATGTGATTTGGGAAATCCTACGTTTTTCAGCTTTAAAAGAAATTATTTGGCCAGGCATGGTGGCTCACATCTGTAATGCCAGCACTTTGGGAGGCCTAGGTGGGTGGGTCACTTGAGGTTGGAATTTGAGACCAGCCTGGCTAACATGGTGAAACCCGGTCTCCACTGAAAATACAAAAATTAGCTGGGCATAGTGGCACACACCTGTAATCCCAGTTACTCGGGAGGCTGAGGCATGAGAATCACTTGAACCCAGGAGGCAGAGATTACAGTGAGCTGAGATCGTGCCACTGCACTCCAGCCTGGGTGACAGAACAAGACTCTGTCAAAAAAAAAGAAAAAAGAAAGAAAGAAAAGAAATTATTTAACTTCTTTATCAGAAGGTTGCTTTGCTAACATATTTGTCCATTGAATAAACATTTGTTGATTACCTACTTGTGCCAGGCCTATGCTTTTCAGCATATATGAGCTCATCTAATCCTCAGTAATCTAATGTGATAACTTTAGCCCTGGGACTCCAAACTCTAGCATCAAATTTGTGGAAATTAAATTAATTAAGAGTTCATATGAAGGTGCACCATGCTGGACACATAGAGGTGCCCAGCAAGTCTTTGCTGAATCTGAGTGTTAGTTATTAAATTGAATCATATTGACTCACTCATCCACAGTACTGAAGATATTATAGTGAATAAAACTACAAGCCAGGTGCAGTGGCTCATGCCTGTAATCCCAGCACTTTGGGAGGCCAAGGTGGGCAGATCACAAGGTCTAGAGATAGACACCATCCTGGCCAAAATGGTGAAACCTCATCTCTACTAAAAATACAAAAAATTAGCTGGGCGTTGTGGCACACATCTGTAGCCCCAGCTACTCGGGAGGCTGAGGCAGGAGAATTGCTTGAACCCGGGAGGCAGAGGTTGCATGAGCCGAGATCATGCCACTGCACTCCAGCCTGACGACAGAGCGAGACTCCGTCTCAAAAAAAAAAAAAAGAACTACAAAATGCTTCTGTCCTCATACAGCATTCAGTCCAGCAAATGAGACAGACAGTAACAACAGTAATTGTAAATTACACTTGTGATACATGCAATATAGGGAAAGCATGGTGTACTCTGAAAGCCCATAAGGGAACCTAATGCAGGCTACTGTGTCAGAGTAGATTTCTCTGCAGAAGATCCTGAGCTCAGATCTGGGGATCTGAATAACCTAAGTGGGAATAGACAGGGGAAAGACCTTAAGGAAGGGGACAATGGGAATGGCAGACAGTGGAAACAGCAGGGTGCAAAAGTCCTGGGTGAGAGAACAGAGGGCCCTGTTCAGAAACTGGAACTTAACAAGCAGCCAGGAGAGGGGGCAAGTTGGGGCTGAAGGTGGGCTGCTTCGAGCCTTGCTGGCCTTGCTGAGGAATCCAGATTTGATGCACCGTGGGGTGCCGTTAGGGATCTTAGGCCTGGGAATGACATGATCAGGTCTGTGTTTTTGGAGACTCACTCTGGCTGCTGTGTGAAGAAAAATGAAAGAGCAAGGGTGATGCAGGAGAACAGAATGGAGTTAAAGGAAACTGATGCCTGAAACTCTCCTGATAAAGACTCCAGAATGTGGGCCTGAAAATGACTTCAGGGGCCTGTGCTCCAAGGGGCAGAAGCAGCCCCCAGTTCTGAGCACCCTCTCTTCCTGACTTCCTGATGCACGCTGGTCCTGACCCACTGCATCCTGTCTTATCCACTCTCTGCCTTCTCAATGGGACATTCTGGTTTGGGTGGGGATGAGGCCAAAACAAATAAACAAACCTTCAACCACCACCCCGTTCTGAAGTGCAGGCTAAGCCACAGATTGGTTTGAACCTGTCAGTTCAGAGCTGGCTCCAAGGCCGAGACCCACCTGGCCTGGCTGAGAGTGGCCTCTCCACATTCTTGTCTCACACTCACCCTTTGTAGGGCAGAAGCAATGCCCTCCTCCACCCCTTCCTGCCCAAAGAGCTGGCAGCAGCCCAGCCTCTGCTTACATAACCTGAGCCCAGGCATTGCTCCATTTGCTTCTTTGGGGCTGGGTGGCTTCCGGGGATGGGATTAATAGGTAGGTTCTGTGTGATCGATGGAGAAACAAGAACCAGTTTCCAGTTCCTCTACTTCCACCCACTAAGACCCAATGGTCTAAACTTTGGCCATATTCACAGTTCAAACATACTAGGATCAGATGGATTCCCAACACTCACTATTCAACACTCTCCTGGTATGAGAAATTGGAGTTACTCATCGCTAGGGTCAAGATACTTTGGTTTGGACTTTCACTCTGTCACCAATGTGGGCAAATCCCATAACTTCCCTGGGCTTTGGTTTCCTCGACTATGAGATGGGGAAATTATCACTCCTGTTGTGTAGACCTCACAGAAGACAAAGAAAATCAAGATGAAGGTTCTCAGAAAAGTTAAAAACACAATACCAATGTAAAAGAGCATTAATAATAATATCAATAATAATAATAATAATAATAAACCTTATATCCATAGTGACTCATCTGTGGCCATTAAATCCCTGAGAACTCTTTAACTAGAAAATAGTGCTCCGACAAGCAAGGCTGATGTTCCCCACCCCCAATTTTCCCTCCTGTCCGCAGCCCCAATGGAGTCGAGGCTGGGGCAGAGGCTCAGCCCTGCTCACAATTCTGCTGCACTAGGTTAACAACACTGAACTCCTCCTAAGGGCTGCATAGCCCTCTCTCCCAGGTGAGACACCCGGAAGTTCCATCTGACTAAAGTTGCAGGTGCTTCCTAGGTAAGGGGGTGGAGATTTTTGGCTCAGAAATGGTGATTGCAACTGCCTCAGGCAGAATTAAAACCAGTGCCTAAAACTGAGAAGATTCCTAGAAGGATTCAGTGCCCAGAGACCAAGCAAAAAGAGGGTACTAAGGCCAACCAGAGGGTAAAATACAAAGTAGCTACATGTGCCTTCCCAGTCTCAATCTTTCTCCTCCCCAAGGACTGCCTTCTCTCCCAAGGTTCACTGAGGTCTTTTGTGTAAGAAAAGTCATTAGTGTAAGCCAAAGGAATGAATCTCTAAGAATGCACATACCTGCATTAATGCACATACCTATATTGGAAGTGATAAATTCCGAGGGAGACATGGCTGATGGCAAACAACCAGCACAGGCAACAGCTCAGGGAGCACGTCTGGCTTGTCCTGGGTGAGGAAATGCCCACCTGCCCTCTGTCCTCCTCCAGCCCTGGGTCTGCCTGCCCCTCACTGTCACCATCCTGCCATCTGATAACAATCACCATCTCTTCCACCTGCCCAGCGCTCCTGAGATAAGACCACCAGGTACACACCTGGCATCTAACAAAATCAGATATATTGCCTCAGTGCAGTGAGGGAGGGCATTCCAAAGGGACGGTAGAATGATACTCTACAGGAGTAAGGCAGGGACACATCTCATGTAAGGTTTGGTGTCCTGCTGTAGGATTTTGAGGAGAGTCTCAGGGAAGTGGGGATCTATTCTGAATTGGTTGCCATTTCTGACACAGGATTAGTATATATGGAAATTACTAGGGATTGGATGTTGTCATGAAGCTAGGACAGTTTAGCAATTGGATATCCCTAATAATAGGACCCATTTGAGCAAAGTGGGCCTACCAGCGTCATTGCTAAGACAGCAGTAGTCACCACTCAAAAAGGGAGGCTTCATGACATTTTGCAGCTGCTGCATGACTTTAGGAGAAACAATGTTTTCTGTTAATGTTGCAGCAGGCTTTATCTGTGTCTGTCCTTCCAGCTTGATTAACAGCAGGGCTGCTTTTTATGTCTTCATTTTGAGCTGATTTTTCACTCTTCAGTTGGGTACAGGTTTTATACTCTTTCACCTACCACCATTGCTTGTAGGACCTTTGGGTTGAATGACTGTCTCCACATACATATGTCACCTGATGGTTAAGAGCATATTTCCTAGATTCAGGTTGACTGTATTCACACTCCAGTTCCACCACCTGCTTATCTCTGATATCTTGGACAAATTATTTACCATCTCGGTCTCTTAGTTTCCTCATCTGTAAAACAGGAAAAAATAAAAGCTCTTGCCTCATAGGGTTGTTGTAAAGATTAACAGAGTAAGACGTGCAAAGTTTTTAGAACCATTCTTAGCCCTTAGTTAGTATTCTATAAGCCTTGATTCTTTTTCTTATTAATTTTATTTGAAAGATAACCTAATTTCTGATTTAAAATGATGGATTTGCTGTACACATTTTCTCCTCTCCCTTCAAAGATTCCCTCCAAATAATAAACAAGATTAAAATATATCAACTCTAAGCAATGAAGAGACCAGTAAAGAGGTTATCAGCAGACTGGAGATGTCAACAAATGCTTGAAAGGAATGAATGAAACCAATGGAGGAGTGACAATGGATGAACAGAGAACAGAAACCCAAATGAAAAAGGAGATTTAATTTTTAGAAATTAAGAAATATACACATAAATAAATATGTGTATATCCAAATAGATGATAGACTCACTGTATATATACATTGTGTGTGTGTGTGTGTGTGTGTATAGGGAGAGAGAGAGAGTTTAAACTCACTTTAGAGAATAATATGTACTGTTAGAAAATGCCATGAAAACTGGTTGATCATCCACCACCAAGCGTAAGATAGAATATCAGCAGATCCTGTGCCATCTTTGTGACTCTCCTGTGGCGCTTCCTGACCACATCTCTCCCTCCTCCTAAGGTAACCACTGTCCCAAATTTTGTGTTATTTATTCCCTCGATTTTCTTTATACTCATTCACATATGTAGCTAGCCCTGAACAATGCATTGTTTAGATTTTCTCTATTTTTGATCTTTATATAAATGAAACCATGCTTTGTATATTATTTTGTGTCATGTTTTTTCACTCAACATTGTTTATAAATAACAGTTTTATTAAGATGTAATTTACATAACATCAAATTCACCTTTTTTGTTTGTTTGTTTGTTTTTTGAGATGGAGTCTTGCTCTGTCACCAGGCTGGAGTGCAGTGGCGCGATCTTGGCTCACTGCAACCTCCGCCTCCTGGGTTCAAGCGATTCTCCTGCCTCAGCCTTCCGAATAACTGGGACTACAGGCACACACCACCATACTCAGATAATTTTTGTATTTTTGGTAGAGACAGGGTTTCACCATGTTGGCCAGGATGGTCTTGATTTTTTGCCCTTGTGATCTGCCCGCCTCAGCCTCCCAAAGTGCTGGGATTACAGGCGTGAGCCACCACCAGCCCCAGATTCACTGTTTTAAAGCATACAACTCAATGGTTTTTGGTATATACACGAAATCGTGCAACCATCACCACCATTTAATTCCAGAATACTTTCATTACCCCCAAATAGAAACTCGTTAACAGTCACTCCCTAATTCCCACTCAGCCTAACTCCTGACAAACAGTGATCTACTTTCTGGGTCTATGGACTTGCTTATTCTGGACATTTTGTATGCGGTCATGTACCCATATAACAACATTTTGGTCAACAATGGACCACATACACAACATCGGTCCCATAAGATTTTAATGCTGTATTTTTACTACACCTTTTCTATGTTTAGATATACAAATATTTACCATTGTGCTACAATTGCCTACAGTACTCAGTACAGTAACACGCTGTACAGGTTTGTAGCCTCAGAGTAATAGGCTATACCATGCAACCTAAGTATGTAGTAAGCTATACCATTTAGGTTTGTGTAAGTGCACTCTATGATATTCACATAATGATGAAATTGCTTACGAATGCAATTCTTAGAAGATATACCCATGGTTAAGCAACATATGACTACAGATGGAATCATGCAATGTGTAGCTTCTTGTGTCTGGCTTCTTTCACCTGGCTTGTTTTCAAGGTTCAGTCACACTGAGCATGTATCAGTACTTCATTTTTATAGCCAAATAATACTCCGTTATATAGATATACTACATTTTTGTTTATCCATTCTTCAGCTGATGGACATTTGAGTTGTTTTCTCTCTTGAACCATTATGAATAATGCTGCTATGAACATTACACTCTCTTGCATGAATATACATTTTGATTCTGTTGGAGAATATCTAGAAATAGAATTGCTGGGCCAATTAGTAATTCTATGTGTAACTTTTTGAGGGCCTGCCAGACTGTTTTCCAAAGTGGCTACACCATTTTACATTCCCACCAGCAACACAAGAGGGTTCAAATGATGTTTTGAGAGCCACTCATGTGGATGCCTGTGACTATTGTTTACCCATTGAGATCCATTCACGTGGATACCTGTGACTATTGTTTACCCATTTTATGTATATGCCACATTTTTAAAATGCATTCTATGGTTGATGGACATCGGGTTATCTCCAGTTTTGGGCTGTTATACACAACGCTTCTGCAGATATTCTTCTACAGGTCATCTGGTATAGAGGATTAAGCACTTCTTTAGGCTGAGCACAGTGGCTCATGCCTGTAATCCCAGCGCTTTTGGAGACCTAGGCGCGTGGAATGCCTGAGCTCAGGGGTTTGTGACCAGCCCAGGCAACATGTCAAAACCCTGTCTTTACCAAAGTATACAAAAAAAAAAAATTAGCCAGGCATGGTGGTATGTTCCTGTAGTCCCAGCTATTCGGAGGGGCTGAGGTGAAGGATTGCTTGAGCCTGGGAAGTGAAGGTTGCAGTGAGCCAATATAGTGCCACTGCACTCCAGCCTGGGTGACAGGGTGAGACCCCATCTCAAAAAAGAAAAAAAAAAAGAGCTTCTTCAGAGGTGGGATTGCTAGGTCATAAAATAAGCACAGTTTAAACTTTCTTAGTGAATGCGGAATTGTTTCTCAAAGTCTCATTCTTAGTCACTTCTGACCTTAGCGTTTAAGAGTTTTTGTTTCTCAGGAAACAACAGGTGCTGGAGAGGATGTGGAGAAATAGGAACACTTTTACACTGTTGGTGGGACTGTAAACTAGTTCAACCATTGTGGAAGTCAGTGTGGCGATTCCTCAGGGATCTAGAAATAGAAATACCATTTGACCCAGCCATCCCATTACTGGGCATATACCCAAAGGACTATAAATCATGCTGCCATAAAGACACATGCACACGTATGTTTATTGCGGCACTATTCACAATAGCAAAGAGTTGGAACCAACCCAAATGTCCAACAACGATAGACTGGATTTAAAAAGTGTGGCACATATATACCCTGGAATGCTATGCATCTAAAAAATGATGAGTTCATGTCCTTTGTAGGGACATGGATGAAACTGGAAAACATCATTCTCAGTAAACTATCACAAAGACAAAAAACCAAACACCGCATGTTCTCACTCATAGGTGGGAACTGAACAATGAGAACTCATGGACACAGGAAGGGGAACATCACACTCCGGGGACTGTTGTGGGGTGGGGGGAGGGGGGAGGGACAGCATTAGGAGATATACCTAATGCTAAATGACGAGTTAATGGGTGCAGCAAAACAACATGGCACGTGGATACATATGTAACAAACCTGCACATTGTGCACATGTACCCTAAAACCTAAAGTATAATAATTAAAAAAAAATAAAAAATAAAAAATAAATAAATTAATTAAAAAATTTAAAAAAAAAAGAGTTTTTGTTTCTCTAAATCTCCAACTGGAGACATTATCAGAGTTCTTAAAATCTTGGTTAATGTAATGAGTATGCAATATTCTCTTATTGTGGCATTTTTTGTTTATTTATTTATTTTTACCTGTATTATCTTATTAGAGCTTCAGAAAGCCTCATGAATTAAATAAGGTAGTTACTTCTTTACAACTTTGCAATTGAGGCATGGAGTGTGGTGTTACTATCAAAGGTTAGACAAACAGTATGCAGAGCTCAGACCAGAATTTGAATCTTCTGATTTTACTATTGTGGTCCTTTCCTTATATTGCCCATTACCAAAATTACACTCTAATAAGTGGTAAAACCAGAAACATAAGCAAGTCCGTGCAAGGTTTAGATACATTCTTGAATATTTTGTACACTTTATTGAAGGAGATAAAGAAATACATTAGCAAGTTTTTAACTTTTATGGCCAACACTCTGTTCTTCCATCTAGTTAGATATAGCCTCAATAGGATCCTTTTCGTGATTTGAGTCCCTACACAACAGTAGATTTATACATGATCAATACAGGGTTAAATGGAAATTTGAATATATTTTTTCATTAACCCTTCCAAAATATACACCAAGCTCCATGTTATCTTCTGCTATACTTTTCTAAACAATTGTTTATTTTAAGGAATTAAGTAGCATTTTAAAGAATTGGGGTTTTTTTGTTTTTTATTTTATTTTCTTTTTAAATCTGCTTTTTTTTCTTTTCTTTCCAACTTTTATTTTAGGTTCGGGGGTATACGTGCAAGTTTGTCATGTGAGTAAATTGCGTGTCAAGGGAGTTTGGTAGACAGATTATTTCATCACCCGGATAATAAGCATAGCACCTGATAGGTAGTTTTGGATCCTCGCCTGCCTCCCATGTTGCACCCTCAAGCAGACCCAGGTGTCCATTGTTCACTTCTTTGTGTCCACATGTACTCTATGTTCAGCTCCCATTTGTCAGTGAGAACATACAGTGTTTGGTTTTCTGTTCCCGCATTAATTTCACTGTGATTTTTAAACTGGTGTTCTCCTGATTACTCTTTTCACTGACCATCTTTTCCTATGATCCTGGGCCATTTAGGTTTCTTCTTCAGTGAAATGTGAGATGTCTTTTACCAATCTTCTTCTTGGTTTATTTTTATTTTTCTTATTGATTTGTGGGTATTTTTCTTATACTCTGGATCTAAATCCTTTGTCAATTGTATGTGTTACAAACATATTCTCCCAGTTTGTGGCTTTTCTTCCCCTTCTCTTCATGGTATACTTTCAGAATCAGTATAAAACTATTCAATGTATTCAAAAGTATACAATGTATTAAAGTATTAAAATGTATCCATCTTTTCCTTTAGCTTGCGATTTGCGTCTTATCCTTTTAAAGAAACCCTTCTGGCCGGGGGCAGTGGCTCACGCCTGTAATCCTAGCACTTTGGGAGGCCGAGGCGGGCGGATCATGAGGTCAGGAGATCGAGCCCATCCTGGCTAACACGGTGAAACCCCGTTTCTACTAAAAGTACAAAAAATGAGCTGTGGCGGACACCTGTAGTCCCAGCTACTCGGGAGGCTGAGGCAGGAGAATGGCCTGAACCCAGGAGGCAGAGCTTGCAGTGAGCCGAGATTGTGCCACTGTACTCCAGCCTGGGCTACAGAGCAAGACTCCATCTCAGGAAAAAAAGAAAAAAGAAAAAAAAAGAAACCCTTCTTTGCCTTGAAGCCATAAACTTCTTCCATATTTTCTTCTAAATGTTTAATTTAATTGTCTTTTATATTCGAGTTCTTAATTCATCTGGATTTTTTTTAGCTTATAAACAATAAAATGTACTTCTTACAGCTCTGTGAAGTGCAAGATCAAGATGTCAGCAGATTTAGTGTGGGGTGAGGGCCCATTTCCTTGTTCATAGATGGTCCCTTCTCACTTTGTCCCCACATGATGGAAAGCGCCTGAATTTTGTGTTTGTGTATGGTGTGGACTAGGGACTTAATTTTTTTTTTCCTCTGTGGGCAAAAATATCATCAATGTCACCCTTCTCATATACAGTTTCCATCCATATGTGGGCTGTTCTGGGCTCTCTTATCCTTTCCATTGTTCATTTGTCCACCCTCTTCTAATATGACATTGTCTTAACTATTCTAGTTTTACAATAATCTTTTTTTTTTTTTTTTGAGATGGAGTCTCGCTCTGTCACCCAGGCTGTAGTGCAGTGGCACAATCTCGGCTCACTGCAACCTCCACCTCCAAGATTCAGGTCATTCTTCCTCAGCTTCCCGAGTAGCTTGGACTGCAGGTGCACACCACTGCGCCTGGCTAAATTTTGCATTTTTAGTAGAGCTAGGGTCTCACCATATTGGCCAGGCTGGTCTCGAACCCCTGGCCTCAGGTGATCCACCGGCCTTGGCCTCCCAAAGTGTTGGGATTAGAGGCATGAGCCACTGCGCCCAGCTGATTTTACAATAATCTTGATGTCATAGAGAACATGCTGTCCTACTATCACCACCAATCTTGTTCTTCCTCAGGATGATTTTGGATATTCTTGGCCCTTTGCTTCTCTAAGCAGACTTCACAGTAAGCTTGTCTCATTCCACAGAAAACCATGTTAAGCTTTTGAATGGAATTTCTGTAATGTTATAGAATTAAGACAGAGAAAACGGACACATTCACCAAATTGATCTTCCTTTCCCACAAATATATTATGTCTTTCTATTTATTTAGAAAGATTTGCTAATAAATTTCCAAAATTTGTATTGTTTTCCATGTGAAAGAGCTGCGTATCTCTTGGTAGAGTCATTCCTAGATATCATTTTCTTTATAATTAAAAAACTTTAAAATGGTATTTTTCTGCTTATTTTTGGTGTAGAAGTGAAATTAACATTTGTATATTGATTTTATACTTGTGGGCTTTGCAAAACTACCTTAATAATTCTAATAATAAATCTGTAGATTATTTGTGGTCTCTTATGTGGGTATTCACATCATTGGCAAATAATGGGAGTTTTATTTTATCCTTTTTAATTCTCATACCATTTCTCTTATTTTTCTTGCTTTGTTGAGCTGGCTAAAGCCTCCACTGCAATTTTTATTTTGTTCCTGACTTTAACGAGAGAACTTTCAATGTTTCACTGTAGATTTTTAAAAGCAGAATTCCTTGCTGAGGTCAAGGAAATTACTTTCTACGTCTAGTTTACTAAGAAGTTGCTTTTTATTAACAATAAATAAATGTTAAATGTCACCTAATGCTTTTTATAAACCTACTGAGATGATTATCTCTTTAAATCTCTTAATGGGATAAATTACACTAATATAGTTTTCAATATAACTTTCAAGAATAGACCTATATATTAATTTTGTTTTGAGACAGGGTCTCGCTTTGTCACCCAGGCTAGAGTGCAGTGGTGCAAATATACCTCACAGCAGCCTCAACCTTCCAGGCTCAAACAATCCTCCCACCTCAGCTTCCTGAGTAGTTGGGACTACAGGTGTGCACCACCACACTCGGCTAATTTTTGTATTTTTTTTAGAGATGGGGTTTCACCATGTTTCCCAGGTTGGTCTTGAACTCCTGAGCTTGGGCAATCCTCCCACCTCAGCCTCCCAAAGTGCTAGGATTACAAGTGTGAGCCACCCTGCCCAGCTCATATATTAATTTTTTAAAAACATAGCTGGATTATATCCAGAGTGTTTTAGGTTCTTTTTTGTTCTTCTATATTCATGAATGTGACTGATCTGTAATTTTTCTTTTTCAGACAGTCTTTATACAGTTTGGGGATCCATGTTCCATTAGCCTCATAAAATAAATTTGGGAATATTGCCTCTCCCACTATCTTCTGTAAGAATTTGAGTAAATTTGGAGTTTCTACCTCTGTTTCTTGAACACCTGGTAAAACCCACTTGTATAATTGCTTAGGCACAGGATTTTCCTTATGATTCAATGCCTTTAGTAGCTATAAAACCATTCCAGTTTTCTATTTCACATAGAAGCAATTGTTGCCAGGTTTTTTCCTAGAAATTTGTCCATTTCACCTAAGAATACAAGTTTACTGGTGTAAAGTTATTTATAACATTCCCCTATTGTCTTTTATCTCATTAGTTGGCCCCTTTTTTCATTCCTGACACTTTTTGTGGGTACCTTTGCTTTCCTTATTTGAATGATTTTGTCAAAGTTTTATTAATTACTTTGATGTTGTTGGGTCTCTCATTTTACATTTCTTTTCTATTCCATAAGTGTTGTTCTTATCTTACATATCTTTTCTAAGACTTTTTTTTATAGCATTGTCACATATTTTCATTCTTCTCCTTCCCTTGGGTTTCCTCTGTGATTCTTTTTCTAACATCTTTATTTGGATACTGTTTTTTTTTTTTTTTTTTATGACGGAGTCTAGCTCTGTCACCCAGGCTGGAGTGCAGTGGCACAATCTCAGCTCACTGCAACCTCTGCCTCCCGGGTTCAAGCAATTCTCCTGCATCAGCCTCCCGAGTAGCTGGGATTATAGGAGCCCACCACCACGCCCAGCTAATTTTGGTATTTTTAGTAGAGACGGGGTTTCACTGTGTTGGCCAAGCTAGTCTCGAACTCCTGACTTCATGATCCACCCACCTTAGCCTCCCAAAGTGCTGGGATTACAAGCATGAGCCACTGCTTATTTGGATATTTAATCCGACTTAATTGCTTAATGTTCAGCCTTTCTCCTCTTCTAATACAAGTAATAAAAAGTTATAAATTTCTGACAAATTTCTACTTCAGTTTTGAAACAGTATTTTTTAATTTAAATATTTTTCTAATTTATATTATTATTTATATTTTAATCCTCGATATATCTAGAGGTCTTTTCTAAAACTCCCAAATATGTCACTATTTAAAAATAGGTTTTTGTTATTGAATTTTAACATAATTGTTTTGCAATATATAATGAGATGTGTTTGATACTGATTCTTCGAAATTTGTTGAAAGTTGATTTATGGCACATGATGGTGGTCCGTTCTTGAAAATTTGGAGTTTTTCTTTAAAAGACTGTGTGGTTTTGTTTGTTTGTTTTGTTTTTAGTGAAGTAAAATACTTAAAATATGTCCATTAGGTCAACTTTGTTTTAGTCATAAATATATTTTTAGAAATGCAAAGACTGGAGAAATGTATTTATCAAAACTTCTTTGATTAGTAAATCATTAACAATGTGCTACAGCAAATATGGGAGAGAGGCAAGGCAAGGAAAACATGGGACCCAGGAAACAGTGGCCCTCACTCAAGAAAACAGTGGTGCCCCAGGTGACAGCTATGCAGCAGGTCTTGTGAGCAAATAATACCTACTGGAGCAAGACATCCCAGGGCTCCAGGAGGAAGGTGTGCAGCAAAAAGCAGGATTCAAGCAGTCTAATATTATCCTTAAGGCTTTGGGAAAATGTGACCCAGAACAAAGTCCTATCCACTGTTAGGCCAAAGCCACAGTCTGTTAAAGTTGGGGGCTTGAGTTATCCTCAGGAAACTAATGCAGGAACAGAAAACCAAACACTGTATGTTCTCATTTATAAGTGGGAGCTAAACGATGAGAACACCATGGACACATGGAGGGGAACAACACTTACTGGGGCCTGTCGAGGCCTATCAAGAAGAATAGCTAATGGATGCTGGGCTTAATAGCTGGGTGATGGGTTTATCTGTGCAGCAAACCACCATGGTACATGTTTACCTATGTAACAAAGCTGTACATCCTGCACATGTACCCCAGAACTTAAAATAAAAGTTGAAGAAAAAAATAAAATTAAAATTAAAAAGGAAAAGAAAGGCCTGGCACGGTGGCTCACGCCTGTAATCTCAACAATTTGGGAGGCCAAGGTGGGCGGATCACCTGAGGTCAGGAGTTCAAGACCAGCCTGGCCAACATGGTGAAAGTCCAACTCTACTAAAAATACAAAAAATTAGCCGGGTATGGTGGCACGCACCTGTCAAGTCCCAGCTATTCGGGATGCTGAAGCAGGAGAATCACTTGAACCCAGGAGGCAGAGGTTGCAGTGATCTGAGATAGCGCCACTGCAGAAAAAAAAAAAAAAAATTGGGAGCTTTGAGTTTATCAGGACATCCAGAGCTCATGGCCCAGGCTGCTGGGCTTGCCTCTATAGAGTGAACTGGGTTGAGATGGCAGGGACTGTGGGGAAGCTGACCACTAGTCACTTGGTCTCTAACTAGAGCAGAGATCACATAGATAGGTGCTGGCCTCTCTATCCTTGTTAAGAGTGGTCAACCCACTGGGGTTCACAGAAACAGCCATTGGAGTGATGGGAGAAAATGTTCAAAATTCCATTTATCTCATTCTTTTTATTTGCTTTGTATGTATATTCTAATGCATATAATACATCAGGAAAGTAGAAAGTGTATATGTATGTATGTGTGTATATCTCTGTGTACATACACAGAGCACATGCATATTCAGAAATTTTTAGGTCATAAAGTGTATAATTATAAATACTTGGAGACCCCTAGTAAACAATAGCTATGTAGGGGAGAAACACTCAGATACTCTCCCAAAGTTAGGTAGAAAAATAATGATAGCAACAATTGCTGCACAGTGATTGTGTGCCAGGTGCTCTGGAGATTCTTTTAATTGATTATTTCAGCTAATCCTCAAAACAACCTTTCAGGAGGAATACCGCTTTTCTTACTGAATAGGTGAGAAAACCAAGGCACAGAGAAGTTAGGCAACTTGCTTAAACACACATAATAAGTGACATATCCAGAATTCCAATCCAGTTGGTCTCCAAGATGCATACTATTTGCTGTTATCCAGATGTTCTTTTTTAAAATTTCAACATTTCTACTTGTTATACATTGAATTGTGCATGCCTGAAATTCATATGCTGAAGTCCTAACACCCAGTACCTCAGAATGTGACCTTACTTGGAAATAGGGTAACTGGAGATGTAATTAGTTAAGATGAGATCATATTGGAATAGGCTGGACACCTATCAATATAACTGATGCTGTTATTAAAAAAAAAAAAAAAAGAACACCCATTGAACAGGTAGCTATGCATACCGGGAGAATCTCATGTGAAGGTTGGAGTTAGCTGCCACTAGCTAAGGGACCACCAGAGCTAGGAGAAGGGGCTGGAACAGATCCTTCCCTGGCATCTTCAGAAGAAACAGAGCCCTGCCGACACCTTGATTTTGCATTTCCAGCCTCCAGAACTGTGAGACAATACATTTCCATTGTTTAAGTTATCCAGTTGGTGGTGCTTTGTTATGGCAACCTTAGCAAATGAATATACCAGTTATTAACTTACTTGTAAATGAGGTTAAACTGAATGTTTAGATTAGGAAATAAAATTTAACTGCTCATCAGTGTATTTTTTAATGCAAGTGACTTATTGGACAATGATTCCCTAGTCTTCTTTTTCAGTGCCCTAAGTATATTACTAAATTTTCTCAAAGACTCACAAAACAAAGGCTAATCCTACTGAGATTAAATAAATGACTGGAAGTGAATTATTTTATTTACTAAATTCTAGAACAACCTACAAGTATAAAGTGTGGCAGCTAAGAACCATTTCTGCAGAAGCTGATAACCTGGGACCCTGCCTCCTCTGAGGTCTAGGAAAGCATATGCTCTTAGATCCCAGGAGCAAACCCCACAGCTAACAATGATTGCTGGTGTAGGGGTGAAGGGGAATTTCTCCTTTGCCTTCTGAAGATTCACAGAAAATCAACTGACAAATGGTAGATTAACAGGAGAAAAGGTATACACAACTTTATTTTAAGCTGCACAGCATAGGGGAATGGCACGAGAATGATTACCCAATAACCCACTGAGGTACAGATGTTTATATAACCTTTCTTCACAGGGGAAGGAGAGATGGAGGAAACGCGGTACTTTGAGAGATAGTAAAACACGATTTTTAAGGGAAAATGAATGGACTTGAAGAAGATACAGTGGCCCAGGACAAAGTCTGTTGCCCTCGAAACAAACAATGGTTTGCAACAAACATCTATCCAAGTGTCGACAGACTTTGTTTTTTTTTTTCCTACTATATGAGTTAAGTTCATAAAAACTCAGAGAAGGCAGACATGTTCTTTGGCAGGTTTGGCTTTTAGGTAGATAAAGAGACTTCAGAGAACAACTTGATTCTGCGCTTTGGGAGAGACAGAAGATGAGGTTAGGTGGAAGGTCAAAGACATGTTAAGGCTGCCTCTTTAGTCCAGCATGTCAAAGCACCACATTTTGGGGTATTGGTTTATGAGCCCCAACACTGGCCTAGACAGAGAGCAAGAACTCTTGATCACTAGCCATGGCATGGCAGGATAATAATAAAACTGTTCTTATCTAGAAAAATCCCAAGTACTACTTAAACGTGGTGAATTAGATACAATATTTTATCTTTACTTTGTCCTCAAATCCCATTAAAATGTCCCCCAATTTTTTATTAAAAAAGGAAAAATTCACAAGGACAGAGGAAACAGAGAAGGGGATGATAGCAGATGAGAGATGGGAAAGGTTCTCACTCACTGCAAAAGGACAACTGGCAAATACTGGAAATTGAGAAGCAGGTGAAATGAGGGGTAACTGACCAAGCAGGGTGGGGATGTGGAAACCCAGACCTGCAGGGAGAGGAATTCAGTGAGAAGCAAGCCTTTGAGTTGCTAAAGCCATGGAAGGCTCCGGGATTAGAGGACCATGGTACGCAGAGGTGAGCGTGAGGGACACAGCTTAAAATAAGACCATTGACTACGAGTCTGTGCAGTGAGAAGATTACCTCCCTTTCACCTCAGGAGGAAGTTGTTTTCTACCCAAGGGGAATTTACGACAGATAAACTTCAAACTCCAAACTCAGAAACATCGGCCTCAGCTGAGGACTGGAGGATTAACGGGTAGTCTACACTGAATAGTGAAATCTCCAGCTTCTTTCTCCATTTGGTTTCAAAAATGTTAGCAGAGAGGCTCAGACACCCCCAACCCCCGACCTCTGAGACACCCCCAGGCAGGATATTGGAAGATTTTGGAAGCTTCTCTAGGGAAACCAATTAACCCCAGAGAAAATGACTGCTGGAACTAAATTTGGGGGTTTCCTCTGATGAAATGGCTTGGGCTCTTGCTGAAAAAATACCAAAGCACCAAAACCAAAAGCCCAACAGTGAAGCCTGCTGACTGACAAGTTCTGCATATATGCACAACCCAAGCAAAATTTAGGTGCCTTGGTCTGAAATACGAACACACATACTAGGACCACTAGATATTTGAGGAAAGCCTCCAAAATGAAAGCCAGAGATCAAAATAAAGAATCCAGAAGAAGGAACTCAGAAAATAGAGATGATGCAGGAATTACAAGAAAACTGTATAATTTTTTAAAAATCTATAATTAATATCCTTGGAAACATAAGGAGATACTGCAACTATGAATCAAGAATAGAATGTTACATGTTTTTAAAGGGAGATTTAGAAAACAAGACAAAGTTATTATAAAATACAATATCATAGCAGAAAATTATAAGTATATATCATGTAATATATATAAAATAAAGTTATGGGAAAATCTTCTCTGATCCTTCTACCTCTTTCTTCCACATTTAAGGACTTTTGTGAGTACATCAGGACCACCCCAATAATAGGACAATATCCCCACCTCAAGATTCTTAATCACATCTGGGGAGTCTCTTTTTTTCAGGTAAGGTAACACATCAACAGGTTCCAGGAATTGGGATGGGAACATCTTTGGGGGCCATTATTCTACCTACTGCAGAAGTTGTTTGGGGTGGGATTGAAAATGGCTCCAGTGTGTTTCCCCTTCCTGAACCAGTCACCTCCACTTCTGGTCCACAGGAAGCTCACTTTCTCTGCCTGGATAGAATCTGAGATGCAGACCGATCTCAGGGTAACAGCAACTCTGGTTGGCTCACTCTACTCCCAAAGCAGCTAGGTAACCTGCCTCATCTCCTCCCTAATGACCATAGTGGGGAGTCAGCTATTGTCCTAGCGGCAGGCAATACACACTTTCTAAGCAGTCAACTGAAGCCCATCTCACTAGACTTGAGGCAAGGGGCAAGCACCACCCCTCCTTCACTGGGGTAGGGAGGCCAGTCTCAGCACAGCTCTCTGCAAAGAAATCTGCCTTACCACCTCCCAATCTCCACCCACCACCCTCTCCCATCCTCAGTGCAGAGAATCACCTCACTGTCTCTCTTTGTAGAATTTTCTGCACATCTGCCTCTCATCTCACTCTGGGTCATTTATCTCTTGGGTCTTGGTGATCATACTGAAATATCTAACTTAGTCTGCTATCACAAAAACAAAAAATAGAAAACTAAGCAGATGACCCAAAACAGGCAATTCACAGAGGAAGAAATACAAATGATCAACAGTCGTTTGAAATTCATTCCCCAAGTGATGAAATATATTCAAATTAAAAGAAGACGCCATCTTCACTGATAAGATTGGCAAGTTCCCACAGTTTGAGAGCACCGTGTGAAGGTTTGCAGAGGCCCTTTATATATACCTCTGAGAGCAGTGTAAAGTTTTTGGCGCAATTTTTCAATATGCATCAAAGCCATTGAAATGTGATTTTGGGAAAAACATTGGCAGGTATACAAAGAGGAATGAATAAGGATATTCACTGAATCGTTATTTCTATTAACAAGTGATTGGTTATTAACCACTAAGGAGTTTGTTAAATAACTTATAATCTCTGTATATGATGTAATGCTTTGTAACCACTTAAAGTGATATTAAAGAAGGTTAATGACATCCGTAAATAAGCCTTGATATATTGGGAAATGGAAAAACATGGGTTGAAAAACAGTACTTAGAGATTGGTCTAATTTAGTGGGAAAATATGTGTGAGACATAAATCTTCGATAGTAAAACTGTGTGTCTTGATGTGGTGGGGTTATGGGTACATTTAAATTTACTTCTTTAGTTTTTGTGTATTTTTAGAACACAACTATGAAATGGTATTATTACTTTTATAATGAAATCCATTTTAAAATGGTAGTTTGCTCCTATCTCTGTACAGCTGTGTCTGGGAATTGGTTTGGATGTATTGGGAGAGGTACTCACTCACTGCAAAAGGAGAAGAGACAAACTGCCCGACAAGGACAGGGTGAGGGGAAATTCCACAAGACTAGTAAGGGTGGAGCAGAGCAGCTGGATGGGACAGGTTTTGTAGCCAGTGCTCTGTTAATAAATGATACGCCCATCCTTCAGTGAGCCCCATCAGCAAACATTGGTTCTGTGCCTGCTACAGAGGAAAAGAACGATAGCCTGTTTGAGCCTCAAAGGGCTGATTAGGGAGAGAAAAATTGCATGAAATAATTGCAAAGGTATGCATTAATAAATCCAAAATAACACAGCACTGACTGTATTATATATGGAGTAGGGGTGGTGCAGAGTAAATCATCAGAGTTCTGAGACTTTGTGGAGAAAAAGGTAGGATGAAATACACGAATAAAGAGGTTAATACTATCCAAAGCTCCTCAAGGTGTGCGTCAAGCCAGTTATGCATGTTAGATTATCATGACATGTTTATAAAAGCAAGGGAGAGAGGAAAGAAGAAGGCAAATAGAAGGAACATTTCAGGTAAAAGGTGTGGCTAAGCCAGTGGTTTTCAAAGTGTGGTCCCTGAACTGGCAACATTGGTATCACCTGGGAACTTGTTAGAAATGCAAATTCTTGGGCTCCACCCCAGACCTACTGAATCAGAAAAACTGGTGGCAGGGCCCAGCCATTTGTATTTCAACAAATGCTCCAGGGGATACTGATGTAGCTAAAGTTTGAGAACCACAGGGTTAAACAAAGTCTTGGAAGATGCTGTAAGCAGGTTGTGGGTAAGGGAAGTGGCCTTACTAGAAGGAAAAAGCCACATCAGGGATTGATGGGAGATCAGATGGGAAATATGGGGGCTAAGAAGGCGCTATGTTATTGGAGGTAAAATAGATTAAGCCTTTTCACAAACAGCATGGCTGGTATTTACACATAACTAATATGAAGGAAATTTGCTAAAGAAAAAAAATCCACATTCTCTCTTGATTAACACAATTAGCTTAAGATTTTTCCTGTTCCATGTATTTGCCCATATGTATACCTAATGTTCACAGTTATAACGAAGTTCTGAGGTTCTGTTTATTTTTGCATTTTATAGTAGACTAATATTTTGATACATTAATAAAGGCTTCCATTTTTATTTTGGCTTCTGCTATTGTGTTTCACATCTTAGCTCTGCCTAGACTGTCTCTGGAGGGTTGTTAGAACAGAACCAAATAATAAAGCAATCAAATGTTGGGTTGTGAGTTTCACAGTTGAGATCCAGGCCAAAGACAAAGGCATCTGGAAGTAAATGAACAGTCAGAGCCAGCTTTCCTCACCCCTAAAGCCTTGATAGAGTTGTCAACTAGGGCAGAGCTGCAGAGAATCAGAAAGAAGAGCAAGAGCATATCCTGGGGTCCATTCCCCACCCGACCTGCACCCCCAGAACCCCACGGATATGGCCTAAACTCCCACCATGACAAGAGCCTAGGGAAATGACAAGTGTCACAGAGGTCCTTCTACTTAGCACCATATGAGAGCGGCAAAGGCTACAGGTGACCCAGCTAGGACCTGAGGACCCAAGACAACCTCTCAGAACTCCCCACAGCACCAGGGTGATGTGATGATGCAGATGGAATGTGGCTAAGTCAGAGGCTGGCCTGAAAAACTTCTGTATTAGGGAACAGAGGACAATCCAGGTCCTGCATGGATCAACAGTCAAAGAGAAAGAAGTCAATAGACATCCCATCCTGGTGGATGCCTGTAGGAGCAGGTAATGACAAACTACCAAGTACTACCCCAGGGAAAATGCAAGCAGTTGGGAATAGGGTGTGGCAACAGGACTTTGAATTGCTTGAGGTTACCCAGAATCAGCATAACAGGACACACACCGGGGTGGACCACTAGTCAAAATGGGGCTTGAAAAGGAACGTAAATGTTACTATAGAAAATTAAAGAAAGTTACTTTTTGCTATAACTGAGTATGTACTCTACGATTTATACTTGCTACAATTATATAAATTGTTTTCCATGTCTGAGAACACATTATTATTTTAGTTGACAATATCTCCATCAAGTGACAACACTGTATTTTATTTAGTCATTCTCCTATTGTTGAAAATTAAGATTGTTTCATTCTTTAAGTATAATATAAATACTACAACAAAATAATTATTCTGCAACATTTATTTGCCACCTACAATTATGCCAGACTCCAGATTAAGCATGCTGATTCAGAGGTGAAAAAAACACAATGTCCCATTGTCTGGTGGGAGAGTCAAATGTGTCTAATGATCACCACAATGTAACATGAATGTGATTATAAAAAGCATAGCTAACTTGTGCCTATTTTAAAATTATTTCCTTAGGATAAATTCCAAATAGTGAGATTCGTGGATTATATTGACAAATTGCTTTCTTTTCTTATTTTATTTTATTTTATTTTATTTTATTTTATTTTATTTTATTTTATTTTATTTGAGATGGAGTCTCACTCTGTCACCCAGGCTGGAGTGCAGTGGCATGATTTCAGCTCACTCCAACCTCCACTTCCCAGGTGCAAGTGATTCTCCTGCCTCAGCCTCCTGAGTAGCTGGGATTACAAGCGTGCGCCACCAAGCCCGGCTAATTTTTGTATTTTTAGTAGAGACGGGGTTTCACCATGTTGGTCAGGCTGGTCTCAAACTCCTGACCTCATGATCTGCCCGCTTGGGTCTCCCAAAGTGCTGGGATTATAGGCATGAGCCACCGTGCTGGGCTGACAAATTGCTTTCTTAAGGCATCAATTTAATCTGCAATGAAAAACAGTTTCTGTTATATAACCATGTAATATTCCTTGACTCATATGTGCTGGAAATATTTTCCAAGTCTTTTGTTTTCCTTTTTATATATTGTTGAGGGCAAATTTTTAAAAAGTATTTTAATTTCCCTTTTCCTATGTTCTTTCTTATATGATTTTAAAACTTAGAAAATTACTCCTTTAGAGATAGGATACATATTTACTTCCATTTTCTGCTAGTTTTTAAAAATAATTTGGTTTTTCTTCAATTGTTTAATTAATCCATCTGGAATTTTTTTTTAGCAATTAATCAAAGCAATTTATTTTCTAAATTGCTAGCTAAGACTATTTTTCCTTTAATATTATTTGATGACATTTACCAAATGCACAATTCTCACTGTAAAATAATAATATGTTTTCAGATATTAACCTGGTATATCCTAGACTCTGATTAGCCTGTGACCCCCATACGTTGAACTGATGGCATCCAGAGCTTCATGGGGAGGGGAGAACCATCAAATATAGGGGAGCTCCTATTTCATTTTCTAGGCTATCTTGAGAACGTTGAAAAAAAAAGTGAAAGGATTTTCAGCTAGGCAGAGAACTAATCATAGAACAGATTATTGACCATTGATCAGAGAAGAACATGAAATATGATGTTAGTGAAGCCCTCACCATTGAGGAAGGAAGAATTTCCTTCTAATGCTGGGATTAGGATCTGGGTGAGTGAGGGGGAAAAGAGGGGCAAAGGGTGACCTGAAATGTTCTGGCTCCCTTTCTCACCCCAGGATGGAACATTAACAAGAGGTGTTATAGGGCAGGAGGGTGCATCTTGGATAAAACCACCCCCAAGATAAATTCGGGAGAGTCTAAGAACTTCAGGAGCTGCTGTCCTTCACAGACTGAGCAGAGCTTGGGGAAACCATAGACCTTGTAGAGAAACCCTCCACCGCGGGGGATGCTGCATCCAACATGATCCAAGAAAGGGGAACTAGCAACCACAGGCACAGGCTGAGGGCAGTCTTCAAGGGTCCACACACAACAGCATATTGGAGAGAAAGCAATCGAGAGTTTTCCGGCACCCCACTGAGAAGCATGATAGCCGAGAGAGCGGAAAAGACTCAAGTTCCTAAGGAAGCCCAGAATATGGAGCTCTTGTCACCAGAGGCAATGACAAGGACCCGTGTGTGTGCGTGGTGGGGGGCAGATGCCACTATGATGCCCATGGACCAGATCAAACCAGTGGCATCTTCATCACCAAGCAGAATGAGGGGCATTTCAGCAGAGGGTAGGGAGGACCAAGGACATCTGAGCAATATTACTGCACCCAGACACCATCCTGACAAGGGGTAGGAGAGATCCTTTCAAGCTGTCTAGAGTCTGAGCCTTGAATTAGCTGCTTATCTAAAACAGATCTGAGCAATGGAGATTAACTTTGTATTAATTGGTACATTTAAAATATCTTGGCAATGTCACCTCATCCCTGTTACCAACAGAAATTAGCACCACACTAAACAATTATAAGACAAAAATTTTTACTTTTATTTTTCCATATCTGAGTAATATTTCAATTTTGAAAGCACCAAACACACACACACACACACACAGAGAGAGAGAGAGAGAGAGTTAGAGTTAGGCCCTTTCTGGGCTTTTTGTTCCTTTATTGATTTAAAATGCATCCTTAAAGTCAGAATAAAGCTTTACATGTGTTTGGGGTATGTTGTGTTCAAAGGCAATGTAGAAAGAGACTTTTTTCTTTTAGTAGACATAGTTGGAAATTCATTCTTCTTTGTGCCAGAGGAATTCAGAACTCTTTCATGTATTGTTAACCTTGCATGAGGTGTGATGGCCACCATAGGTGACATAGGAAGCTTCATGCTGAGAGTAAATGTAGAAAAGTAGAACATTTTGGAAAACTCAGATTTATTCTTGGGAAAATCCTTGCAAATCCTGTTGTTCCCTTGCATTCCCCAGGGGTGACCATATGTTTTCCTGGGACAATCCCGATTTACACCTGCTGCCCCAGAACAATTATTAGAAGTGCCCCTTCAGAGTGTCCTGATTTGGGGTCCCTGGTCACTCTAGCCATGGAGTCTTTCTGCCACAAGGTGGCAGCAGCTGCCCATAGTTGAAAACGTACTGTAGCTTGTGGGCCCTTCCAGTGTCTGAGACAGAGAAAAGGATCCATTCATTAACCCAGGACAGGCTTCCAAATACAACACCAAACTATGGAACAAGAGTACCTTAGAATGCAAGGACTTAGAATACAGGATCATCTGGCCACCCCCTGCCATGAGGCCGGCCACACAACCCTTTAGGCAGCTGTGGGAAAAGCCATTCTCTAGATGAGTATTCTCTCAGCTGGTGAAGTTAGGCTTTTGTTCACAAATTTCAAGCAGCTCCTGGAGAGAAGGGAAGGGTCCGCTCCCTGCAGTTTCTGAGATCCTCACCTGCAAAGACCCTCATCCTTGCGCTGAATGTGCAGACTGCTTGGATATATTCGCCTGGCCCATCAAGAAGGTGCTTGTTTTCCAGATGATTCTTCAATTGTCAGCTCTTCTCTCTCTCTGTTTATTTTTTTTTCTTGTTATGGGTTGAAATGTGCCAGAAAAGATATGGTGAAGTCCTAACCCCTAGTCCCTCAGAATGACCTTATTTGGAAATAGGATCATTGAAGATGTAATTAAGATAAGGTGACATGGAGTATGGCAGGCCCTTAATCCCATATGATATCCTTATAAGAAAAGGAGAAGACAGAGACACATGGGGAAGATGGCCATGTGAAGCCAGAGGCAGAGACTGGAGTGATGTTGCCATAAGCCAAGGAATGCCTGGAGGTACCAGATGGTGGAAGAGGCAAGGATGGATCCTCCCCTAGATACTTCAGAGGAACCATGGCCTTGCCAGCACCTTGATTTCAGACTTCTAGCTCCAGAGCTGTGAGAATAGATTTCTGCTGTTTTAAGCCACCCAGTTTATAGTGCTTAGTTATGACAGCCCTAGGAAACCAATGCACTCCCCTCTCACACTTTCTGACCCCCATGCATTACTTATCCATTGCTGCATACCAAGACTACCATAGAGTCAGCAGCCTAGGACAACACACATTTCTCTCCTGCTTTCTTTTGGTCAACAGTCCTGGCACAGCTTCGGGTCCTCTGCAAGCCTTCAGTCAAGGTGTCAGCCAGGTCTGGGTTTGCATCTGAGAGCTCAACTGGGGAAAAATCCACTTCCAAGTTCACATGATGATTGGTAGATTCAGGTCCTGGTGGGTGACCAGACTGAAAGCCTCAGTTTCTTGCTGCCTGTGGGCCAAAGGCTGCCCTCCATTCCTTGCCACATGACTCTCTCCACTGAGCAGCTCACAACATGACAGCCAGCAAAGGACAGAGTCTCCTTGCAAGAGATGGGCGTTACAATCTTCTCATTCTGTATTTAACCACAGAAGTGACTTCTCATCACCTTTGCTGTATTCTACTGGTTAAATGTAAGTCACAGGTCTCACCAACACCCAAGAAAGGGACTATACAGGGGCATAAACACCAGGAGGTGGGGATCACAGGAGCCACATCCCACAAGGAGGAAGGACAGCAAATTCCTCAGGGATTGGGTTTTCAGGCTGAACTTCCAGGGGCTCAAGTCTCTCTGCTCTCTCCCCAGTCACTGTCTCCCCACACATCCAAGAGATGAAAGATTATTTTTTCTTCCCCTTTCAGAAACTAAGTGCAACTTCTCATTGCTCTGTGGAGTAACCCTTTTCCCAACTTTCCTCCTCTTTCCCTGGGACAGGGGCAGAGTGGAAAAGCCAAAAGAGGCTGACCCAAGGCAAGGACAGGCTGTGTTCTCCCACAGTCCAAAGAGTGTTATCTTGCTTTGCAGGGTTGGGGAGGGAATGAACCACTGCTTATGCTCATCCGCTTTTTCCTCGCCTCTGCTGGTCTGCTGCTGGGCTCCGGAGTCAGCCCCATTTTAGGGAACCCATAGTGCTCTCCTAATAATCCATGTCTCTCCATTTCCCCACCGTCCTTTGCAGTTAAGTTGGGTCCATGTGACTAATTCAGCCTAATTAACAGTGGAAGTTTGGTGTGACAATTCTGGAATGAAGCCAGTGTACCTCCTCCCTCCCTTCCTTCCCTGACTCAGTAAATTTGGAGGCCAAGTGTTGAGAGGGCAGTGCCACAAGACAGAGGGAGCTTGGTCCCTGAGAGGTGGTTTGGAGAGCCCCTGCCACCCCCCATGGGACTTATTTGAGTGAGAAATAAAGTCTGTGGTGCTAAGCCATTGAGACGTTAGGATTTGTCTACAGCATCAGCCCAGCGACAGGTAGCACAGCTTATCACATCTGTTTGAATTTCTTTATCAGCCCCCAGGTAAGCTGTTGCAAAGAAAAGCTCAGCCAAGCACATCTAAATCATCTCAAACCTGCACTGGGATAGAGAGATCTGCCAGGGCCATTTTCCGTAGTGACACTTGTTCTTGGCTCTGTTCTTTACCCCCTTACAAGCTATGTGACCTTAGAGAAATTATTTAGCCTCTGTGTCACAGTTTCCAGACCTGTAGTGTAGGGTTCTACTAGTAACTTCTCATAAGAGTAAATGAGAAAAACCATGTAGATCAGTGGAATTGTTCCTGGTTCGTCATTGCTTTCTCAGCTGGAGTGCAGGGACACGCTCCGTAAAGCCCATCTCCAACGCTGTTAGCACAGGCCTCTGGGGCTTCTCCTCAGCCCACCTGTTCCCAAAACAAGTCTCAATTTCATTTGTTTTGTCTTTCCCCAATTCCCTCTCTTTCAGGCTGTTACCTTCCTTTCCTTAACACTAGAGGGTGCTCCAAGTCAGGCGCCATCTAAAAACAGGTTCTCACTCTGAGTCCAGTCAGCAGCTGGTGAGTGCTGGACAACTGGCCAAACTTGGAGCGTATCACTTAGAACTGGGAGATGGGCTTCTCACTGTCAGAATGGCCAACCAACCTTAAGGTCACATAGCACATTCTCCTATTGCAGAATGATCCCAGATTGCTTCCTTAGAGCCCTATTCTTTCCCTTCCTAATACCTACCAATACTTCTAAATCACTTATATTGTATATACTTCTTGCTATGCTAATTGGCTTAATGTTCCTCTCCCCCAGCAGACTATCAATCAAGGGATGTGTCTGTTTTGTTCATTATCCCTTTCTAGCACTCAGCAAAGTGCCTAGTGCATAGTACCTTCTTGATAAATACTTGAAGACTCATTAAATTAATCCCCCTATCTTTTCTCCTTCTCTGCCCCACCATCCCCTTGCTCCCCAACACCAGAATAATCAACTTGACCTTATGCTACTTACCACTGCCATCCCAACCTTACCACCTTTGGTTATTGTCACTGTTTCTTAAAAGGTTTTCATTTTTCCAAATGTTTTCCTTCCAGTACATTTTGTCTGCCACCACTATCCTGCTCAAAAAACCATTACCTACAGGCTCAATTCCCAGATGCTTTCAAGACACATTGACAAACAAATTCATCTAGAAGGAACAACTCAGATGGTGAGAGGAGGCTGAACTTCCCTGAGGCTCCAGAATTCTTATCCATATGTTAGGGATAGTAATACCATCTGACTTATGGAGTCATTGCAATGCCTAAATGAGATCATGGCGGACATGGGCACTGGCAGAAAATAGAAAATGTAATAAAGGAAGGCTATTTGCATCAATAATATTCTATGATTTTAGTTCAAAGGAATGAGAAATGTTTAGGTTGATAAAATAAAAACTTTAGCTGAATTAAATTTGAAGGAGTTTCAATGAGCAATGAACGATTTGTGAAATCGAGCAACCTCCTGAGCCAGAATAGGCTCAGAGATTCCAACACAGCCACATGGTGGAAGGTTTATGGACAGAAAAAGGAAAGTGACATATGAGGAAATGGAAGTGAGTTACAGAAACAACTGGATTGGTTACAGCTCAGCGTTTGCCTTATTTGAACACGGTTCAAACAGTTGGCTACATTTAATTGGCCAAAAGTCGGTAATTAGCACAAGTGTAGGCTACTGTCTCTTTACACTTCCACTTGTTAGAGTTCACAATGGACAGAGAAACCCTTAGGCCAAACTCAAAATATGTAAGGAGGCAGCTTTAGGCTAAACTTGATTTAACAAGGTGAACAAACAGAAGACTCTGGAGAACTATTTCAAAGGCTACTGAGAGAAGCGGGAGTAGATTTAATCCTGTATTTCTCCTTTCAGAAGATGTAAGTAGTGCCAATAGGCAGGAATTAAAAGAAATTAGATTTTTCTCAATTAGAATTTGCTAAAAACTGGAAATATTTGAAAATGGAATTAACTTGAGTGAGTTCCCTGTCCCTGGAGATAACCAAACTAAGACTGAATGCCTACTTTTAAAAGAAGTCTCTGAAGATACCGTGTATTGAGCAGAGACTTGAATTAGGTCACTTCTAAGGTCTCCTACTTTATGATTCTATGAGAATTTCTGATTCCATGAGAACCCTTTCCTAATGTCTTTGGGCCATTAATTTCTCTCACTCTTCGGAGATTTTATTTTTTTGAATATGTGAGACCTGCTTTGATATTTGAGTTTTCCTATTCCTTCCCAATTAGGTACTAAATTTTTTGAGAACAGTAACCGTGTATATATGTCTTACTACACTCCCTAACATTCCTAGCATTGTAGTCTGTGGGTGCCTGATAAAGATTTGTTAAAGAGAAAGGAAGGGCTTCCTTTCAGAGAGGAAAACTCCAATGCCAAAGTAGGTGGAACTGCAAGATCCCTTTCTCTTCTCTCTTTCAATATGAAGCTCAGCTTCATGAATTGAACAGTTAGGAAGGAGATGACCCCAGGAACACTGGGGATCCTATGTGTCAGCTTTTGAAATACGGAGTGGAACTTCATCATTTCCCAGGGCGTTCCTGTGTAGGATCCATTTTAAAAAGTGAGTGAAAGATTAAGGGTAATGATCTCTGAAGACAGTAAGATATTTTGCCTTCTTAAATTAAGCAATTTTGTCAATGTGGTGCTTAAACAGCACTTTTTATAACTTAAACAAACTTAAATCAAGATGAAATTCTTCATCATTATGGAGCCTGTCCCATTGCAGCAAATCTGGAGATTTGCTTCTTTCAGTATTTGGTAGGAACATGGTCCTTGAGTACCCCCTTGTTACTGGCTTCTGTGTGATTTCAGGCAAGTTGGGCAAGGCGCACAACAATCTCTCTATAAAGGAAGGTTGGCTCTGCCCTTTCTATTTCATGGACACTTACAGGCTTAAGTCTAAAGGTAATGGAGACATTTGGAGGGCACTCGGACTCTGGAACTTGGGTAGGAACATCTGAGCAGACGAACCCCAAATGTTGTACGCCCAGATTCTTTTAAATCTTCTGATCCTGCAGGATTTGCCCACCTGTTCCTATTAAGAGCTAACTACTCTTTCCCTTCCCAACTCTCCCTCCCCCACCTTACTTGAAGACAATACACAGGCCTCTCTCCACCATCTCTGCTCCTTGTAACTAGGCTTATGACTAGGGATATGTCATAGCATAACGGGATTACAGGCGCATGCCACCATGACTGGCTAATTTTTTTTGTATTTTTAGTAGAGATGGGGTTTCACCATGTTGGCCAGACTGGTCTGCGAACTCCTGACCTCAGGCATTCTGTCCCTCTCGGCCTCCCAAAGTGCTAGGATTACAGGCATGAGCCATCGCACCCGACCAGGTAGAGAATTTGACTCAATGATACCAATGGTGATGATAGGCCCAGAGCTAAAGAAGCCAGGGGGTGGCACTTAACTGCAGAAGCCAGGTGGATGAAGTTATTACAATGAGCAATGGGGCTGGATTGGCAGCCAAGAAGGCCTGACCCACAGAGTTACGGAGATGATTAAAGGAACACAGTGCCCCTAGAGGCAAAATAGATACTCAACCAACAAGAGTGTTTCTTAGCTTAGACCACTAGAAGAAGTCAAGGATGGATAACAAGGAGTCTGAAAGCAGTAGCCCCAATACAGTGTCATGATCCTTTGGCCTTTTCTGGATCTGAACCAGTTTTCAGACTTGGACTCAGTCAGGTCTCTGGGAGAAAGAACCCTGCAACACCCCAGCAAACATGCAAAGTAATGATTCTATAAGCCCTTCCCAAAGAGACCCAGGATCATTTACCTGGGTAACTGTACCAAGCTGGCATGTTGCCCAGAGAATCAAAGCATCCTCATGGCTACTGTTCTAACTAGTGGGGCATGTGGGAGCGAGGTAATAAGTAAAGTCCTGGCCAAGGTCCAGCTTACACCCAGTGGTAATTACTCCAGTCTCTGAATGTATAATTGGGATTCATATACTTGCTACTTGGATCATTGGATGCTAGGCCTGTGGGCTCAGAACTATCACGGTAGGACCAAGTGAAGCCTCTGAAACTGCCCCATCCCCAGCCAAGATAGTAAATATAAAACAATATCGTGTGTTGGGGGCAATTCTGGATATTAGTATCACCCATAAGAATCGAAAGGATACAAGAATGGCAGTTCCCATGATATCTCAATTTAATTCAATAGTTACCCCCTGCAGAAACCAAGTGGACCCTGCAGGATGACAGTAAAGGACCACACACTCAAACAAAGAGTAACCCCATTTTCAGCCACTGTGTCTGTCTACCTGCTACAAGCAGATTGGCAAAGCCTCAGGTACATGGCATGCAGCCTTGATTTGGTGAATGCATTCTTTGCTATTCCCTTCAGAGAAGAGAGTTAGAAACAATCTGCATCTATACAGGCGAATAACAATACATATTTATAGTTTCACCCCAGGACTATGTTAACTTCCCTGTCCTCTGTCATAATATAGTCCAAAGGAATCAACATCATCTAGATATCCTAAAAAATGTCACATTGACCCGTTATTTGATGCTCTTATGCTAGTCAGGCCACATGAACAAGAAGTGGCTATATTTTGGAGGCCTTCGTAAGACATGTGGATCAGAGGATGGAGGCGAACCTATGAAGATTCAGGGACCTGTCACATGGTAATATTTTTAGGAGTCCAGTGATAAAGAGCCTCCCAAGAAACCCCATCCAAAGTAAAAGACAAAGTATTATACCTTGCACCTCCTACCACAGTGAAGGAAGCAACACATCTGATAGACCTCTTTGGTTCTGGAGGCAGCATATTCCACAGCTGGAAATACTGCTCTGGCCCACACACCTAGCGGCATGAAAGGCTTCTACCTTTGAGTGGGGCCCAGAGCAGGAAAAGCCTCTGCAGCAGGTCCAGGCTTAGCTGTAAGCAGCCCTGCACTCACTAGGGTTAGAGGTCTAGGTGGTGGGAAAAGATGCTGTGCAGAGCTTACAGCAAGCCCTAGTGGAAGAATCACTACCTAGCCATGTGGTCCCCTAAGACTCTTTTGCAAGGCCATGGCATCTGCAGGGGAGCATCATGTGCCTTTTGAAAAACAACTCCTGGTGTGATACTGAGTCCTAGTTGAGATAGAGTACCTGAACACAGGATACCAAATGAGTATGCATCTGGAACTACCCATCATGAGCTAAGAGTTATTACACCCACCAAGTCATAAGGTCAGGCAATTCATCATGACTTATAAGTGCTTTAGCTGGGATCAAGCACAAGGCCCTGAAAGCACAGCAAGCTGCATAAGCAGGCAGCCCGGACCCTCACAATAACTACCACTGTTGCACAAGTGCCCCTCTCCGGGCTCATAAGGGGCCACAGAAGAGCATACTTGATAGCTAATGGCAGACAGGTGAAAAACCCAAGCTTGGTTTATAGATGAGTTGGTTTGGTTCAAGTCGAAAGTGGAGAGCAGGTGTACTACAAGGAATGATCTTAAAAGACAGAGTCAGGAGAAAGTCCATCCAAGGGACAGAGCTTGCACAGTGCATCTGGTCATCTATTTTGTGTGAAAGGAAAAATCGCCTGATATTAGAATACATACAGAGTGAAAGGTGGGGGTAGTGGAACATGGAGGGACAAAGGAGCAGGCAGGAAGTGTGAAGATCTTTGTATCATGTGCTTAAGCTCAGCAGAGAGAATCCACCATGGAAGAACCACTAACTGCCAAGTTGACAGAATGGCTTGGCCTTCTGACATCAGCCAGCTTCAGCCATCGGCCACCCTGGTGCTAATGCAGTGGACACATTAAGGAAGGTGCACTGTCAGAAGGATAGAGGCTACGCATGGGCCCAGCAAACAGTATAGGCTCCCACTAATCAATGCTGAGTTAGTTACTATTGCTATCAAACCTTCAACCTACCAGCAACATAGATAAACACCAAGCCCCCGTAAATAGCACCATTCTTCGAGGAGACAGAGACCAATAGCCTCCTTAGTGGCAAGTTAACTTTTTTGGGGCCCCTTCCATCCTGCAAGGACCAGAGATTCATTACCGCAGGAGAATGTGTATTCAAAATAGCATCCTAACCAAATAATCTTAACCAGTAAGAAACATATTCATTTCCATTTCCAGACTCAAGTCACTCCAGAAAAGATTATGCTAAGACGTGCTGATCATGTTTTCCAACAGCAATTCATACGAACATTCTAGAATGAGCTACAGCTAAAGTCTTAGGCTAATATGCTCCCATCTATGAAATAATCTCCTGGGATTCTTTACTTTGTGCTTTTGCCAACGGTCTGTACATGAACTTAAACTGTCTCAGCACTCAACTAACTGCTTTTGGAATGCCTCCTGTGTTGAGGGGTTGAATATTTTTGAACTGCAAGCTTTGCTATCAGGTAAATGGTGGTTGAGGTTATAAAAGCTTGCTAAATGCCATTATAAAATAATTATTTGTGCTATACAGATACTTTCTTCCGTTGTCATTTGGAGGAGTGACAAGTCTCATAGTTCACCTTCCGTTGTGAATTTCTAAGTAAGTAATCGAGGACTTGTATGAAGGCAGATGTTTTTAAATAATGTTTTCTTCAATACTTGGTATTCTACCTGAGCTAGGAGGGACAATGTGCCTTTCCAGCAGACAACAAGGGTAGAAAAAGCTTACAAAGTGAGTACAGCGAGTAGAAAGCTACCATAACATATAAGGAGGAGGGTAAGTCTTGACTACCAAGGAAAGGGACAGGACTGGGTGAGCCACGTGGGAACCTAAAGCACCTCTGTCCACTGCTCTTCATTACACATTAGAAAGCACATTTTGGAGAAGAAAGAGATCCATATGGATTGTTTTACAGTACAAGTAGCTTTTCTTTCTTGGGTTAGCTTTCTGTTTGCTGGTTTTTACTCTCACATGTGTATGTTTTTTGTTTGTTTGTTTGTTTTGTTTTTTTTTTTTTTTGAGACAGAGTCTCGCTCTGTGGCCCAGGCTGGAGTGCAGTGGCGCAATCTCGGCTCACTGCAAGCTCTGCCTCCCGGGTTCAAGCAATTCTCCTGCCTCAGCCTCACGTGTGTATGTTTAACAAACAAAGTTATTTGCTAACTGGGGGACTGGAGGTGGGAGCTGGAGGACAGGGAATGGACAAAGCTCTTCCCAGATTTGATGTCTGGTCAAAGCCTGATTCCAGAGTCTAGTGCCTAAATTCAGAAGGTTATAGTGTCATACATATATGTAAAGGAGCCCCTGGGGCTTTGTGCTGGATAAGAAAATTCAATTGTACCCCCAGGAGAAGCAGCCAGTATGGAGTTTTCTCCTCCATAAAGCTTCAGAGAAGGGACATCATGGCTCTGAGAAAGTGCTCTGGAAACTGGACCAGTGCATTACAATTAATTGTACTTTACTATAATTTTTGTTTTCTGTAATCAAAAAATCTTCAAAGTGTTCAGAAGTAGATAAAACAGAAAAATATGACCTTAAGGATGCAAATGGCAGCAACATTTACAAAATGGTGAAACTTTGACAAATGTTTACTTAAGAATATAAATTTAATTCAGAAGTGTCCTTAGACAAATTGATGAATTTTTTATCTTTCAAATGCCAAAATAATGGAAAGGAAAAAGAAGGAAGGAAGGGAGGGAGGGAGGGGACCCTTGAATAGATGAAAACCATCGAAGGGATTTTTTTTTTTAGAGTTTGATCATGATAAAACACCTGCTTCCTTTGCTACAAGCCAAGCTAATAATATTCTCAGCTAATGTTTAATGAAAATTAACTGCATGCTAAGAACTTTGAATTATATGGATTATCACATTTGATCCACATAATAACTTTATGAGTTAGGTGCTATTTTCTCCTGTTTAATAGATTAAGAAAACTAGGTTTAAAGAGAAAAAGTAACCTGACCCATGTCATTTTCCCAGTAAAAAGTAGAACTGAGATCGTAACTGAGAGGAGGGGGGAGTCTGACTCCAGAATCTACGTGATCAAACATGACGCTATACTGCTCCATGAGGAGGGGAAGGGGAGAATCTAGCCAGGCATTAGCTACCTCTCTACCACCTACATGAAGGTCACTCATTTCTGGAAAGCAGTCTCGGAAGGCAAGCCCACTGTATACAGTTCTTCAGGTTGTGCACTGCTCAAGAGCGCCATTACTAAGGAGATATCATTCACATTGTAGATGTATTTTAACTAATATGAGAGGCTATAGATGGAGGTGAAGATCTGGAGCTCTAGCACTGGAAGCTGCTGACCAAGTCCTGGGAGAGCAGCACACACAGCTGTGCACACAGTTACCAGCACACACTATGCACTGTTGTCCAGTCACGGCCAAACTCCAAGCACCCCATAGAGTTTTTCTCTTCCTCTTCTATTGCTTTCAGTGACTCAATTTCTACCCTCAATCTGCCTTCAAATTTGGAAGGGGAAATGCATGGAGAATACATGCTGCCATCTATGGCTACAGCAAACTACACAACAATATACCAACTGAATTTATTCTTAAGGAAGAGTTGCCCTTTGTAATTGGCTCAGAGGTGCCATATTATCATATCTATCAGGGGTCCTAGTGAAGGTCCCTAATTACAGTTTGCAGCACCCCCCATCCCCTTGTGCCCATTCATTGTTGAATGCTTCAGCTGTACAAGTTTGAGACCAACAGAGATTGGAAGATCACATATTTTACAAGGAAAAAAAAACCCATAAACTATTTTCCAAAGGGAAATATTAGGGTATTTTTCAAGTGTGTCATCTATTTGGGTAAGCCACACTTCTCAGTGTCCTCTTTCCATGAAGATCATCTAATTTACTGTATTATGCTTTGTCAGGGACGTGAATTAGTAACCACCAGCTCATGCAACTCTGAAGTCAGTGACCCAAGCTGCCCAAAGTGCTTCTCTATGAGAGTTGGAGGGGCCAGGTCAGCTGGAGGGCACCAGCTGCCAGCCAAATGGCAGGGGAATTCCTCTTCTGAATTTTGAATTTTCCCTGCCCTCCTGCCCAAGTTGTTGCATCACTTGTCTGGGAGATGCCTGAATGGGCTGGTAAGCTAAGGCACCCTAAATAGTCTGAGACCCCTGAAGGGGACACAAGAGGAGGAAGGACATGGATCAGTGTTTTCTTTCTTGAAGCTACTGTTACCACCCCTGGAAAAGTTCTTCAGGAATAAGTGACAGTAAGAACGACAAGGGATTAGGACTGGCTTCCTCTTATAAATAATAAAATCCAAAGAGAAGTGACTTGAGGTGAGTGGCAGAGCTACGCCTTGCACCCCGACCTTCTGTTGCTGGCTCCATCTGCTTTCCAAAATACCACCTTGACTTCTCAGTCTCCAGGTTTAAAGAAGAGCAACTGGAAGACGTCCAAACACCTGCATCTCATAAGGAGAAGAAAAGTCCACCTGAATCTTGTTTCCAGACTGAGATGGATGGAGAGGCCACAGTGAAGCCCGGAGAACAAAAGGTGAAATGAGGCTTTCTCCTGGAGGTTGGGATCTTGCCTCTGAATGTGGGGGGTGAACTGTAGCCATAGCTGTCACACATGCTCCTCAGTGCCCTTCCCAGAGCAGGTGGGCTCCTTCCCAGGAGGCCAGGTAAGGGTTCTAGAGTCCAGAACATAGGGGCTCCCTCTCAGCTCCCTATTATTCTGCTCACACCCACCAGAGTGCATGGTTCCTTAGAAGTACTGGGTAATTTAGAACCAAAAAACGTTAGAAAGAGAAGAAACACGGAGAACATGCGGTCAAAGCTCTTCTTTTGTAGAGGAGAGGAACAGAACATTGGCCAAGTTATTGCAGCAGACTGAGGCTGCTGCAGCCCCTCCTGAGTCCTGGTTCTGTGCTCTCTCCTCTACACCAAACTGACTCCTTCCCTTCTTATCTGCTGCCCAGCGGATGTGGGGAGGGGATAGGAGTGAGCTGGGGCTCGGAAGGCCAGTAGGCATCTGGGAAGTCACGCAGCAGCCTGTGCTGAAGCTGAGATGAGGTGCATGCCCTTCCCAGCAGGACGAGAGGGACAAGAGAGTCCCCTCATGTGGTCTCATCCCCTAAAATGCAGTGTGCAGTAACAGAAACCTGTGGCCCCAGGCTACTGAATTATGGCCCCCTGTCTCCTGGAGAAAGGATTTCTGAAGGTCATTGGCAGAGAGGGTGACTTGGAGACATTCCGTTGAATATTATCCTTCCAGCCTCCAATCAATGCTGATAACTCCCTGGAAACATTTTATCTCATACTCCTGCTTCCTCATTGCCCCCACGGAGCCGGCTTTTCTTCCTGAAGCCCAGAGATTGCTGCACCGGTGGCTTCAGAGGAACTGGATGGTATGATGCGGAGACTTTGGCCCCAACATGTGCTGCATCAGCACTTAATGCTTTAGAAAAATTTGCCCAGGGGGAGTCTAGGTACCAGCCCCAGAATCAGCCAGAACTTGGTGAATATTAATCAAATTACGAGTTAGGTGCAGGAACACCCTGGGAGAGTCTCCAGGTGGGGACAGGAAGCTTTGTAAGGCAGGGAAAGGTCTGAGACTGCCATCGCAGTGCCCAAGCTAGGGGACTTGCTAGAGGGAAGGCACAGAAAGCTGCATAAAGAGCCTATGGACTTTTAAAGATCTGGCCATTCTTGTGGCTCAAACTGGATAGAGCAGGGAAAGGTCTTAGTGGAGAGGGTTGGGCAGAGCCAAGTTGAGGGGACAACTTGCCAAGTCTAGTTGCAGGAAAACAAGCTCAGGGCCACCCCATGGACTCTCTACTTTTCTCTTCTGTCTTCTCTCTTCCCTTTTCCCTTCTTTCACCTCCTACCTCTCCTTTTCTCTCCCTGTTCTCCTACTTCCTCTGCCTTCTCTTTTCCCCTATTCCCTGTTTTCCTCTTTGTGATTCCCTCCTGCACAGCCTGTGTCCCAAACTGGCCAGTGGCTTTGCATGGCTTAAACTGTTTGGGGAGTGAGGGGGTTTCTGCCCATGGGCCAAACCACTGACTATTAGCACCTGTCCTTAACAGTAGTGAGGAACATATTAGGATAGGAAGAAAAACTCAATGGCTAACTTTAGTTTGCTTTTTAAAAAAATCTATAGGTCCCAGAAACAGAAGTAATAGATAGATTCAAAGAGTAGATTTTTAATCAATCAAAAAGCATCCATGAATACCCTCTGGGGAATGCAAGAGAAGTGTGATGTACAATCTCTGTCTTCTTTTGTTGTTGTTGTTGAGACAGAGTCTTGCTCTGTCACCCAAGTGAGAGTGCAGTGGCATGGGCTCACTGCGACCTCCACCTTCCGGGTTCAAGCAATTCTACTGCCTCAGTCTCCTCAGTAGCTGGGATTACAGGCGCGTGCCACCACGTCGGGCTAATTTTTGTGTTTTTTAGTAAAGATGGGGTTTCACCATGTTGGTCAGGCTGGTCTTGAACTCCTAACTTCGTGATCCACCCGCCTCGGCCTCCCAAAGTGCTGGGATTACAGGCATGAGCCACTGCACCGGGCCACAATCTCTGTCTTTTTCATCAGCAAGTGGTAAAAGACCATTGAGTAGTGATCAGTATGGTGTCCATTAAAAGAGGAGGGTTACTGTTCACAATAGCTGTGCATTTCACATCTACAATGTGATAGATCCCCTTTCAGAGCATGATGGTAGAGGGATGAAATACAAAGCCATCCCCTCTTGAAGCTCCCCAGGCCAGTGGGAGATACCAGAGTGGGGTAAAGGTCAGTGTGGATGGGAGGACAGAGAGGGCTTTCTAGAAGTTGTGGAGAAGAAACAGAATAGCACCCTAGTGCAGAAAGCTACTTGGTCTGAGATTTAATTTTTAACTCCTTGTTAATAACCAGAGGCATACTAACAGTGAAACAGAAATCCTCCCCTGAAAAAACCAATTCCCCTTCTCCAAACAGGAAGTGGTGAGGAGAGGAACAGAAGTGGACTACTCCAGGCTCATTGCTGGCACTTTACCACAATCTCACGTAAGTTGTGTAACAACAACCCCATGCAGATTCCTTCATTCTCCTGAAGAGGAATCAAATCCCTGAGACTAACCTTCCAAGGTCCCACAATTCCAACTAGAGTTTGGACTTCAAACGTGGCCTTTCCACTACACGGTGCTCCCCACAAACTCAGAGCTCCAGGCTGGCAAGTGGGTGCCCAGGCTAGAATCCTACAGAGGGAGTTTCACCTCTTCTGAACACAGAACCCTCAAGGGTAAGGGACATTTTGGCCTCGTGGACATGACCAAAATGTGCATGCTTAGGAGTGTGAGGATAAAGTCATGCTTTCTCAGGGAGGGAAGTGCTTGTCTTACTCTCAGATATCTGCAACCCAGCCCCTGCACCGAGCAAACCGAGATCCCGAAGCGAGAAGATGCTTGTTCTCTCAAGTCCCACCACCCTCACCCAGCTTCTCTCAGGCCTCTTTTCATTTAGAGTGTTTTTTGCAGGTCACCAACAGGAGGGCGGGATGGAAAATGCCCCTCTTCCTCATACTGTGCCTGCTACAAGGTGAGTCCCAAACCCAGCCCAGGTTCAGGGCTTACAAAACCAGACCTGAGTCTTCCAGGCTGCCCTAAAGGTCCTCACAGGCTGGTATGGGAAAATTGTCCAGGTATAAAACATGCTCAGTTGACAAATGGCTCCATCTCCATGCTGTAGTAGATTTTATTCTGATGGTAATAGGGAACCATTGAGGAATATAGTGAGTATGCGCCAAGAGTACCCAGTACCTAGAATCTAGTCCCAAGTAGATGCTTAATAAATAATGACTGAATAAATTAATGAATGAATGGAAATTCTATCATAATATCAAAAAAGGATTAACAACTAGCTTAAAAACAAATCAGAATTTTAATGAATCAAAGGTAGCCAATAAGGTCGGACGTGGTGGCTCACACCTGTACTCCCAGCACTTTGGGAGGCTGAGGCAGGCAGATCACGAGGTCAGGAGTTCGAGACCAGCCTGACCAACATGGTGAAACCCTGTCTCTACTAAAAATACAAAAATTAGCCGGGCCTGGTGGCATGCACCTGTAGTCCCAGCTACTCGGGAGGCTGAGGCAGAAGAATCGCTTGAACCCTGGGGGCAGAGGTTGCAGTGAGCTGAGATTGCGCCACTGCACTCCAGCCTGGGCAACAGAGAGAGACTCCATCTCAAAACAAAAACAAAAACAAAAAATGTAGCCAATATTTGAGTAAGCACTCTGCGTGATAAAATCACACCACCTCTTTAATCTCCTGCTGTCCCTTTTAAAATTTTTCAGTAAATGTCAACTCAGGCAGGCCCATGATTTTTCTGCTAAGTAATAGTCCTAAGTTAATTGCTTTAAGTCTCAAACATTCTAAATTTGATCATTTAAAGTTTCCAGTTAAATACTTTGGTCAGCACTTTAATCTTCATTTAAAGGCATACTCCCTCATCCCCTCAAGGCCTGCAGTCCAGGAAGTGGGTGTGGTTGCTGCCTTCCTTCTTCTCTACGCCTCTCTCCTCCCCATCTAGGCAGCTGCTGCTTGAGACCCCAGCAAGGTGGTAGCAGTGGGAGGGAGAAGCTGCAGGAGGGCAGGCAGCTCTTACTTGATGGATGGCCTGGAGCTATCTGGCCTGGCAGGGGTTTGGAACTGGCTGTTTGCTTCTTCCTCTGTGGGTGCCTTTGTGGACACATGGATGGCCCCCTGATGACCCATCTCCTCCCTTTGCTGCAGGTTCCTCTTTCGCCCTTCCACAAAAAAGACCCCATCCGAGAAGGCTGTGGGAGGGCTCTCTCCCCTCCAGGACCCATCTCCGGGCCATGGGAACACTCACGCCTTCCTCGCCTCTCTGCTGGAGGGAGGAGAGCTCCTTTGCAGGTACAACCCCTACCCTCCCTTTGTTCCACCATGGACCTCAGACCTCTCAGGCTCTCTCAGACCAAGTCAGACTCCCTACAGCTATAGGCAGCCCTAGCCTCTCCTAATGGAAGCCATAGCAATAGACAATTGCTGAGTAACAATGAGGGGATGAGAGCCAGGGCACCCACCTCCATGGATGGGCAGAGAATTGGCATCGGGGCCCCCAAGTGGGCACACGTTAACCCTAAAATGCTGGCCTGGTCTTGAATTCTTACGGTAGTTAATATAAAATTTCCCAAACCTTAATTATTATATATAACAAAAAGCTACTGATTTGTGATCAAATGAAGCCTTAAGGTATTGGTTCTTAACTTTGGTATTAATAAAAAATTATGTGCATTTGCAAGGGTTGATTAAGGATTCTTAATCAGCTTTCTACTGTGAAGTCAGATCACCCCATCCTGCTGATTAGTGGAACCGTGCTCCTCTCAAATGTGCCACATACAGGTGAGGGGAATTCATGAATTCTGGGGTATGCACACTTTATCAGGGCATCGTCACTATTGTCATGAAATGGTCCTTGTTTGTAATTGTGAATATTGCAAATATTCACAACTCGGTAAATTTAAATGGTAATTTAACTTTCCCATTAGTGACATGGTTTGGGGTGTGTTGTTTAATGAAACTTACAGTGAGTATCAGTACAGCCATAACATTTATGACCTCTACTCTTCCAGCAATTAGACCTGAATACACACATAATAGGCAGGGTAGGTTTCCTGGGCCTGTGCAGTCACACAGGACCGCATACTCAGAAGGTACTTGGCTTAATGCTCTGCTGTTGCCATGTTGAAATTCTTAATAACTTTTGAACAGGAAGTCCTGCATTTTCATTTTGCTCTGGCACCCACAAACTACTTAACTGTTCCTGGCAACAAGATTGTATTAGGCCATTTTTACGGTGCTATAAAGAAATACCTGAGACTGGGTAATTTATAAAGAAAAGAAGTGTAATTTTGCTCATGGTTCTGCAGGCTGTACAGGAAGCATGGTGCTGGTATCTGCTTGACTTCTGGTGAGGCTTTAGGGAGCGTTTGCTCATGGGGGAGGCAAAACAGGAGCAGCACAGCACATGGCGAGAGAGGGAGCAAGAGAAGGGGTGAGGGGAGGCCCCAGATCTCATGTGAACTAAGAAGTAACTCATTTAGCACCAAGGGGATGGTGCTAAACCATTCATGACAGATCCTCCCCCATGACCCAATCACTTCCCACCAGGCCCCACCCTCAACGTTGGGAATCACATTTCAACATGAGATTTGGAGGGGACAAACATCCAAACCAAATCAAGGATATTAAACTGAACTTTCTGGGGTTCAGAGGTCCTAAAGACAGAACAAACTGATAGGTGCCAGGCATCCACATCCTACCACAAGATGTTGAACCACATGTACAGGGCTGTAGAAAGACACCATAGAGCTGGTCCCAGCAACAGCCCCGCGGGAAGCTGTCCAGGCCAAATGAGGGAGGGAGAGAATCATCAGCGGCTGCAGAGCTCACTGAGAGGGCTGTGTCGGAGAGATGTTCCTGTGTTGTGGTCCCCTTCACTTGTCCCAGGGGACAGGAGACATCACTTTCCCCTCACTTTAAGCCAAGTAAGAGAAGGAACTTCCAGAAAGCCACTCAACAAGCTTGCCCTTTGTCCCAGGTTTCTTCTGACCGCAGGACACAGGTGTACTTCCTGTGTTAAATGCAAGGCCTCCACCTAGAGGGCCACCCAGAGGGGACTATGACCACAGAGCAGGGCAGATAGCCAGAAGTCATAGGCTTGTGGGTGGTGGCCACTAATGGCCAGCAGAAGAACATGCAATTCTCATAAGGAGGGAACGACAGCCATATATGCTAAAAATACATCAGTAGGCAAAAAAGAGGCAGCCTTGGTCATCTGCCACGCCCAGAAAGCACCAAGGGCAAATCACAACTGTCTCATTCACCTCTCCTTTCCCCACTCTGCCCAACCCTGGAGAGACCCCCAGACAGAAGCTTTGAACAGGGGAAGGGGTAGAGCAAAGCAACAGACCGCAACCATGCCCCCCTCCTCCATGACAGACTCCAAGCCCAGCTGGGAGAAAGGAAAGGGTTTTGACTGGGCAAGAGATTGGAGTTGTAATCTCTCATTGGACTGGACTGGATGTATAAGTTTAGACTAGGCGGGACTTTTTATTATCCATGAGAAATTATGAAAGAAAGCTACTGTACATGAGATTGTGCCTGAGATTTCATCAAGGATCAGAGATGTCCACGGAGAAGGTATGAAGAGGCAGTGAGAGAAAGAATGAACTTTGTTTCTGCTTGCACCCCATCACATTTAAGTCATCCAGGAAGCTGGCCACATATGCGATTCAACTACGAATTGTCCTTATGTCTGTTGCCAAGCAGACATATTCACAGTACTGCTCGTCTGTGCTTATATGGTGGCATTTGGTTGTTTCTGTTTCTATGGAAAAGTGACTAGTGTGAAAAATTTTGCAACCAGTGGTCCAAACAGGTACCCACCAAGCAGAACGGGATCCTTGTGTTTCAGGGCTCCCTGTCTTTTGCAGATGAAAGGTACACTGATATGTTCTTACTGCTTAGCATCTCTCTTTTACATTCCATGCAAACCAGAGCCCTTCTGTCAGGGAATCATCACTGTTGTCCTGAAAGGGTCCTTGTTTATAATTGTGAATATTTTTGTCTTTTAGTGATAAATTACCATTTAATGTTATCATTGGTGGCATGGTTTGGACTGTGTTGTCTAAATCTACAGTGAGGAGTGACTGAGTGAGTGAGTGTCAGATGTTGCCTCAGCCCTCTTATGTGTGCTTAGATGGCATCTTTTTAAACATCTGCCTTGGAGCACAGGGGAACCCAGGCTCTGGATGGACCAGGATAGCTCAGGATAAGTGTTAGCTTATCTGGGTGGGTAAGATTATGATTACATTTTCATCTTCCATACCTTGGGACAACATCTGCTTTCCCAATGGCTGAGTTCTGCTATTTTTATATTGATTCTGCTCCATGTTCACAGTGGCGTTTTCTGACTTGACCCCTAATTCTGGCAGAGTTCAGAGCTCATGACTCCCCAAACAGTGACTATGCTCACCACTCCCTCTCCTTTGACTTCCTTCTCTGTCTGCAGCTCCAAATGCATTGAAGGGCTCAAGGCTGGTGTCAGGGGAGCCTGGAGGAGCTGTCACCATCCAGTGCCATTATGCCCCCTCATCTGTCAACAGGCACCAGAGGAAGTACTGGTGCCGTCTGGGGCCCCCAAGATGGATCTGCCAGACCATTGTGTCCACCAACCACTACACTCACCATCGCTATCGTGACCGTGTGGCCCTCACAGACTTTCCACAGAGAGGCTTGTTTGTGGTGAGGCTGTCCCAACTGTCCCCGGATGACATTGGATGCTACCTCTGCGGCATTGGAAGTGAAAACAACATGCTGTTCTTAAGCATGAATCTGACCATCTCTGCAGGTATGAGCTGACGGCTGATGGGCCAAGCTTGGTGAAGCACATTCTAGGAAGGAGAAAGTGGGAGAGAAGCCTCAGAGACCTAGAAGGGCTTGAAACATTAGGGAAGTGACAATGAAAAGCTGGGGTAAGGCAAAGACGTTAAGAAGCAGGCTTTCATTTCAGAAGAAGGCTGCCTTCAAAAGAAAGGGAGATTTTAGGAAAAACTTCCCCAGTGAATGCGTGTACACTCTCCCACCTGAGTCCCCCAAATGTCATGAAATATATATTTGGAGATGGCTCCAAGAATGGGATAATGTGGCTTCTTAGGATCCTGATAGCTGCATGTTCAGACATGCAGAGAAGCGGCAGCACTGCAGAGGAGGTGTGACAGGCAGGGCAGAAGAATTGCAACTGGGCTGTCCTTCACACAGACTCTTGCTGAGCCCCTCAGCAGACATCTGACAGCTCCCAGGCCTAGGCCCTCCGCGGCAGATTCTGGTTGTTGATCCCAAGTCAGGCACCCAGAGCATAGGAAGGGCATCCAGGCTGTGAAAGGCCACTTGGCAGAGGAGACAGCATGACAGGATGCAGCCTGAAAGCAGGTTAGTTCTATTAGATGCTGCTCTCCAGTCACCTGATGCAACTGGCTGCTCTGCTAGAAGTGGAGTGTTTCTTTTATCTTTTTTGAAGAGCAATACCTGCTGGGCGGTGGGCCTCTGGAGAAAACAGCTTGGCGATTCAAGACAGCTGGATAGAAAATATGTGGGCATGGGAGAAGGAAATAGGAGCATAACACGTCAGTGTCTGCCACAGACTAGAGAATGTTTGCCACAAACTGGAGAATGAAAAATTTTCCTATTTTTTATTTTATCCAACCTACTGGTCAAAGATGGCATCTCTTAGTGAGGTTGCATTCCACTTAGCAGACATTTTAAACCTGGTGTCCTTTGCCAAATCCGGTAGGAGGCCTGCCAGCCTTCCCATGTGGCCTCCCTCTGCTGTCCACACAGGTCCCTCCAGCACCCTCCCCACAGCCACTCCAGCTGCTGGGGAGCTCACCATGAGATCCTATGGAACGGCGTCTCCAGTGGCCAACAGATGGACCCCAGGAACCACCCAGACCTTAGGACAGGGGACAGCATGGGACACAGTTGCTTCAACGCCAGGAACCAGCATGACTACAGCTTCAGCTGAGGGAAGACAAACCCCAGGAGCAACGAGGCCAGCAGCTCCAGGGACAGGCAGCTGGGTGGAGGGTTCTGTCAAAGTACCAGCTCCCATTCCAGAGAGTCCAGCTTCAAAAAGCGGAAGCATGTCCAATACAACAGAAGGTGTTTGGGAGGGCACCAAAAGCTTGGTAACAAACAGGGCTAAAGCCAGCAAGGACAGGAGGGAGATGACAACTACCAAGGCTGATAGGCCAAGGGAGGACACAGAGGGGGTCAGGATAGCTCTTGATGCAGCCAAAAAGGTCCCAGGAACCATTAGGCCACCAGCTCTGGTCTCAGAAACTTTGGCCTGGGAAATCCTCCCACAAGCAACGCCAGTTTCTAAGCAACAATCTCTGGGCTCCATTGGAGAAACAACTCCAGCTGCAGGCATGTGGACCTTGGGAACTCCAGCTTCAGATATGTGGATCTTGGGAACTCCAGCTGCAGATGTGTGGACCAGCATGGAGGCAGCATCTGGGGAAGGAAGCGCTGCAGGGGACCTAGATGCTGCCACTGGAGACAGAGGTCCCCAAGCAACGCTGAGCCAGGCCCCGGCAGTAGGACCCTGGAGTCCCCCTGGCAAGGAGTCCTCCGTGAAGAGGTAACCCCAGGCACCTTCTCCCAGTCAGAGGGCCCCACATCTGCCTCATCCCTGGTATGCAAGCGAGGCCCCTCTCCCTCTGCTCACTTCTCTCCCTTTGTACCCTCAAGACAGTGACATACACATCAGATGCCCTCCCTCACTCAAGGGGCCTTGCTGTGAGAACGCTCCCTGAGTACTTCCATGTGGTTTTCAAGTGATATCTAAATGATAGAAGGACAATATTTAGGCTGGAAACTTCATTAGGACTTTCTGTTTTTAAAGATAAAGAATAGGCGCTCTGGAGAGAGGGGGTGATGCACTGAAGCCACAAGGAAAGGCTGTGGCAGAGCCCAGTGCTGAGGCTGGAGTCGCTGGCTCCCACCTAGTCCTCTTTTTCACTGGGAGTCATCGCAGGGCCCACACACAGACGGGTGGAAGAGGGAAAAGGATTTGGGCTTGGAAGCCTGAAGACAGAGATTCTAGTCCCAGCTCTGCCACTAACCTGCCATGGGAACCAGGGCTGCCCATTTGCTTTGGCCTCAGCTCCCCCATCTGTAAAATAAGGATGTGGGCAAATGGTCTTTAATCTTCTGCCCAACTCCAACCTCCTCTCCCCTGTGCTCTTTCCATCCCCACTCTAGTACTTTTCCAGAAGATGAAAGCAGCTCTCGGACCCTGGCTCCTGTCTCTACCATGATGGCCCTGTTTATGCTTATGGCTCTGGTTCTATTGCAAAGGAAGCTCCAGAGAAGGAGGACCTGTGAGTTGAGTAGCCCCAAGGCTAGATAGAAGAGTTCTGGTTCCCACCTGACACCCTCAGGGCTGGGTAGGGGTAGAGTCCTGCCAAGACTTTTCAATGTAGAAGAGCTAAATTCTAGGCTGAGCCATTTAACCACTCTTGGCCTTGGTTTCTTTTCTTTCTTTCTTTCTTTCTCCTTCTTTCTTTCTTTCTTTCTTTCTTTCTTTCTTTCTTTCTTTCTTTCTTTCTTTCTTTTTCTTTCTTTCTTTCTTTCTTTTAGACGGAGCCTTGCTCTGTCATCCAGGCTGGAGTGCAATGGTGTGATCTCAGCTCACTACAACCTCCACCTCCCAGATTCAAGCAATTTTCCTGCCTCAGCCTCCCAAGTAGCTAGCACTACAGGCATGTATCATCATGCCTGGCTAATTTTTGTATTTTTAGTAGAGATGGGGTTTCACCGTGTTGGCCAGAATGGTGTTGAACTCCTGACATCAAGTGATCCTTGGCCTCCCAAATTGCTGGGATTATAGGCGTGAGCCACTCTGCCCAAACTGCCTTGGTTTTTAATCAATAAAATTAGAAATTATCTCTGTACTTATGTGTCAATGGCAACCCAGAGCATAAGGAGAAGCTCCTGGAGGATTACAAAGGCTGTGGTGCCTATGTTAACCATAAGCCCCATAAGCAACCCTCGCAGCAGAGAGCAGGAGTGCAGAGCCCAGACCTGGGATCAAACCTCGCATTTTTCCCCCTTCTGCAAGGCCCTGCTAAAATTCTCTGAGAGCAACATGCCCAGGTTTAAGTACTCTTAAAGTGAGGGCTCTATGATATGTAGACCTAGTGAAGAAAGGGTGAGATTTTCTGGCAGCAAGTGGAGGAGGCTTAGGTTCTCAGACCCAGGCCCCAAAGTCCGAGCCCTATCAGGGGCTGGGCTGGCTTAGCCTAGCCAACTAGGGCTCCTTTGCTTCTGTGTCAGAAAGTTCTTGAAAACTTGCAGTGGGTGGGAGTGGTTCTTAGGAAATCAAAGTCAGTACTTTCCTTACCCAGAACCCTCACAGTCTGCTCTGTGTCTCTGCAGCTCAGGAGGCAGAAAGGGTCACCCTAATTCAGATGACACATTTTCTGGAAGTGAACCCCCAACCAGACCAGCTGCCCCATGTGGAAAGAAAGATGCTCCAGGATGACTCTCTTCCTGCTGGGGCCAGCCTGACTGCTCCAGAGAGGAATGCAGGACCCCGAGGGACAGAAAGATGAACTGCTTAGTTACCATGGGAGAAGGACCAAGATCAAAGGCCTTCAGGACCCCAGCCTCTTTCCATCATCCTTCCTCCACCTGTGGGAAGACAAGCTGATGCAGCCAGTGCTCCACCCATGGAAGAAAGGCTGGCTGTCTTTGGGCCCAAGAAAGTCAAGCATTATCCACGTCCAAAGGTGACAAGATGACTCAAAGGAGACTTCAAGAACAGTGTACGAAACACTGGAAGAGGTCACCTAGGAAAAGTGTGAAATTTCCATTCCTGAATGTTTGAAAATAGAAGAGGCTTCCAATCAGTGTGGAAAGTGACAAATTCGCTATCATCACTCCCAGCCCTTACTGGGGTCCCCTTTTCTGACTACTGTTAGCACCTCAGCCTCCCACTCACATTTAAGTATATTTAAGTGTACCAGCCTTGCCTTCTCAAGTAGATTCTAAGCTCCTTTAGGGCAGTAATTGCATTTTATCTGTCTCATGATGTTCCCCAGAGAACTTCCAACTCAGTAGGACCCCAATAAATACCTGTGGCTGATTGACTGACTTGGGGTCTCAGTGGCCTCTGGGCACCCTGCCTCTGCAAGAACTCTGGGTCCCCCTGGCTTCCGTCCCTCCTTTTGGGAGTCCCCTAGATGACCCCACAGGAAACTGGTTTCTACACTGAGACCAAAAGGGCAAACACCCATTCCTCACATCATCCCGCCCCATTTGGACCCAGGCTCATTGTGCCATAGACCTCTTGACCCGGCCAAGATTTTCTGGGATTTTCCTACATTCATGGAGGAGCAGGGTATTTTCAGTAGATTCTCGCCTTCTTCATAAAGCCCCTCTTGTTCAGCTGCTTATAAATCCTCGATATGGAGGACTGTTGGCAAAGCTGGAAGATGGTTTTTGGGGGTGAGGTGGGAGACAAAAGAGAGGAATTTTATGTGGATTCTGCCCTGTAACTACATCACCTCATGCCTGTCAGGGAACTTTCGCTCCACCCTAGGCCCCACTGCCTTTCCAGAAATCACATCTACTCTTTTCTTTTGCTAGATCTGTTGGCAAACTGTCTGGGCTCCATTGTTGGATGGAACAGTCTGAGTGGTGGAGGCAGAAAGGAAAGATAGGCACCAATATCGAGGTGAGAATTGCCAGGTAGACATTTCCAGAAGGCTTAGTCCTGCCTTCTAAGCTGTCAGCAGCACAGAAATCCTTCAGTAATACTTCCTCATACCTGGTTCTGAACACAGACACTGTACCAGGAAAACGAAGGAGATGCCGGTTTCATGGCTTGTGAGAGAAACCTGTTGTTTTGGATAAGTAGGGAAGTTGCACACATCTAACCACATGGAATCGCAGAATTTCAGAGCTAACAGATCTTTAGAGATTAGTCTAATACCCTCATTCTAGAAGAGAGGGACATGAGGCCCAGCAGGGTTAAGGGTACAGGTGGGGGGCGCTTGTTTAAAGTCACCCAGTTAACCCAGTTAGTTATAGCACTGTGAGGACTAGCAGAGAGAACTCATGACCTTGGTTCAGGGCCTTTTTCACTTCACTATTGCTGAGCATTGTGCCAAAGCAAAACTCATTGTCAAAAATCAAGGATACCACAGTCGTCCCTTGAGACTATTTTCCTGTTGACTTTCTCAATGACTTGCCCCAAAAAATCCTGTAATGGAGATAGGACAGACATCACGGAACCCATTCAACCAATGAGGGAGCAGGCTCTGCAAGATGTGTACTTCAGCAAAGGCCACTTGGAGCAGCCCACCTCCACAGCTATGTTCTGGATCGCTGTGCCCCTTGCTTGGATTTATGATCTAGGTATCTGGTCAGGTCCTTTCTTGTGTAAAGCTCTAAAGGCTCGCTTCTTTCTCTCTCTCTCTTAGGCTCGTGCATGGAAGATTTCATGATCATTTCCAGGAATTGGTGCTCATTTGTGGCAGGGCTGGGCCCAGCACCCAGACTGTTTTTAATGCTAGATTCTCAGGATGTGAAAAGGTGTTCCGAGGAAAAGGAGGTTTTGTAGATTAATGAAGTTTTGGAAATGCTGGGAAACCACATTCTTCTATGCAGGATCTTTTGGAGCCTTTGCTATATGAAGATGTATTGTGAAACACCTTGGTGTTTCACAACTCAGGATGGGGACATTATGTGTGTTTCCCAGATGTGTTGCATTATTGTGTTTCATTGAAGCAGTCTCAAGGGGCTGGAGTTCCTCACATCACTGTTTGGGGAAGCCTGATGCACCAAACCAGGGGTTGGCCAACTCTTTAGAAAGGGCCACTTGGTAAATATTTTAGGCTTTGCAGGCCATACAGTCTCTGTGGCAACTACTCGGTTCTGCCATTGCAGCACAAAAGCAGCCAGGCAATCCAGAAACAAATGACCGCAGCTGTGTTCCAACAAAACTTTATTTCCCAAAACAGGAGGGAGACTGGATTTGGCCCTTGAGCTAGAATCTGTCAATCCCTGGACTAAGCCATGAAATTGTACAGGACTCTCTTGTTCCCACTCGTATCTGGAGATCAGATCCTATTCTTCCTCAAGGGCTTCCCTGACCACCTTTCTCCAGGACCTCTCCTTCCTCCGAAGGGCTCTGATACTTTCATTGTGGAATTCAGCAGCTAGAATGTTCTGTCTGACTACTCCATCTTAGGGGAAGAAGGGGAGGGAGGAGACAACCAGCCCAGCAAGAGTGTTGGCCACGTGGCTAGAGCCAGGAGCGTTTCTAGCAGGGAGGCCGTTATGGAGAAAGTTAAGCTCCACCAGTGGTGGAGCTGGTAAGAGTTCAAAGGGCCAGGGCAGAGCCAGATTAGAGTCCCAGGGCCAAGAGTTTGGAGGGGGCAGAGATAAGATCTGAGTAAGAACTTTCAGGGAGAGAAGCGGGGAAGCCCCAGGTGTTTACAGCTCTCCTTTATGGGCTAACTGATCCATGGAGTAGCCAGGAGGGTTGATTTAAAGGGCCAGAGGCCAAATTGGCAGAGGAGGCCACCTCCACCACTTGGTATTGTCAGTGCTTTTGTTTTTCATCTTATAACTCCAGCTAGTATGATGCCTATACCACTAAGATGAGGGGCAGGCAAACATCTATCTCAAGGCCAGAATCAGGGAAGCCTCCCTGGAGATTTCTAACGTAGGATTAGAATCTAATCAAGGATGCAGGGAGGCCATCGATTTTCACAAGATCAAGCAGATTCTCAGGTTAGGGCGCAATTCTGCAGTTCTCTTTACCCTGTTACTTATTAATGCTGCTACTGCTTGTTAACGTGTTTCTGCACAGCAGGCACTATCCTAGGTGTTTTCACATTGTGTATCACAGTTATGGTAACATTTCTGTATGGTAGGTGTGATCACTCCCATTTCACAGATGGGAAAACTGAGGACCAGATAAGTTAAGTTACACTACTTGGGAAAGGGCACCCTGGGACTTCATGCAAAGCAGCCCACCTCTACAGCTGCATTCTCGATCTTTGTGTCCCCTGTCTTCCCCCTTGCTTGCATGTATAGTCTGAGTGTCTGGTCAGGTCCCTTCCTGTGTAAAGCTCTAAAGGTTTGCTTCTTTCTTTCTTTCTCTCTCTCTCTCTCTCCCTCTCTCTCTCTCTTTCTTAGGCTCATGCATGGAAGGTTTCGTAATCATTTCCAGGAATTGGTTCTCTTTAGTCACCTAACTAGTTTATTACAACCCTGGCCTAATGAGGCATTAAAAAAAAAAAAGTTCAGAGAGCCGGAACTAGAGCTAAAAATTCAGGACCAGCCCTGAGGTCCTTGCTGACATATGTATAAAAGGAGCTCAGATCTTTATTTGCGGGGATGTCCATCAGGCTCAGGTTGCTCGGGGCAAATGCATGACTCTAAGCCAACTTCTGAGGGCTCTCTGCTAACACGTTGGAGGTTTATTCCTCTCCTCCGATAGCCCACTGTGGTCTGAGACATAAAAAATCAGTTTAATAACAGCCTCAGTCAGACCCTAGAGGAAGATGCCTCCACAGAGAGACCCATAACACACTTCAGCCAAGTAGACACAGGTTATTTTATTGTGCTCCCCTGGTACAGATATCCCAGAGCTGAAAGCCTGACTAACGTGGAATGGAGAATGGAGATTCTCCTCAGAAAGAAACAAACCCTGCATTCAGGGTCCAACACCACCAAGCTCTTCATTTTTCATACGGTGACGCAGCTTGGTTTACAGGTGCTGGCCTTCCCGGGCCAGCCTGGTCCCTTCACTGTCAGCAGTATGATGAGCTGTCATCCTACTGCCTAGTCTCTAAGGGGCCAGCTGAAACCCATGTGGGCAGCAGAGAAGCGGCAGCCTCAGGAGAGAACCCCATGCTGCACCTCTAGAGGCATGTGGCGATCACCAGTGCCAATGCCCCCGGCCTGCAGATCACTGTTTGCCTCCTGGATGCATTGCATCAAACACATTGATTGAAGCCAGGCACCGTGGCTCATGCCTGTAATCCCAGCACTGTGGGAGCCCGAGGCAGGAGGATCACTTGATGCCAGGAGTTTGAGACCAGCCTGGGCAACATAGTAAGACCTCATCTCTACAAACAACAACAACAAAAATACACACATTTGCTGAGTAGGATCTGAACTCTTCTATGTTCTGCCTCTGCCAACCTCTGGCCTTGTTCCCACTGCTCACTTATTTGCTACCTCTATCCAGATCTACCAGTTCTGCTGTGAGCATAGAGGGTCAAACAAAGGCTACTTCTTTCCCTGAGTGGCAAACTTCTGGCTTCCTAACCTCGAGTACTTTAGAGAAGAGGAAGAAAGCTAGGACTACTGTGTCCAAAGGTTTTTTCAGAATGCTCTAATTTGTCTGAAGATACTGTGTTTCATTTCAGACAAGAGTTCAAGAAAAAGAATTCAGAATGTGGCTTCTTTAGGGCCTGGCATGGGAAGATCAGACTGATTAGTAAATGCAACTAATCTAAACATTTTATGGGGTCAGCACTTTCCTTCCCTACCTCTGCCAGTGGAGTACAGACAACTACAAATTAATTACAATATACGCCACCAAAAAGAAACATACTCCCATTCTAGAGACGGGAACATTGAGGCTCAGATGAACACAAGCTGCAGGGGATTACAGGGGCTATTTTTCCAATCGCTGCCTGTCAGGCAAGCCTTGGGCCAAGAGCCAGGCTCAGACCAGGAACAAGGAAACAGCAAGTCTTCAGGAGGACCCCAGTGGCTTATGAGAGGGGCTGGGCCCTGTCACCTGACACTCCACCTATTGACTTTGGATGTCTACTCCAAAAATCTTCCTCCTTCCGCTTCTCCCTAGCCCGGGTGTGGAGGTAACAGCACATAGGACAATGGTTGGGTAACCTCAAAAAAGGTTTGCCCATATGTCCCTGCCTCTCAGAAACAGAGAATCAAAGCTCTTTGGAGTGTAGGGACTAGGCCCAAAGAAGAATTGAGAGAGCTTTTGGACTATGGCTGACTTTCCATTTCCAGGGCCTTTTTCTTTCTTTTTTTTTTTTTTTTAATTATTTTTATTTATTTATTTATTTTTGAGACAGACTCTCACTCCCTCCCCCAGGCTGGAGTGCAGTGGCACAATCTTTGCTCACTGCAACCTCCACCTCCAGGGTTCAAGCAGTCCTCCTACCTCAGCCACCTGAGTAGCTGGGATTACAGAAGCACACCAGCATGCCTGGTTAACTTTTGTATTTTTAGTAGAGTATTTGTTGGCCAGGCTGGTCTCGAACTCCTGGCCTCAAGTGATCACTTCCCTTGGCCTCCTGAAGTGCTGGGATTACAGGTGTGGGCCACCACGCCCAGCCTCCAGGGCCTTTTATGTTCCACCTCACTCCCCACTTCCCACGGCAGGCTCCTCAGGGCTGGACACAGGCAATCTCAGGGGGCTCTTACCACAGTTTCCACCTTCACTCCTTCACCAGCCAAAATAAGAAAGGGTACCAACAACCTCCCCACTCTGGAAGCCCCAGAAGAAATGTTGTTTTCACTTTCTGACTGGGAGGCAGCTGAGCTAGGAAAACAGGTGAAGAATGGGACATCAGGGCAGTGACACAGTGAGGCAGGTGGTCAAGGAGAAGGAGGTGCCTCAGTGTGTTCACAGAGGAAAGTGAAAAGATTTGAGCATTGCATGCACACGTTTGTCCAGTGAGTCACCTCTCCAACACCAACTGAAGACTAGAGCTGCTAATCTGACCGTGGCCTTCCTTCCCTCTTCACGTCCCTGCATGCTACCACCCAGCTTGCCAACCTTTGACTTCCCTGATTAAGGTTGTTCTTAGAATTGACACAATGCTGCCCATTTGTAGATGCCATATGCCCCGAGCTCCTTAGGAAGGACTCTAGGAAGCCCCTAGAGAATCACCAATAGTCAGGGTCTTTCTAATGAACTCTTCCCTCTCCCACCTGCCCCTTAATAGGGAGACTCACCTGGGAACAGGTTTAGGCCTTTGAACATAAATCTGGGCTCAGAAACTCCCAGAAAACATGCCTAAATGCAGCCAACTGGAGCTTTCAAGTTCCAGCTCCTCTAGTGGGATTCCAAGTAGTGGCTTCACAAGGAAGCATGTTGCCAGCCAGCAGCATTGCCAGCTGTGTAACAAGGGCAGTGGTCTCCACCCAATGCTCTTCTCCCCCAGCCCAAAAGGAAGAACTGAAACAGGAAGAATAAACACTGTGCTCCTGCCACTGAGTGACAGCTAGGGTCAGCAAACACCATACCACTATCTGCTAATGGGAACAGGTAGCATGAATAATTCCAAACAGCCAGTATCCTCTAAAAAGGGGGGACAGTCTATTTAGCTTTGTCAGATTCAGTCACAATTTTATTCTTCGGTGGTTGATTCTAAAATGACTCTGTATTTTAGGCTAGATGAGGAATGCTGGATTGCAGGGCTGGCTGGCCTGGGATTAAACATTGACTCCAGTCAGGGATTAAACATTGACTCAGGTGAAGATCTGTACATAGGAGCAGAGAGTTGGCAGTAAACAGCATTTCCTCTGTCCCTCTTACCTCATTTTTATGGCAAAAGCCACACTCAAAGGAACCATCCATGTGGAGGGATGCCTGCTGAGCAGTGGAGAGTGAAGAAGGGCTATCTAGCTTCCCTTTCTCTGTTGGTGATTGTGTCAATCCATGGTCGTGGAGCATCAAGCTAATGACAGCCTGAAGGGTTGGATTTGTGTGAGCCTGTGGGCTTGGTCATATCCAATATTCTCTGGCTAAACCAAGGGTGTAAATGGATGTCCCTTGCTGTCTGTAGAAATATCATCCAAAAAATTCATCCTGACAGCAAAAGTTTTGAGAAGTGGAGGAAAATGCTTTCTGGAAAACCTTGGTTCTAGACCCATCTGTGTGATGACCTCCTTTGCAAACTGGAGCAAGTCATTTCACTTTTCTGTTCTTAGTCCTTCATCATTCAGTGGAGAATCACTCTAGTTACTCCATCATGTTCTGGTACATGCTCCTAGTAGTCTCCAAAACTGTCTTAGCAGACAGTGTCAGACATGTATGCACACACACACACACACACACATACACACACACACACTTGCCTTTTGCTGTCCCATTTATTTGATGCTGAATTATAAGCACCTATTAGATGCTAGTCACTGAACATATTATAGCTAATCTTTTTTTAGATTTTTATTTTGGGGAGATAGGGTCTTGTTCTGTCACCCAGGCTGGAGTGCAATGGTGCAATCATAGCTAATTTCAGACTGCAACTCCTGGGTTCAAGCAATCCTCCCACCTCAGCCTCCCAAGTAGCTGGGACTACAGGGATGTGCCACCACACCTGGCTAATTTTTTTGTTTTTGTAGAGACAGGGTCTTGCTATCTGGCCCAGGCTATTCTCCAACTCCTGACCTCAAGTGATCCTCCCACCTCGGCCTCCCAAAGTGCTGGGACTAGAGGTGTGAACCACTGAACCTGGCCTATACTTAATCTTTATAACATACCTATACAGTAAGTATAATTTTCCCCAGAGACATTAAATAATTTGTTCAAGTTTCCCTGGCTGGCAGGTGGTAAGAGTTGGATATGAACCCAGGGCATCGAGGTCCAGAGGCCCTGCTCTTTCCCCAAGGCTACACAGGCTCTCTATGCTTGCTACTTCCTGGCTTGTGTTGTTCCTTGACAGTGTTGCATGTGAGTGATGACTCCTCAGTTGGACTACTTGCCCTTGGGGAACAGGGGTGCACACTCCTACATGTCTCAAATCTCTCTGGACCTTGAGCTGGTCATGGTCGGTAGGCCGAGAAACAACCACTGTCCCCCCTTCTCAAGGTTTGTCTATGTCTCCATCTCTGGAGCCTAGAAATGTGACCTTATTTGGAAAAGAGTCTTTGTAGATGTGATGAAGTTCAGGATCTTGAGATGAGGACATCATCTTGGATTAGCTGGGTGGGCCCTCAATGCCATCCATATAACAGAGAAATGGAGAGTTATTTGAGACATACACAGAAGCCAATGTGACTATGAAGGCAGAGGTTGAGTGACACAGCTACATGCCAAAGAACACCAAAGAATGTCAGCAGCAACCAGAAGCTAGAAGAGGCAAGCAACGGATTATCGTCTAGAGCCTGCAGGGTGGCCCTGCTGGCACCTTGATTTCAGGCTTCTGGTCTCCAGAAGAGAAAGAGCATACATTTCTGTTTTCTTAAGCCACTAAACTTGTGTTAATTTGTTATAGCAGCTGTCAGAAACTAATACAGTGCTCAACCAAAACACAGAATCCTAGAACTGAAAGAAGCTTGGGGACCATTTGGCACTGTCCTCTGATGGAACAAACAATCCTGCAGACCTACAGGATGAAGTGATCTGGCAAAGGTCACTCAGCAATTAGAGGCAGAATCGGGAACAAAACAAAGGTGTTCCAAAGTGACTTATGCTGAGTCCTAGAGTCAGGAAAGTCCAGTGAGAAGCTATTCTTCTGCTGGTATATTTTCTTGTATGATTACTTTAAAAGAAGCGGGAAGGGTTGAGCAGACGAAGTGTTGTAAGTTTGGAAACTATAATCACTGCTGTTATCATCATTATTATTGATTTGGGCGATAGACTCTCTTGGCCTGTCCCTCATCCCCCAGGGCTGGGAAATAGTACTATTTTAGGGCCACTGGGTCCCAGATGGGGAAACCACAGTGTAGGAGGGGAAGCAAGTGAGTCCAATCACACCACCGGCGTGTGGCTGAGCCCAAAATAGGCCGTAGGATTTTTGACTCCGTGCCTCTTCCCAGGGCTCTACTTCTCATTTTTCCCTTTCTGTAAACTGGATCAGTAGGATCAGTGGGCTCCAGGTATGTGGGGTGTGTGTGTGTGTGTTTATGTGTGTGTGTGTGTACGTGTGTGTGTCTGACATGGGTCAGCTAAGACAGTTTTGGAGACTATTGAAAACATGCAACAGAACATGATCTAGTAAATTATCCACCATCATGAAATAGCAAAGCAGGGAAGGAAATCTGCAACCTATCCTCCGCCCCCACCAAGGCAGCACGAGAAGAAACGATTTAATGAGTGTTCTCCCCTTCCTCCCTGCAAGCCTTCACTCGTCAAATTTCTACACTAGTGTTCTGTGAACCTGCCTTGACTTCTACTCCAGCCCGGACAACTGGATGCAACTTATTTCTTGCTTTGGGAAGGAAGAAACAAACCCTACAAATATTTTGACTACTGAGTTCAAATGGAGAGAGGTATAAATTGGGAACCCTTTGAAAGGAGCTATAATCTGACAGAACCAGGCTTGTCTCATCTCTGCACCTGCATACCTTGTCTTCCCTCACATCCTCCCACTAGACATTAACCCCAGAACTGGGGAGGAGAAAGACTGCTGAAGAGTAAGAAGGAGAGCTTAGTTACTGGTGTGTCTTGGTGCCCTCCCATCCACCACCATGGGGCAGAGTCCAAGCTACAGTAGGGGAGAGAGGATTAACAATGATAGAGATATCCAGGTGGGCTTGGAAATTCCAAATTGAGGGGCCCTCACCTTTGCCCATCCTGTATAGAAGTTTGGTGGGCCACAGTCTTACTGATATCCATTGTACCCCCAATTATATGGGAACACTGGCACACAGGAGGCTACAAGAGTGTTAGGGGAAAATGTGACTCTGCTGCACAGGATCTCCCAAAGGCCTCAGGAGCCTGTGATCAGCCAAGCTCACCCTGCACCCACAAGGTGGGCAAGGAGAGGCTGAGGGCCTGGCAGACCCACCCCAGGGAGCTCAGTGTATGGACTAGGAGGGCACAGTGTGGACCACAGAACCCTCAGGATGAGCAGGGACAAAGCCCACTGACCAGGCAGGGCAAGTCACATCTCAGTAGACAAAACTATTTCCTTCTGGAGGCCAAGGCCAGCACAGCATCGTGACAAAGCAAGACCAAAATAATGGGCCACCCCTTTTCACTGCCTCAGCAGTAACATTGACCACCCCCTCACCCAAGACCACTCTCTCCAGACTGGACCCCAGGGGAGAGAAGGGAGACAAAAAGGAAGGGAACTCCATAATGAGGCTAAATTTTAAATCTGGAGTGAAGTGACTGAGAGATCACTGAACTGGACTGAGCTTGCCTAGAAGTGACTAGGTAACTTGTTTTCTTTTATCAGTCAGATTATGGGTTTAGGGCTTGAAATTAAGCTACATCTGGAAGCCATCATCCTCAGCAAACTAACACAGGAACAGAAAACCAAACACCACATGTTCTCACTCATAAGTGGAAGCTGAACAATGAGAACACACGGACACAGGGAGGGGAACATCACACACTCGGGCCTGTTGGGGGCGGTGAGGGAGAGCATCAGCACTAATAGCTAATGCATGTGGGGCTTAATACCTAAGTGGTGGGTTGATGGGTGCAGCAAACCACCATGGCACACGTTTACCTGTGTCACAAACCTGCACGTTGTGCACATGTAATCCCGGAACCTAAAACAAAACAAAAAAAGAAAATCCAAATTTGCAAACCACAAAAAAAGGAAAGAAATTAAGCTGCATAAAGAAATTATGGGGTTTTTTTGCTTGCCATTGAAATCTGTGATTGTGTGTTAACACCCACAGGTGAGCCAGTGGTTAGCTAAAACAAGACCCAGGGCTCTGGCTGCCTTGTGTTTCTCCAGGGCTCTATTTCTCTATTTTTCCTTTCCCTTCTGGTGTTTGGCCTATAGGACTCTGTAGGGAGAGCCTGGGTCAGCCCTGTACAGGTAGGATGGGGCAGCGTTTCTGTGGGGGTTTGCAGTGAGGGGTGGGGGGGCCATACACATGTGTGTTGGGGAGTGGGCTTCACTTTTGTCACAGGACTGCCATGATCATTTGGGGAACACCCGGGAGTCCCAACGAGGTCATGTCTTGGCATGGACGAAGTGAGACAGGGAAGGAGGTGCTACTTCAGCTCAGCAGGTGGGCACCCTCCTTGCTATGGAGCCGAGCCCGGGTCCTAAGAAGACTCTGAGGTCAGCCACGTTCAGGGGAGCCCAGAAGCAGCGAGTCTTTCATGATTCCGGGGAGTGAAACAGGAAGGGCCACAGTCCTGCCAGTTCCTGGAGCTCTGGGACTGGTAAAAGGGGCTTGGCGGGAGGTGTATAAAGGGCATTTTTGTCCAGGCTAAGTAACCTAGGGAGGCGGAGGGGATTCCCAAACAACTGGGGATATGAGACCAAGGACTATGACAGCCACTCCTGCCATCTGTGCCCCATCAGATGATGTCAACTTCAAATCAAGCATTGGGCCAGGTATTTTAGAGCTAATATCTGGCTATATCTTCTACCTGTAGATTTGGTATTACCATCCCTCTTTTCCAGACGAAAAGAAATAGGAAGGTGACTCGCCAAAGGTCTTGCAGCTAGAAAGCGACAGAACAGCAGCTTCACACTTGACATTCTGTCCTCATCCTGAAGCTGCAATGATGGAGGATTCCCAACTAACAGAGTCTCCCCAAGGTCAAAGGAAACCAAATGGAGCCAGCCAGGAAGGCCAAAATGAAAGGAAAGCAAGGGATCTGTGAGAGTCACGTGACCCTGGCTGGCCCTGGTGCCTGTGGGAGAGTGGCCCTTTAAGAGCCCAGGTGTGGGTCAAACACTGAGCAGAGTTTCAGTTTTGGCAGCAGTGTCCAGTGCCCTGCCAGTAGCTCCTAGAGAGGCAGGGGTTACCAACTGGCCAGCAGTCTGTGTCCCTGAAGTCAGATCAACGGGAGAGAAGGAAGTGATTAAAAGTAAGTGTTACTGCTCTGGGATCCCCAGACGGGATGCTATCTGGAAAGGGCTCGGGACGATGGCTCAGGTAACCCCCTCCATTCCCAACTCCTAGTCTCCTAGATAGTGGGGTGGGAAGAGCAAAGAGGCAGACTGTGTGACTGTGTGTGGTTGGGAAGTAAGCGTGCATATCCCAGTGGGACAAGTAGGGACGCACATGTGTGGAAGCCCCCCATCCTTTTCTGAGAAATATCAGCAGGTGGGAAGGGACCTCTGTGGTCAGCATATGTAGTTCTACTCTTTCAGCTTGGTCTGTGCCTGGATTTCCTAACTCCTCACAGTTGATTAACTGTGTGGCCTTAGGCAAGCCACCTAACCTCTCTGATCCTCTGTTTCTTAATCTGTAAAACAAAGATAGAAATAACACCTATCATTCAGGGTCAATGTGGGTTCAAATGAGAAAATATGGGTGAAATAGCTTTGTAATCTCTAGAATGAAATAGGAATTGTTTCATATTTTTCAGTTTAGTTTAATTAATCAAGGATTTATTGAACACCAGACAGACCTGGAATTAGACAATGCGCATAAAGGATGGCACCTAGCAAGTCCTCTTCCAGTCTTTGAGGTTTCCCACTTGTGGCTTTCTGGCAAAGGCAGTTCAGCTCCTTTTTCTGGTCTTCCAAGAATCTCTGAAATCCTTTCCAATTCCACCTCGCTTTGCTCTAGCAGATTCCTGCCACGGGAGACATAAGTGTGTGTCATCGCATCATCCTGCCCTTCCTAGAGGTAGAAAAAATGAGGTCCTCACGGGATCACTGAGTGAGGTGGAGCTGAGCCCCACAGGCAGCATGCTCAATTCCTGCGGCTCCTCCTGGCTCTGCAGCCAGCAGATCTCAGACATGGGCTTCCCCTCCCTTTGCCCACCCTGACAGCAGCTCAAGCCAGCAGTGGGACTGTCCAGCACAAGGGCAGCAGCTGGTCAAGCTCCGTCCCTGACCCCCAGTTCCCTTTGTGCAATTGCCACAGTGCCTGGGGCCATTGGAGCTGCTCCTATTTTGTGCCATCACTTTCCCCCTTCACTAGGAGAATTATAGATCCTTTAACATCTGGAGAGGAGATGCCAATTTCAGGGGTTTAGGTAGAAGGCAGCTGTCTGATGCCTGGACATAGGTCTTCTCAGAGCCAGATCTGGAATTCTCTCTCCATCCTTCTCCCGCCTCTGGATGTGCTAATGTAGCAGAAAGGACGCTGAGCCAGGAGTCAGGAAAGCAACTCTCTTTGCCTATCTCCTAGAGCCTCTAGACCTCTGTGGCTTTAGGTGATAAAAAATGGGGTCACACAGGCTTCCATTTAGTAAACCCACTTGCCCTGGGCTTTCACAGCTTCATCTCATTCTCCCCTGATACCAACGAGGAGGTAGGCAGTGTTGGTTTTGTGATGCCCTTCCCTAGTGGACGAAATCAAGACACCATGAGTCTATGTGACTGGTGCAAAGTCACCAGCAAGTTTGAACGATGAGGTTTTGGTACAGCCATTTTGATATGGTCATGAGGACATTTTGATGTCACCTAAAAAGCAAACTATCCAACTTAAAAAAAAATACCTATGCATTGTGCTCAGCAGAGACCTTCACCTACATCTTGCCCTCTCTCTGGAGGGGCTGGGGCTGGAGTCCCAATGTCACTGGCATCGACACAGTATGGTGGAGTGGAAAGAGGCTTTGGCGTCAACATGCCTGGTTATACACATGGTTATGTAACATATCCTACACACGGTAGGTGCTAAATAAATAGCAGCTAATATTTTCCAGGAAGAAATTTCTCTGTTGGCACCTACCCCTGGGTCCAGATGTCTCTTCATTTTTTAATTTTTTATTTTTTTGAGATGGAATCTTGCTCTGTCGCCCAGGCTGGAATGCAGTGGTGTGATCTCGGCTTACTGCAACCTCCACCTCCCAGGTTCAAGCAATTCTCCTGCCTCAGTCTCCTGAGTAGCTGGGACTACAGACCAGTGCCACCACACCCAGCTAATTTTTGCACTTTTAGTAGAGACGGGATTTTATCATGTTGGCCAGGCTGGTCTTGAACTCCTGACCTTATGATCCACCCACCTCAGCCTCTCAAAGTGCTGGGATTACAGGCGTGAGCCACCACGCCTGGTCCCAGGTGTCTCTTTATAAGAACTGCCTTTTCCATGAAAGGCAGAGAGGAAAGAACTGAACAAATTCTCAGTTCGCTAAGGTGGAATATCCTGCTTCTTCCTCTCTCCACTGCTTCCTCTCAACAGGAAGACCCTCTGAGGTAGAGCAGAGTGGCTAAGGGCCTATGCTCTTGATCTAGAATCCCATTTAAGTCACTTACCAGCTGTGCAACCTTGGGCAAATGTCTCACCTCTCTGTGCCTCAATTATCTCACTCATGAAATGGGGTTGCCCATTTTGTCCTATCTCCTAGGGTGGCTGTAAAAATGAAACACATTAACACATGTAAAGCACCTGGAAAGGACTCAGTGTACGTTCTTCTAGCCTAGCCCATAGCGCTTGTCTCCTCTCTTATCCACATGAGTCCAACCTAAGTAGCTCACTCTCTATCTTCACAGGATGCCCAGCAAGCAGACTTCTATTCTCATACCAAGTCCAGGGGACCTTTCTTCCTCTGAAAAAGAGGGAAAACTGAGATTAGATGGACAAAGGTTTGGACTCCACACCATGACAGACGAAGTGCAGTCACTTTAACTGAATAGGAGCTAGTTAAATACATTTTATAAAAAGAAAAACTATTCTTCAGCACAGCTTACACTCCTGCCCCAATCCACAATTCTGGGGACATATGTTACACATATATTGGGATGCTAACTCAGTAAACTGAAAGTGATCTAGCACATCCTAGCTTCAGCAGTGAAAAAACAACTGCTAGTTTAAGGACCAGAAAACGTGCCCTCATGCATGATATAATATCACACATATAAAACCCAATAAAGCAGGTCCGTCTGCTCATTTAAAGAGTGATAATGGGGTAGTGACCTCAAATTCGGATTCTGCTGTGGGTCTTGGGGTCAAGAATCCCTGTAACCCTTAGATTTCCGACCTGTGTCATGAGGATAACAACATCAGCCTCTTGGGTTGTTGTGCTGATGGATGAAGTCATACAAGAAAAGAACCTAGCAAAGCATTTGGCACATAGCAGGTGCCCAACATTATGTTCTTTTTATTCCTTAAGCAAATCCTTTAAATCCAGCCCCAGCCACCCTGGGGGTGGGGGGTGTCCCTGAGATTTGAATCCCCAGGTTTGGAAGAAAGTCTCTGGTTTTGAGAGGAAGGGGTCTCTAATGATTCTGAAAGCTCGGGGTCCTTTCAACTGCTACTAGAGAAATTGTGCTTCAAGTTTTAGCTTTGGGCAAAGAAGAGCTCCTGTTCCCGAGAGTGGGGGTATCCTCTCCTGCCAGTCATCCCATCTAGGACTGGACTGTGTGCATCCTGTCAATGTTGCCATCTGCCTGACCTGTCTGTGCATGCCTGATGCTCTCATCCCTGGCTTGAGACCATGCAGAGGGTAATGGGTGCACACATATGTCCCCTCTCTACACGAACATGCACAGCCGCCCAAACATGTCACAAAATGAGAAGTCTGGGACAGAGGGCAGGGTCTTCACCTTGGAGAAGCTGGCATCTGACTCTCTGCAACCCAGGCCAAGTCCTGAGGAGGGCTGCATTCCCCCAGCTCAGCTTGTGGGAAGACCACTCCTGTCTCACACAAATATTAAGCAGCTTGCTTATCTAGAAGTGAGGACAGGAACAAGAAGCAAGGACAGCTGCTGCTGGTGTGGGTTCTTAAAAGCAGGCAGCATTTTGTCCTCCCGCCTGTGACTGCACCCACCCTATGCCAGCACAAGTAGCAAATGGTAGATCTCTCAGGACTTTGCAGCCAGCCCATCCCAACGGTTCCTGAGACTTCCTGGCCTCCTGAAAGCGGCTCCCACCTGGGAGCATCTCCCATGACAGCTTGCAGTGCCCACGCAGGTGATGACATCCCAGCTAGCATCCCCTGATTGCTTCCATGTTGGAGCTGACTGGTATTTGGCCAAGGCCCCACTCCAGGGATTAATCATTGACCTGGTAAGAAAGGTCTGGGGCAATTAACCGGACTCAAGAGAGCCTCAACGTTGCCATCTGACACCCATATTTGTTCCCACTCCCTCCCCTTACTCTTCCAAAGAACTGCAGAAACAAAATACCTTTATATTCACAAGGAAATAAAAGGTTCCTTGCTGGGAAATTCCCCTGCAACAAAGAAATAACCAAGATAAACAACTCTATTGCCTTTGGCTCAAGTTGGTGAAGGGAGTCTGGGAGTAGGAGCAGGGGCCAGGGTGGTGAGGGAGGTCTGGGAGATAACGCCCAGCTTCCTCCTGCTTACTACAGCGTCCTTATCTTTATGGGCACTCATTACTGCCCAAACTTACGATCATTTAACACTCTCTTTGTCAAGACAACTCCAGAGTTTAAAGTCTGTCAAAGTCTGGGAAAGTAGAGACTTCTCTCTCCTCCTCTAGGCTGTAGTTGGGGTCTTGATGACAGCTGCTGTCAGGCAGGCCCCTGGTACCCTCAGCTCTCCTCAGCCCTGGGCTGTGTCCACGGTGATGACAAAGTCCACACAGCCTGCTCCATCTGAGTGGTCTGATCTTCGATTCTTCATCTTTGTCTGCCAGGCCTTACCAGGCAGGATTACAAATACCCTAACACCTAAGTTTTTAACCCCAATTCCATAACCAAGTTGCTGGGAAAACGTAAGCCTATCATTCAGTATCTTAAGATCTCAATGTTTTATCCATAAAATGGTTGTGATTATACCTGTCTGTCTTATTTCAAGGGAACGTATAAAGCTCAAATGAAATAATGTAAATGATAGTGCTTTCATAAGCAACAGGGTCTCTACAAATAACACAAATAAGCATAAGGTAAAAGCATGCTCTTGTATTTGGGGTGCAATACAGTAGTGGAGAGGTTAAGCACATGGAATTTGCAATCAGACAAAGGTGGGCCCAAATCTTCCCCGACCCCCATTCTGTGTACCCCTACACACTTAACCCCATGTGCCCTTGAGGAAAGTACTTAACCTTGAAGCCTTCATTTCCTCCCATGTGAATGTGGATAAGAATACTCAACTTATAGGGCTGATATCAAGTCTATATGAGATAATACACATAAATTATTCAACACAGTGCCTGAGACACAATAAGGGAGCAATCAATGGGGTTAGGACTATCATCGTTACATTTACAGCCTTAATAATCATGACACCTCCTCTGTGGGTCTCTGTTTCCTCCTCTGAACACACCGTGAAATATGTCAGCCCACTTCACCTCCCAGGAATGTAGGGAGGGCAGCTGAAACAGAAAGATGGGGCCACATGTTGGTAGGAACCAATCACCCAGCAAGCCGTTCCTGAGATCTTATGGTGTGTCTGGGACTGTGTCTCATGGGCAGGGAAACAGAACAAATGACACAATATCTCTATCCCAAAGGAGCTTGCAGCTTAGTTGAGAAGACAAAAGCTACTTATAGCTATTAAGGAAATATAAGCGTTGAAGGATGATAAGACTTTGAGTTGTTATGGAAAAGGTGAAGGCACTGATTCATTCAACAGGATTTATGTCAGTTGCTGGAGATACAAAGCCAAACAGATGTTGCAGAAACTCTAAGTTCAACTAGTCTTGGAAGACAAGGGGCGCTTCATCTCCTTGTGATTATTGTTTTTCAGCATTGCACACGAGAAGTCGGCCTGAGTGGTGCGGCGCTCAGGACCCACCAGCAATGCTGCTCTTCGTGCTCACCTGCCTGCTGGCGGTCTTCCCAGGTGTGTCTGCCAGGTCCCAACTCCCCAAGCTCTACCCCTTCAGCCTGCCCGACTCCAGGGTTCACCTCCCTGGGGACACTAAAATCAGACTCATCCCCAGGGATGTCCCTCTCAAAGTTGGCACTCCCTTGAGGAAGAGTCATACAGAGAAGACGCTGAAAGGCCATGTCTGTGAGCACTGGAAATCAGGGACAGGAATGGCGCCTCCTAATCTCAAGGCCAGGGGTCTGTGAAAGATCTTCTTTGAGAATAACAAAGACCTTAACTTCAACCAAGCATCTCTATGATCCGCTGTGAAATCTGAGGGAAATTACTTATCCTTCCTGGCTCACAATATTTTTATCTGGGGAAAAAAAAAAAAAAAGAAAAGAAAAGAATCTACAAAGTGTTTTTAGAAATATAAGGAAATAACACATGGCAAGTGCAAACATATAACACCTTATGAAAGTGGTGTTATTGTTTGAAAAAACATGGGATGGCTGGATGCTGGCTCACAGTTGTAATGCCAGCACTTTGGGAGGCCGAGGCGGGTGGATTGCTTGAGGTCAGTAGTTCAAGACCAGCCTGGCCAACATGGAGAAACCTTGTCTCCACTAAATAGAAACCAAAATTAGCCAGCATGCGCCTGTAGTCTCAGCTACTTGGGAGGCTGAGGCATGAGAATCGCTTGAACCTGGGAAGCGGAGGTTACAGTGAGCCGAGATTGTGCCACTGCACACCAGCCTGGGCGACAGAGAGAGACTTTGTCTCAAAACAATAAAAATATATAAAATAAAAAACAAGGGTTATCATAAATTTGTCATTCCCTTGTCCTTGAAATGGTTATCACTAATGAATTACAATTAGAATTTAATCATGATTAAAACAGTCACTTTATTTAATCTCAGCAATTTTCCAGCTGTGATATATGATAAATTATCAACAGAGGGCCTACGTGTCAGGTAGAAAACCACATCTCCTCATAGAGGATTATCTGGAACAGGCTTTACCTCCCAAGGGCCTCAGAAAGCCTCTCTCTTCTGTACCCACAGCCATCTCCACGAAGAGTCCCATATTTGGTCCCGAGGAGGTGAATAGTGTGGAAGGTAACTCAGTGTCCATCACGTGCTATTACCCACCCTCCTCTGTCAACCGGCACACCCGGAAGTACTGGTGCCGGCGGGGAGCCAGCGGCCGCTGTGTAACCCTCATCTCCTCGGAGGGCTACGTCTCCAACAACTACACAGGCAGGGCTAACCTCACCAACTTCCCGGAGAACGGCACATTTGTGGTGAACATTGCCCAGCTGAGCCGGGATGACTCTGGGCTCTACAAGTGTGGCCTGGGCATCAATAGCCGAGGCCTGTCCTTTGACGTCAGCCTGGAGGTCAGCCAGGGTAAGGATCCAGGCTCCTTGGGCTTCTGGGGGGAAGTCAGAGGGAATTCTCTAAGATGCATGGAGGGCTAGAGGAGGAACTTCCTGACGAGGATGCGTAGCCGGGTTGGGGGTCAGAAGGCTCCCCTCTCCCCAGCAAAGACTTCTTAGAACAGGAGAAGGAGACAGATAGGGCCTACTTGGGGTGATGAGTGAACCCTTCTAGGACTTGGTGGCCTATAACATTTTAGGCTTTCTGGAGACCCCAGCTTAGAAGGGTATCAGGAGGACAAGTTTTCTCGTGTTTGCTACAGGTAGAAAGGGAAATCTGACATCAGGCTAAGGAGATAGAAAATTTAGAGAGAGATTTACAGGGATCCTTAAATTCCTATCATTAATGCACTTTTCCATCAAGGTTTGGGCCGCCAAAAGGCTTCTTGTAAAATGCGTATTTTTTTTTTTAACCCGGGAACCCTTAGTCTTTCGGTATTATCAGGATAAATTAGATTATTAGTTCTTGACCAAAGACCAAGATCCCGAAAGGATGGGTTGCTAACAAGCCTATTCTAGTTGGAGAAAGAGAAAAAAAGAAAAGCTCTTTCTGACAAGGGTTTAACAATGAGGCTATTTTAGATAGTCAAGGGCAACTCAAAAGAAAGGTCTTGTGGAGGAAAGAAATTCAGGGGGACTCCCAAAGACATGTTTTGCTCCTTTGGAATATGCCTACTATTGTCTGTGGACTAAATGAGGAGGTCATTCAGATGGGGATCGAGATTCAAAACCACAGAATCTTTAGAGGTGAAGAGGGCTTAGAGTTCACCCTAACCGGACACTTAGAAGAACATGCCAATGATGGGTATGCAGCCTGTGATTAAGCATTTTAGCAGAAACTCACTGCTCCACGAGACAGCCCATTTCACATTTAGACTGTTGTAATTTTTAGAAACTTCTATTGTATGCATTGAAATCCATCACCCTGCATTTACATTCATTCTGTTCAGTTCAGCACACATTAATTTGGCCACCTACTACCTAGAGGCATTGTGCTTGTCACAGCAGAGGGGTCAAACATGAGAAAAACATGTTCCTGCCTTCAAGGAACTTCCAGCCCATGGAGAACATAATTAACCATACACCAGATTAGATGTAATAAGTGATGCAGATGTATCAAGAAAGCACAGGGCAGGGAGAGATTAGTGTCAGCTAATCTCTTGACAGCTGTCAAGCTGGGCCTTGGAAGATATATTCTGACAGTGTTCCTCTGGGAAGGAGGGCATTCCAGGTTATAAGTCCACCCCCACCTTAACTAGGAATAGCAAATAGTCCTATGTTGCAAGAAAGTAGAATCACAACTTGCCCGCCCCCTACCTTGCACCCCTCATCCTGCAGGTCCTGGGCTCCTAAATGACACTAAAGTCTACACAGTGGACCTGGGCAGAACGGTGACCATCAACTGCCCTTTCAAGACTGAGAATGCTCCAAAGAGGAAGTCCTTGTACAAGCAGATAGGCCTGTACCCTGTGCTGGTCATCGACTCCAGTGGTTATGTGAATCCCAGCTATAAGGGAAGAATACGCCTTGATATTCAGGGTACTGGCCAGTTAATGTTCAGCGTTGTCATCAACCGACTCAGGCTCAGCGATGCTGGGCAGTATTTCTGCCAGGCTGGGGATGATTCCAATAGTAATAAGAAGAATGCTGACCTCCAAGTGCTAAAGCCCGAGCCTGAGCTGGTTTATGAAGACCTGAGGGGCTCAGTGACCTTCCACTGTGCACTGGGCCTTGAGGTGGCAAACGTGGCCAAATTTCTGTGCCGAGAGAGCAGTGGGGAAAACTGTGACGTGGTCGTCAACACCCTGGGGAAGAGGGCCCCAGCCTTTGAGGGCAGGATCCTGCTCAACCCCCAGGACAAGGATGGCTCATTCAGTGTGGTGATCACCGGCCTGAGGAAGGAGGATGCAGGGCGCTACCTGTGTGGAGCCCACTCAGATGGTCAGCTGCAGGAAGGCACGCCCATCCAGGCCTGGCAACTCTTCGTCAATGAGGGTAAGACCCTAGAGAGGGAGAGGGAGTAGGTGGGGCAGTCTCTCAGGTGAGAGCCAAGCTCAGCTCCCTCTGAGTGTATTCATCAATAGTCATCAATCAGCCAACAGCATACACTCAATGACCAGCCCCGAACTGGAGGCTGTGTGGGCTGCTGCACAGGACAGCGAGAAAAAGCAGCCTCTGCCTGGTGGCAGCTCCTAATTACTCTTCTGTTATCAAAGTCCTTTTGATAGCTGTCCCTGCTTAACAAGCAAGAGGTGAGTAAAGCTCTTGATTGAGGCAGGACTTATAGACTGTGTTTCAGGGCTGTGGCAGGCTCTGCAGGGGCCCTCTGTCCCCTCCCCTGGTCCCTGAACAAGATGGGTGCCTCATCCCTCACATTCAGATGGAAAAAGGATTGGCTTATCTTGGTCTCAATGGGTTCCCAGGAGTGCCCCAGCGTCTAAATGTTTCACTGTCGTAGGGTTATTTGTGAATTTCAGCACCATCTGGCCCACTCAGCCCTACTGCAGTGAGCCATCAGCATGGTGAAAGAATTAAATCCCAGCTCCGTCTCACCCCAGAGCACCCTGCATAGAGTTGCCCTCGTGAGAAGCAGCAAACCAGTACTTGCAGTTCCAAGTATCTGTGCTTGTGACTTTTTTTTTTAAAGGGGCTTATATTCCCTGCATGCCATGTCCATATCCAGCTCTGGGTCTTCACCAGGACCCCCTGCATCTTTGGTCACCTGGTTCTCTCTGGACCTCGGTTTTAGCTGCCTGGAGAATGGCTATCGTCTTTGAGATGCCCCTTGGGGCCCCAACAATTAAGCTCACCTTTGCTACATACTTTATATTTTACATCATACCATCCTAAATATATTTTCTTGATTTGGGCATAATCCATTGGGCCACTTTTGTGGAATACACTTGTTAGTGTACTAAATAGACAAAAACTTATACAGAGAGAGACTTTGTAAGAAGCCAAAGAAGAAGAGCTGATATTCTCTCCTTCAACTCCTTCCATTCTCTGCTCAGAATAAGATGGGGGAAAAGAACAACATGTCCAGGCTGATGGGGAGACTCCATGCCCTCAGAGTCTGGCCCTGGTGGCTCCAGCTGCAGGCTCTGTGACATTAGGAAAGTTACTTTTCATTTTCTGAGGAGGGTAAGGTGATGCATGTAAACTTCACTCCCCATCCTGGCTGAGACCCTGGGAAGAAGGCTTCTCAGGCCACACAAGGCTCTTCCTGCGTGGCCATCCTCCCATCCCATCTCTGTCTGTGCTTCCAGAGTCCACGATTCCCCGCAGCCCCACTGTGGTGAAGGGGGTGGCAGGAGGCTCTGTGTCCGTGCTCTGCCCCTACAACCCTAAGGAAAGCAAAAGCATCAAGTACTGGTGTCTCTGGGAAGGGGCCCAGAATGGCCGCTGCCCCCTGCTGGTGGAGAGCCAGGGGCAGGTTCAGGAGCAGTACGAGGGCCGCCTCTCCCTGCTGGAGGAGCCAGGCAACGGCACCTTCACTGTCATCCTCAACCAGCTCACCAGCCAGGACGCCGGCTTCTACTGGTGTCTGACCAACGGCGATACTCGCTGGAGGACCACCGTGGAGATCAAGATTATCGAAGGTAAGAGTTGAACAGGGAGGGAGAAAGCTCTAAGACCTCTCCAGCCAGCAGCAGCATCCCCAACCACTCTTCCTCCTTTTTCACCTGCCTCCACCCTGATGGGCCAGACCTCAGGAGAGAGCCCACCTATCCAGAGGTCACATTTTCATGCCTGTAACACGCACCCTACACTCTGAATTACCATACATGGTACCTCCTACTACCATGAACATGGGCTTCTTTTGCAGTGTGCGGGCATCAGCTGAAGTCAAGGATTGCAGATACCTCTTTGTATTGAGTCTAGAAGAGAAGGAACAGTCAGGAAAGCAAAAGGAACAGTCAGGAAAGCAAACTGAAGTCCATGTGCGAAGATCTATGGTCTATGGTAGACTCTGGATTGATCATGGTGCTCATCAATAATAATTATTACCTAGGCACACAATTACATTTCTTATGTAGTCAAAATAACATACTTATTTCTAATGCTATCCAAAGAGGAAATGTAGACTGAGCATGGTGGTGCATGCCTGTAATCCCAGCACCTTGGGAGGCCAAGACAGGAAGATCGCTTGAGCCCAGGAGATGGAAGTTGCAGTGAGCTATGATCACACCACTACCCTCCAGCCTGGGTGACAGAGAGAGACTCTGTCTCAAAAACAAAAACAAAAGTATATATATATATGACATGTGGACAAAGTTCCCACCAGAGTCACTTCCCTGCAGCATCTCCAAGTACCAACCTCTGTGTTTATTTCTGCCTCCCTCCCTCCTCCAGGAGAACCAAACCTCAAGGTACCAGAGAATGTCACGGCTGTGCTGGGAGAGACTCTCAAGGTCTCCTGCCACTTCCCGTGCAAATTCTCCTCGTACGAGAAATACTGGTGCAAGTGGAATAACACGGGCTGCCAGGCCCTGCCCAGCCAAGACGAAGGCCCCAGCGAGGCCTTCGTGAACTGCGACGAGAACAGCCGGCTTGTCTCCCTGACCCTGAACTCGGTGACCAGGGCTGACGAGGGCTGGTACTGGTGTGGAGTGAAGCAGGGCCACTTCTATGGAGAGACTGCAGCCGTCTATGTGGCAGTTGAAGAGAGCAAGGCAGCAGGTGAGTCTCCAAGGACAGGGCCTGCACTCCTCAGACCCAGAGGCAAGACTTCCTGAAGGCCCCTGCCTAAGAGCTTCTCAATCAGTGCTGGCCCCTACGTTTGGCTGTAAGAGGCTGAAAGTGGAGGGTGGGAAGGGAGGGGACTTTTAGGTCCTATATAGCCTCATTGAGCCCTTCAAAAGGGACATCTCGAATAAACATACCAACTAAGTAAAAATAGTGGGTTTGCTATTTAACCTTGGCATTAAGACAACTCCCAGCTGAATGTGGTGGCTCACACCTCTAATCCCAGCACTTTGGGAGGCCAAGGTAGGCAGATCACTTGAGGCCAGGAGTTCAACACCAGCCTGGCCGACATGGAGAAAACTCATCTCTACTAAAAATACAAAAATTAGCTGGGCATGGTGGTGTAATCCCAGCTATTTGGGTGGCTGAGGCATGAGAATTGCTTGAACCCAAGATGCGGGGGTTGCAGTGAACCGAGATCGTGCCACCGCACTCTAGCCTAGGCAACAGAGCTAGATTCCATTTCAAAAAAAAAAAAAAAATACAAGTCCCATAGTCGCCACTTCAACCCAGATTGAAGTCTCTTCTCTATCTGGAAATATTCTTCTCTGTATAGAAGAATAATATGCATACATCACTGTCATATGCGATATGTTCATCCCCCTTCCCCCTGCCAAAGCTTGCCCTCAAAAGAGGGCCAGATACCTTCATTTACAAGGTCTGATCAAGAAAATTAGGAAACATCTAGTAAATCTGCATTTCAAGTCCTCTTTTAAAATTTCACATGAAATGTTTTAGCCCTAATAAGGGTATTTTGTAGTCCCTCAAGAAATCCTATTGTGTCTGGACCCTGCTGGTGGGACTCACTGAGGGGCCCATCGCCAGGCTACCTCCAGGGGGCAGCACTATCATACCCAGCTGGGCAGTCGGGAAGCCTGGGTCAGCGTCTCAGAGCCTTGAAAATCTCCTGGGCATAAGTGATGGGTCAGCCTTTATGCACAGCTGATCTATGGCATGAAGCCTTGAAGGTCCCCACCACACTTTTGGTAGTAATGGGGCAGAGATCATCTGTGACAGCTGAAGAAGGCCATCACGGCTGTTTCTAATGTCATCCTGGGTCCTACCCCAACAGTCTTGAGATTAAACACTGACCCTGTGATTCCTCATGAAGTCTCCCCAGACTCCTTCAGCTCGAGGAGTAAGATCATAGAGAAAAACCACAACCCAGGCCCACTCTTCCCTGCTGCAGGCTCCCGCGATGTCAGCCTAGCGAAGGCAGACACTGCTCCTGATGAGAAGGTGCTAGACTCTGGTGCCCGGGAGATTGAGAACAAAGCCATTCAGGATCCCAGGCTTTTTGCAGAGGAAAAGGCGGTGGCAGATACAGGAGATCAAGCTGGTGGGAGCAGAGCATCTGTGGATTCCGGCAGGTGAGGAAGGATTCAAGGCTCACCACTCGGAGAACACCCCAGAGCCGAGCACCTGAGGCTGAGCCACCAGGTCCAAGGAGGAAAGCCTGTCTGTCTCTTAAGCACTGGGGCAGCCCTTACTACCTCTACTTATACTTGGGAGGGTCCCGTGGTACCCTCTGCCCTTCTCCCATGGCTGGGGAGGTGTTTACAATTCAGTTCAATCTTCCAGGCCTGGGATGCAACAAGGCCCAGTGCGTGCCTTTGCCAGTCTGGGAAGGCTTCTTAGAAGAACAGAGCTAGGGAGCTGCATCAGCAGGATGGGGTGGATCAACCTGGGAGGAAAAAGGACCAAGCCAACCTTGCCAGCACAACCTCAGGCCCCCAGATCTCCCTTCCAGGGATGAACTAACTTAAGCCTTCTTCCAGCTCTGAGGAACAAGGTGGGAGCTCCAGAGTGCTGGTCTCCACCCTGGTGCCCCTGGGCCTGGTGCTGGCACTGGGAGCCGTGGCTGTGGGAGTGGCCAGAGCCCGGCACAGGAAGAATGTCGGTGAGTCCCTGGGATACTCCCTGCCTCCCACCTCCAACCCGAGCCCTCAGTCCTGAATCATCCACCCATAGAGGAAGCTGCTGTGTCTCTTCTTTTTCATGGGCTGAAACAAAGAATCCCGAGAAAGCAGGATGGGGAAAGAGAAACCCACACATACTCGAAACTGAAATTCAGAGCTGCTGTCCAAATACTAACTCTGAAAAATCATCTCCAATTACCCAGGATCTAGGTTCAGAGGCAGGGCTGCCAGGAAGAGGAGACTGGGTTTCAGGAGACCCTGGGCTTGGACTAATTGAATAACTAATGAGCCGTGTGACATTGGGCCATCCTTATGCCATGCTTCAGTATCCTCAAGGCTCAAGTCAAGGATGATAAACACGACCTCACGGGGCTGATGTGAGGACTAAAGGAGATGCTGTGCATTGAAAGGTTCCAGAGTGACAAACAAAGGTCAGGGATTATCAAGTCCTGATTACCCAGGAAAAGGGTCTGGGGAGGAGACTCGGATCATTTCCATCTCCCCGGGTCATAGTCAGAGGTGCACCACCTCAGCTGTCCTGCAGGGCTACAGTGGATCTGCCCAAAGAGAAGCAGCCCAGCCTGGCCTTCTAGGTCCCAGCCCCTGTCCCTACACCAACTCCTCTTCCTCCCGGACAGACCGAGTTTCAATCAGAAGCTACAGGACAGACATTAGCATGTCAGACTTCGAGAACTCCAGGGAATTTGGAGCCAATGACAACATGGGAGCCTCTTCGATCACTCAGGAAACATCCCTCGGAGGAAAAGATGGTATGACCTTCACTCAAGGGAATGCTCAGCCCCTGGGGAGAGTAAGAATTGGTCCCACATCTGGGTTGGGAAAAGGAGGCTAGTAAGGGCTAACCTACCCTCTTTCTTCACACAGAGTTTGTTGCCACCACTGAGAGCACCACGGAGACCAAAGAACCCAAGAAGGCAAAAAGGGTGAGGAGGAAGAAGGAAGCCCCACTATGTGACAAGGAAATGCAGCATGAGGGGCTGCAGTTAGACTTCAGGAAGAACTACCTCAACATGGGGGCCGATCCCAGAATAGGGAGGATGGTATAAACAGTCCTCAGGAGTCCTCAGGAATTTTTGAGGAAGAACTGTATCTTACTGGTTGTGGGACACTGATGTGGATAAAGCCCAGGAAGGAGGTGAGCTATATGATTAGGCTGTAAAACTGCAGGAGAGAGGCAGGCTGGGAGATGAGGAAAGCAGGTACATAAAAGATGGGAAGCTACAATGTCAGATGCTGGTGATTAAATGGATGCTCTTCCTGGGTTGGGGGACCCAAGGACCTCAGGCCACCCATCCTCCCTTGAGGGTTTGCTCAGGACCAGCTTTTTGCCTGGGCCTAGGAGACATTTGCTTGCGGTGGGCAGTTTGAGGCTAGAAGCCCCTGCTGACTTCTCTTGAAGCCCCACCAGAGGCAACTCCTGCCTTTGGGTGCCATATACCATCCCCTCAATCTTCCCTAGGACTCAGGGGACCCAGAAAAATAACACCTCGTGCCTTTAATCCCAAGGGGATAGTTTTTGTTGTTGTTGTTGTTTTTATCATATCTACTTTTTCTTGAAACATCTCTGGCATTTAGCAAAGTTAGAACAAGTTATTCCTGGAGACCGCCTTCCGCTTTAACTTTGTGGTGCCAAAAAGCTACCTCTCTTGGCTGGTAGAGAAAGAAAAACATACACCACCGTGGTTGACCCCAGCCTAGGCCACCTTGCCCGTGGACTGCGTGGGCAGCTTCTGGGGACACGCCCGGGCAACAGAGGCGGTTCCACTCCATGTGTCGGAAGGAGGTAGTGAGACAGAAGGAGATATTTTTAGAGGCTGCAACTTTCCATTTCTCAAAGTGCATCCTTCTTGGTGAGCATGGGGGCTGGGATGAGAACAGTGGGCCCCGCAGGCCTGTGTTGCTTGGACCAACATCATGGATTCAGGACATTTAGCACCTCCCCTCCCCCGACTCCACCCACTGAGCCAGTGCCCCCAACACTGACGCCTCTCCTCTTGCCCCTTAGTCATCCAAGGAGGAAGCCGAGATGGCCTACAAAGACTTCCTGCTCCAGTCCAGCACCGTGGCTGCCGAGGCCCAGGATGGCCCCCAGGAAGCCTAGACGGTGTCGCCGCCTGCTCCCTGTACCCATGACAATCACCTTCAGAATCATGTCGATCCTGGGGCCCTCAGCTCCTGGGGACCCCACTCCCTGCTCTAACATCTGCCTAGGTTTTTCCTACTGTCCTCAGAGGTGTGCTGGTCCCCTCCCCAGTGACATCGAAGCCTGGCCTAATTGCTCCTATTGGGGATGAGGGTGGCGTGAGGAGGTCCCACTTGCAACTTCTTTCTGTTGAGAGAACCTCAGGTACAGAGAAGAATAGAGGTCTTCATGGGTCCCTTGAAGGAAGAGGGACCAGGGTGGGAGAGCTGATTGCAGAAAGGAGAGACGTGTAGTGCCCCTCTGCACCCTTATCATGGAATGTCAACAGAATTTTTCCCTCCACTCCATCCCTCCCTCCCGTCCTTCCTCTCTTCTTTCCTTCCATCAAAAGATGTATTTGAATACATACTAGAATTCAGGTGCTCTGCTAGATGCTGTGACAGGTATGCTACCAACACTGCTCACAGCCTTTCTGAGGACACCAGTGAAAGAAGCCACAGCTCCTCTTGGAGTATTTATACTCACTGAGTCTTAACTTTTCACCAGGTGTGCTCACCTCTGCCCCTATTGGGAGAGGTCATAAAATGTCTCGAGTCCTAAGGCCTTAGGAGTCATGTATGATGAGCATACACACAGGTAATTATAAACCCACATTCTTACCATTTCACACATGAGAAAATTGAGGTTTGGAAGAGTGAAGCGTTTTTCTTTTTCTTTCTTTTTTTTTTTTTTGAGATGGAGTCTCGCACTGTCGCCCAGGCTGGAGTGCAGTGGCTCACTGCAACCTCCGCCTCCCAGGTTGACACCATTCTCCTGCCTCAGCCTCCCAAGTAGCTGGGACTACAGGCACCCACCACCACGCCTGGCTAATTTTTTGTATTTTTAGTAGAGACGGGGTTTCACTGTGTTAGCCAGGATGGTCTCCATCTCCTGACCTCGTGATTTGCCCACCTCAGCCTCCCGAAGTGCTGGGATTACAGGCGTGAGCCACCACGCCCAGCCTCTTTTTTTCTTTTCTTTTTTTTTTGAGACAAAGTCTCACTGTGTCACCCAGACCGGAATGCAGTGACACAGTCTCGGCTCACTGAAACCTCTGCCTTCCAGGTTCAGGTGATTCTTATGCCTCAGCCTCTCAAGTAGCTGGGACTACAGACGTGGGCCACCACGTCTGGCTAATTTTTTTTTTTGTAGAGACAGGATTTTGCCATGTTGACCAGACTGGTCTCGAACTCCTGGCCTCAAGTGATCCGCCCTCCTCTCCAGCCTCTCAAAGTGCTGGGATTACAGGCATGAGCCACTGCGCCTGGCGCTGAAGCGTTTTTCTCAAAGGTCCCCAGTGAGATAAACTAGATTTGGCATCTCCTGTCCTGGGCCAGGGATCTCTCTACAAGAGCCCCTGCCCCTCTGTTGGAGGCACAGTTTTAGAATAAGGAGGAGGAGGGAGAAGAGAAAATGTAAAGGAGGGAGATCTTTCTCAGGCCCCACCATTTCTGTCACTCACATGGACCTCAGATAAAAGAATGGCCAAACCCTCACAACCCCTCATGTTTGAAGAGTTCCAAGTTGAAGGGAAACAAAGAAGTGTTTAATGGTGCCAGAGAGGGGCTGCTCGCCAGAAAGCTAAAATTTAATTTCTTTTTTCCTCTGAGTTCTGTACTTCAACCAGCCTACAAGCTGGCACTTGCTAACAAATCAGAAATATGACAATTAATAATTAAAGACTGTGATTGCCACCAACAAGGCTCAGACTGTATTTGTCCCCAATACCTTCTGTCTCCCAGACAGCCCCTTCAGAGCTTTTCTTTTCTTTTTCTTTTTCTTTCTTTCTTTTTTTTTTTTTAAGACAGGGCACTCTGTTGCCCAGGCTGGAGTGCAGTGGTGCAATCACGGCTCACTGCAGCCTTGACCTCCTGGTTTCAAGTGATCCTCCCACCTCAGCCTCCAGAGTAGCTGGGACTACAGGCATCCGACACCACACTGGCTAACTTTTTGTATTTTTTTGTAGAGACAGAATTTCGCCATGTTGCCTATGCGGGTGTTGAATTCCTGGGCTCAATTGATCCTCCCACCTCTGCCTCCCAAAGTGCTGGGATCACAGACGTGAGCCACTGCATCTGGCTGCCTTTTGCTTTGGTCCCACTTTTAGGCACCCCGGGACCCCCTTGTCTGTTAAGATCATTCCTAGGTTCAGGTGCTAAACCATGTCATATCCTATAAGGGCTGCCCGAGCTGTCTGTTGGCAGCTAGCCCCCCATCTCACCCCTAGACTCTTCCACAGGGCTTCTGTGTGTGGAGAGTTCTCTCTGCAAGAGAGTTCTCCCCAGTCTGCCATCCTGCCTGATGTGAACCTTTGCTTCCACCCAGGCCTTAAACATAATGCTGTGGATGCTATGAGCTTCCCAAGCCTACCTTTTCCTGGGACTCAGACTTCAGGCCTCCTTTGGTCTCCCCTCTAGCCCCACTAACTGCAGTACTCAGTCTCAGTTCCCAGGCCCTGACCTGGGTCAGAGCCTTGAGCTTCTATCCAGCCAGAAGAGGGGACATCAGAAATGTGTATTTCTCTCTTCTGTGATGGGGATACATAGCTTCTGGAATGACAACAAATCATTCCAGGAGGATCAAAATGACAAGGTGTGTCAGAACCTACCACGGTCTTACCCTTCCAAGAAGCTGTTCTCTGACTCACCAGAGGGCCATGTTTATGGTAGAGGATTAAGATGCAACTTCTGTATGCATTGCAATAACCAGCGAGCCAGTCCTGAGCTCGTGTAGCCTATCCCAGCCTTTTGAAGCAAAGGTCAAGAAATGTCACTAAAGCCAAAAGTGATCTTATATTATTCCTAAGTGATATTGTCAGTAAGGCCCAAAGTCCATCTGCTCCTCGTGTAGCACAAGAAACCCTTTTAAATAAAGAAGCTGGTTCATAGGTTCCAGTGGACATGAGTTTGGAGAGGATATGAGTCAGCTTAGTACAGGGGAGTGACAATAAACTGCAGGATTGATGATGATAAACCAATTAGCAATGGTCAGTGGCCCTGAGCATTCAAGGAGCTATTTAAACATTTGATGACAAGGAAATCTTCCCCAAGTTTTTGAATTATCTTAATGTTTATTCTTTTTTAAAGTCCCATATGTAAAGATAGGACTATTATTAAGGCCCAACAGGACTATTATGAAGGCCCAACTATTATTAATGCTTAACCACTGCTGGGCATTATTAAGGCTGAACAGTGGTTAGGATTTTTTTTTTTTGGTAGAAACAGGATCTTGTTTGTTGCCCAGGCTGGTCTGGAACTCCTGGCCTCAAGCAATCCTTCTGCCTCTGCCTCCCAAAGCATGGGGATGACAGGCGTGAGCCACTGCACCCAGCCAGGAATTTGTTTATAGCAATTGATTTTGTTTTGTAAAGCTAAAAAATGGATCTCTGATTTAGACTTTTCCAAAACTCGAGGCAGAACGTCTCTCCTAAGAACATTAAACAGCAGCGAGAGGAACTGAAACAGGTCCCCCAGGCAGAGAAACAAGTAGAGTTTCCCACCCCATCCCTCCCAGCTTTCCTAAAATAATTATCTCTACTAAGGAGTCTGTGCAACAAAAATAAGAGATCATCTCAAAAAGGCTACATGTCTAAGTGGACAGTGGACACGCTGAGAGGCAAGCTGTGAGACTGAGACCAAAGGTCCCAGCAGGCTGTGGAGCAAGGCGGGCATGGAGAGAGGATCATCAGTATAGGAGCCAAGCAGCTCTGGAGTGTCTCTTCCAAGGTTGATTCTTAAAAGGGCAGCCAAGCCACTCTCCCTAGAGCCAAAAATCTTTGTCCTAGATACAGGGACATGAATATCCTAAAATCCAGGTTGTTGCTGTTATGTCACATTGAAGTTGATCCAAAAGTCCTGCATATTTGGAGTTTTCACCTCAGAACTCCAATAGGAATATGGCCATAGTCAGGGAAGAAATCTTAGTCACCAAAATCCTACCATTTATTATCTTTAAAAAAGTCACATGGCCGGGCGCGGTGGCTCACACCTGTAATCCCAGCACTTTGGGAGGCCGAGGCGGGCAGATCACAAGGTCAGGAGATCGAGACCATCCTGACCAAGATGGTGAAACCCCGTCTCTACTAAAAATGCAAAACTTAGCTGGGCATGGTGGCGGGCGCCTGTAATCCCAGCTACTTGGGAGGCTGAGGCACGAGAATTGCCTGAACCCAGGAGGCCGAGGTTGCAGTGAGCCGAGATTGTGCCACTGCACTCCAGCCTGGGGACAAAGTGAGACTCTGTCAAAAAAAAAAAAAAAGTCACAAATGGGCTGATTGTGGTAAAGGTAAATGCTCCAAGGCCCTACTGCTGTGGAGTGGCTTGCTCTGGGACAGGCAAGCCTGGGGTCCTGTGGTGCTTGGAAGGACGGGACAACAGGGTCCCTGAGTCAGGTACCTCTACCTGGGGTGGGGGCTTGTTCTTGGTGAGTCCACCAGACAAGGAGATTCTTGTGGTCTGTCATTGCAGAGGGCAGCGTTGGGTCATGGAGAGGACCACCTGAGGATGGAGACCCTCAGTTTGGGAAGGCCCAGAAAATGGCCCTTGTAACCCGGCCATGCGGAGGTCAAAGCAGAGAAAAGCAGTAACCAAGCAGAACCCATGACAACAACCTCCACCCAGTGGCGGTGGCTCATCTCCACTGCACTCTGACCACGTCGCAGGCTGTGTGCTGAGTCCCTTGTAACACTTGCCTCGTGATCCTCACAACAGCCTTATGAGAAACGTTCATCTAAGCCCATCTGTAACATAGGGAGGATGGCAGAGCCTAAGCTAAAAGGTCATCATAGAGAGTGAATGAACACACCACCTCAAGGACTTACACTTTCCATTGTATCTGGCATTATTTATTCCCTCCACCCGCTGTCGGGGGACTGTGAATGTTTCCCATCAGGTTCATCCCTTCTGGCCCCTAGAGGGTGCTGGGCCATTGGCTCCCTTGCCCCATGGTGTGCTCCAGCCTGGCAGACACTCCCTGGGAGTAGGAGTGCCAGGGCACCATGGCAGCCCTGTGAGTCAGAAAGGAGAAATCGAGCACAGATGAGAAAAAAAGAGAAAAGAAAATAAGGATGTAAGAATTGTAAACTTCACAATTTCACCAGCGGTCAGTCTTCCCTTGGGCCCCAACCCCCATGACCCAGGGGCAACAGCTGAAAGTAGATGGAACAAGCCCAATTCTGGGGGTTTTGATCCCCTCAAACTCCAAACATTCGCCTCCTGCCCAGCCGTCCTCAGACCCCTAACTCTTAGTCTTACAACCCAATGGGATGTTTTCAGGGTTTCACTCGGGCCACACATGATGCAAAAAGCTCTCCTACCCACTCCCATCCCACACACCTTCCGCCCTGCTCGGCAGTTCCCAGCCTCAGCACAGCCAAACCCTGATCTTCACAGACATGCACACACACTCACACTCCACAAAGCACACACACAGCCACACACCACACACTCACACACTCCACAGAGCACACACACACTCATGGACACACAGCACACACACAATCATACACACATAACCATACACCACACACACTAGACAGAGCACACACACACTCATAGCCACACACCACACACACACTCCACAGA
>NW_026652293.1:6942605-7144169 GCF_009828535.3 Hylobates moloch
ATAGCCACACACCACACACACACTCCACAGAGCACACACACACTCATGGACACACACCACACACACAATCACACACACATAACCACACACCACACACACACTAGACAGAGCACACACACTCATAGCCACACACCACACACTCACACACTCCACAGAGCACACACTCATAGCCACACATCACACACACACTCAGACACCCCACACACTACACAGAGCACACACATACTCATGGACACACACCACACACACACACATAACCACACATCACACACTCACACACTAGACAGAGCACACACACACACTCATAGCCACACACTGACACTCACACACTCATAACCACATACCACACACACAACACAGAGCACACACACACTCCTAGCCACACACCACACATTTACACACACTCGTGATCACACACTCCACAGAGCACACACACAGCCACACACCACACATTCACACACACTCATAGCCACACACCACACATTCACACTCATGCACTCATAACCATACACCACACATTCACACTTACATATGACACACAGTGCACACTCATACTCATAGCCACACTAGAGCCAAAAATCTTTGTCCTAAATACAGGGACGTTAGTATTTTAAAATCCAAGTTTTGCTGATATATCACACTCACACATGCCACACGGCACACACTCACACACTCAGCCACACACCACACATTCACACTTACATACGACACACGGCACACACTCGTACTCATAGCCACACTAGAGCCAAAACTCTTTGTCCTAAATACAGGGACATTAGTATTTTAAAATTCAAGTTTTTGCCGATATATCGGCATTCACATTCACACAGTCACACAGTCCACATGGCACACACTCACATACTCATAGCCACACACCACATTCACACTCACACACTACACACAGCACAAACACATATTCATAGACACACACCACATTCACACTCACACACTCATAGCCACACACCACACACACACACTCATAGCCACACACTACAATTCACACTCACACACTCCACACAACACACACTCACGTACTCATAGCCACACACCACACACCACACATTCACACTCACACACTACACACAGCACACACTCACACTCATAGCCTGACCACATTAGAGCCAAAAATTTTTGTCATAGATAAGGGGACACGAATATTCTAAAATCCAAGTTTTTGTTGATGTATCACATTCATACACCCACACACTCCACATAGCACACACTCATTCATAGCCACACACCACACATTCACACTCACACACTCCACACAGGGCGCTCATAGCCACACACCACACATTCACACACATTACACACAGCACACACTCAGCCACACACCACACATTCACACACTCACATACTATGCACAGGGCTCACTCACAGACTGACAGCCACACACCACACATTCACACACACACACAGTACACACATCACACACAGTCACACACCCTACATTCACACACATACTACACAGCACATACACACTCATAGCCACACATCACACATTCACATAGACACACTACACATAACACACTCACACTCTCATAGCCACACACTACATGTTCACATTCACTACACACACTCACACTGTAGCCACACACCACACACACACCACACACGTATCACACAACACACATTGCACCTTCACACACCACACCTCAGTCACACACCACACATACTTCACACGCTCAAACATCAGAGTCATACAACACACATCACACGCTCACACATTCATTCACACATACATTCATACTCACACACTCTTGCCCCCACACACATCATGTTCATTCACTCATATTCTCCTTCTCTGTCTCTCCAAGACAGCCCCAGGCCTCAAGCCCAGCGCATGGTGGAGCCTAGCTGTGTGACAGCTCTGGGGCATTGGGAAGAGCCCGCTAAGTAGGTAAGGGTGAGGCTGATCCCAGCTGGGAGCTCTGGCACTAAGGAGAGGCCCGAGGCTTCCCTCTGCCATCTTGGCCCATTTCGGGGCTGGAGGACATCACAACCACAACTGCTCTGGGCCAGGGGAGATTCAGATAGGGATGGGGCAGGGCAGGCTGCCCACCCCCCCACACACTTCCTCTGCACCTGCTCTGAGCGTCACATTCAACTTCCACCGCGGATGTTGTTGTTTTAGAGAACATGTGACAAACCTGCTGTGTGGGGGCGAGCGGGGAGTCGCTGACACGACCACTGTGGAGCCCGGCTCTGTCAGTCACATCCCCCCAGAAACAGTATGAGTATAGCCCGGATCCTCCAGGGGCACAAGAGGTCCTTGCACCTGGAGTTGGGGCCCTGAGAACTGACCTCCAGGGATGAAACTTCCAGGAACAGAGCCCTGAGAATGCCCTCATAAGTAATACCCCTGAGCAGCTCACAGTGAAGGCTTCTTAAAGCACTTCCATGCCTGTGAGTTCTGCTGGGCCTCAGAAAAGCCATGTGAGGTGGGCAGGGTAGGGGCAATCCCTACTTTATCAAGGAAAAAACCGAGGCCCAGGAAAATTTGCCCAAAGCTAGAAAGTGCCAAGCCAGGACAAGACCTGAGGTCTTCTGACTTGCATCCAAAACTCTTCCCAAGATGCCCTGTGGCCTCAGCATCTCTCTCCATCAGTCATGGGCCTTACCCTTGGGCCCTTGGGGTCCTGAAGGAGGGCTCTACCAGGGTGCCGTGACTTCAGGCAAAGTGGCTGCATGACCTGTCACACCCCAGTTCCGGCATTGCCTTGTTGGTCACTGGACAGAAGCCTGAGCCCTTGCCACAGGGCAGCACCTTGGGACACTTGGGGGAGTTGAAGTGTGAGGGATGGCTGAGGTGCTGGGGAGCTACGGTGAAGTCCCCAGGAACTATGTTCTACAGGAGGGAATGCCAGGGATCATCTAGTCCCAGCTTCATTTATTTCCTAAATGAAGAAATTCAGGCTCAGAGAAAAGTAATGGATTGCTCAAAGTCCATAGTTAGTATCCCCACATAGTAGGTGCTCAAAAACGTTTGTAAAGATGAGTTAACTGGTGACTGGTAAGGACTACAGTCGGCATTTTCTGACTTCAGGCCCAAGCGTCTGCCCATATAGCCTTTCTCAGGCGGGGAAAATTGGTGATAAGGCTCTTTTATCCCGAAGACAGAATGAAAGCAAATGACCCCAGCACGGAAGCCAATGAGTATACGTAAAGCACGGGAGGCCCTGCTAAGAAAAAGCACCAAGACAAAGGAATATCAGGCCTGGTCACTGCTAATAGTCTGGAGGAACTTCTTAGATGCCTTTTGAACAGGGTGACCCTTTCTTACTCCACACAACATGTTTTCTCAGCTCCTGACTTCCGCTGTGGTTTGTCAGCACTCTCTTTTTAGCCTAAGAATAGTTAGCAAACAAGGCAAGTTGTCATTTCCTCATTGTCAAGCTTTGTTCCTCGAGGGGGCTAGAAATCTCTTTCCAGCTCCAGATTGTGAAGGGTTCCTGAGTAAGCAGCGTGTCTCCGTCCCCCTCTCTAGGGGCTCTTGGATGGACCTTGCACTCTAGAAGGAACAATGGACTTCTGGCTTTGGCCACTTTACTTCCTGCCAAGTAAGTACTGTGGGGAAACACTTCAGACCTCTGAATGAGGCTTGAATTGGCCACAAGTAGAAGAATTGCCTGGTAGCTCTAGCTCTGATGTTTCTGGATGGATTCAGTTGCAAACCAACACCTAGGGCAGGACAAGAATGAAGACCACGTGAGGTGTTGGATGCTCTCCCCACTCCATGCTAATGCTCCTTTCTCCACTCCAGACACTCTCCTGTTTCAGTCAGGTGTTAACTCTATCACCCAGGCTGGAGTGCAGTGGTGTGATCACGGCTCACTGCAGTCTCGTACTCCTGGGCTTGAGTGATCCTGCCACCCCAGACTCTCTAGTAGCTGGGACTGCAAGTGCATGCCATCATGCCCAGCTAATTTTTAATTTTTTTGTAGAGATGGGGTCTTGCTGTGTTGCCCAGGATGGTCTTGAACTTGTAGCCTTAAGTGATCCTCCTGGCTCAGCTTCACAAAGCACTGGGATTACAGGTGCGAACCACTGTGCCCAGCCAGGTGTTAACTCTTAAGAGCTGAAGGTGTCATCTCTCCTAAACATATTAGCCTATTAATATGGGATCTTAAAGCAAGCGTCTCCGTACTTCTTTCTTCTTACCTCTACGCTCTTTCTATAGATCTTTTTCAGTCCCGATTTTCCAGCTTTCAACCCTAAATGAAAATTCTGTAATCCGTTCAGTAGTTCTAATCTATTTCCTGAATTCCATATCTCAATTTACAACTGTCTCCTGGGCAACCCCTACTTCAATATTCCACCAAGATTTGAAATGTAAACTGCCTAACCTTACCTCAAATTCCTCATTGATCACCATCCAAACCAGCTATTTCACCTGTCTGAAGTATCTCTGATCATCAGCCACAAAATGCCAGAATGGCTAATTACCACCTCTTCCCATGTATCCTCATTCAGACCTTCATCCAGTCAATGGCCGAATCATTGCAGTTTCTAGATCCATGTCTACTGGGATAAGAAGCAGCAGCAATTGATACTAGGAAGGTAGCAGAGGAAATGGACAGGAAAAGAACACACAATCCCCTCTTAAGTATCTTTCCCACTTTCTCTAACTCAGGATACCTGCAGTGCCAGATTAATTTTCTTAAACTTGACTTCTAATCACCGGATTACCTCTCCCAAGAACCTCTAATGACTCCTACTGCCTACTGAAGTCAATATACCCTCCTCCCTGTACCCCCTTTCATACTCTGAGCCAACCATACTCCCCAACACTTTCCTAACCTCTGGCCAACAGGACTCCTCCTTGAACACAAGTCACACACTCCTGACACCATGCCTTTGCCCATGCTGTGCCTTCTGCCAGGAACATCCTTGCTCTTACCTTCACCTTTTTTTTTTTTTTTGAGATGGAGTCTCGCTCTGTCGCCCCAGCTGGAGTGCAGTGGCACAATCTCACCACACTGCAACCTCCGCCTCCTGGGTTCAAGCAATTCTCCTGCCTCAGCTTCCCAAGTAGCTGGGATTACAGGTGCGCGCCATCGTGCCTGGCTAAATTTTATATTTTTAGTAGAGACAGGGTTTCGCCATGTTGGCCAGGCTGGTCTTGAACTCCTGACCTCAGATGATCTACCCGCCTCGGCCTCCCAAAGTGCTGGGATTACAGGCTTGAGCCACTGCATCTGGCCACCTTCACTTTTTATGGGCTCTTCAAAGTCCATCTCAAACTTCACCTCCTTATTGTAGACATTCCTGAGCCCCCTCTTCTAAGCCCAATAGCTGCCTTGTATTATGTTCAACGTGTGTCCATCTTAATTTGGTTTATTCAGTGATAAGTTCCTTGTGGGTTAAAATGGCTTCCTATTGATGTTTGCTTTCTTTGCGATGTCTTGAGTATGAAAGAAACTCAGATATTTGTTGAGCTGAAGATTGAAAATCTCTAAAAGTCCGACGGAATGGAGTTTACATGAAACATCAAACACTGTGAGAGGTAGTAGGACATAGGAGGGCATGGTGGATGGTTAACTAAACTTAGGCCTGAAGAGGAAGAGGGGATTTGGTGGGGAGTAGAAGACCTAAAGGAATGAAGGGTTGTCAAATTGCACCACTTCGGTCTGTCTTGAGAAGTACCCTCATTCTAGCTGGGCCAAAAGGGATCCTACTGTGGGCCCCATCCTTCTCCACTCATGTCCATACCCACAGGGTGAGCAGTTTGCAGGCCAGGGGGATGCACACGCCCCAAGCCCACACCCAACCCCACTTTTTTTTTGAGACAGGATTTCACACCCGTCACACAGGCTGGAGTGCAGTGGTGTGATCACGGCTCACTGCAACCTCAACTTCCCAGACTCAAGTGATCCTCCCACCTCAGCCTCCTGAGTAGCTGGGACTACAGGCACATGCCACCACTCCTGGCTAATTTTTGTATTTTTAATAGAGATAGGGTCTCACCATGTTGCCCAGGCTGGTCTCAAACTCTTGGACTCAAGTGATCAGCCTGCCTCAGCCTCCCAAAGTGCTGGGATTACAGGCCTGAGCCACCATGCCCTACCCAAACTCTCTCTTTTAGAACTAGAATTCCCTGTCCACATGACTCTGGGTCCCCTTTCAGTGATGGTGCAAGCTTCTATCCTGGGTCTTCCTCTTGATGTTGACCCCTGGCCTATAAAAGGTGGCCATGGGTGGCTATTTGGGAAGAAGGTGGGGGTAGACAAAGACTGTACTTGCAAGCTGGGGTATCTACTATGTATATACCAGGACCCTTGTGCTGTGGGCAGGAGGAAGGGATGAGAAGGAAGGTGGGCAGAGGCTGGGGGCAGGAAGCTTGGGGTTGTTTTCCCTGCATGGCCACGGAGTAGAGTGGACATCCAAGGAGGGTGCATTAGTGAAGCTAGGGAAATAAAGCGAATTTTATTTAACAGTCATTAGCTTGATTTATAACTTAAAAATATTTGGGCCTTAATTTGTACTCCTACTCCAGGTCCTGCAAATGCTGGGGTGGGTCTCCCTAGGGCCCAGTGCATGAGGCACAAACTGTAGACCACTTTGCCTGGAGCCCTGTGTAGAGCTCTATAATAAAGCAAGGCAGTGTCATGCAGTGTGAGCTTTCAAACCTTTCTACCTTGACTAATAATAATAATACATACATACATACATACATACATACATGCATACATACATGCATACATACATTTGTTGCTGGGACCCAGCATACACAGTCACGCACACACACACACACATACACACACATATTTAAAATTTATTCTTGATTCTTTAACATGAAGATGAGTTCTAGGCTTCAGCAGATGGGTGGATGATGGGGTCATTGGAAGAGTATGTGAAGGTCAGGTTTTGGAAGAGAAATCAGCTCTTTCTCAGCTGTCCTAAGTTTGGCATAGATCTTACACATTCAGGTAGGGTCCAAGTGGAGATGTCAGAGCAAGTCTGGGGCTCAGAGGAAGACTGGAGATCACATTTTGGTGGAATCTATAGCACTAGCCTTAAAAGCCATGGGAGTCAATGAGCGAGTGAGGGGAGAGAGGGAGGGAGGACAGAGAAAAGAAGAAGTCCAAGGCACAGTCCCTGGGCTAGCCCAGGATGGAGAGGTGGGAGAGAAGGAGAGGAAGAACACAGGCTGACAGGGAGCCACCGTTGAGAGTGTGCACTGGGGAAGCCACACCAAGGGTGTGTTTCAAGCTGGGCCGGTTGCATTCTGTCAACCACCGCTGAGAGGATGAGGGGAAATGAAGACAAAGAGGCGACCATTACATGTGGCAACAGGAGAATTTCAGTGACTCGACAAGAGCAGTTTCAGTGGAATACTGGACACAAAATTGTGATAGGAGTGGATTGAGGAGAAATTGGGAGGTATGGAAGTGAATCTGATTTAGCGAATTTGATGACTGATTTGAGAAAGAGAATAAAGAGGTGTGTTGGCAGGTGAAGGGGAGGCAAAGGTCAACTGAGGGGTTTTTAAAGATGGGCAAAGCTAGGCACAGAGGCTCACGCCTGTAATCCCAACACTTTGGGAGGCCGAAGTGGGTGGATCTTTTGAGCCTGGGATTCAAGACCAGCCTAGGCAACATGGTGAAAGCCCATCTCTAAAAAAAAATAAAATAAAAAAAAATTTGCCACGCATGGTGGCAGGCGCCTGTAATCCCAGCTACTCAGGAGGCTGAAATGGGAGCCTCAACTGAGCCCAGGAAGTGGAGGCTGCAGTGAGCCAAGATTGTGCCACTGCACCCCAGCCTGGGTGACAGAGAAAGACCCTCTCTTAAACAAAGAAGAAGAAAAGATGGGCAATAGCAGGACATGTGTGTAAGCTATGGCAATGCTAGATGAGAAGGCCGTTTTTCTCCAATAGCCAGAGAAAGAAACAGGATCATTGCAGACAAGACATTCTAAAACAGGTGAGAATGATGGACTCAGGATACAGGTGGAGGGGCTGGCCTTTGAAAGGAGGTGGACACTTCATTTGTTGTGACAGGCTGCAGGCCTGGACACACCCAGGTTACTATATTTGGAAATAAGAAGCTGAGTGGGATGTTTCTCATCCTTCAAAAAAAAATCCATGCCCTGTTTGATAAACATAAAAATCACAGGCCAGCTCTCCTCTTCCTGAGATCTGCTCTTATTTGAGTTGACTAGGTCCTCATCTGCACTTCCACCCGGAAAATCACCCCTAAGTGGGTGCCGGAGTCCCTCTCCAGAGCTCCCCAGCCACCAAGGACCTATGGACCTTGACCTTATTTTGTATGGTGAAAATTTTTTCCCATTTTCGAATCATGTATTTACATCCATTTATATATTGAGAGTGATTCTTTAAGCCACATATCTCCCTCTTCCCTACCATAATCACTGAAAATCAAGTCACCAATTTAGAGATTAATGTCACTTACTTAGCAGCCTCTCAAAAATACTACTATTGAACAGGTTGGTTCCTTTCGATGCCTTCTCTCATTCCTCCCTTTCTTCCCCAGAATCATTTGTAAACGTTATATAGCCCATGATTGCAGAAATGCAAGAGTACCTGGGACACCTGTTTAAAAACACGTATTTCTAGACCATGCCCTAGACAGATGTAGTCAACTTTCCTAAGCATGGGACCAGGTCATCTGCATTGTAGCCATTCTCCTCAGATGAGTCTCATGCACACTGTGCTACTTTAGATATCTAAACCAGTAGCTTATATCTGTCTTTTCTCTGTTTTCAAAATCTGCTTTACTAAGTCTTGGGAATAGGTTAGAAGCTACCATGAACTTGAGGAGAACTAGTTCCTTTTTCCTGGGGTCTGGTCATTTTCACATCGCCAACTGCTGCTTCCTTGTGGACCAGAGCTCAGCATAGCCAGCAGGTTTCCTTGCACTTCATCCATCCAGGGTCTGCACAAGGAGCTGAACAGGCAAGCCAGGGATTTACCGAAAGCTCAACCCTGGGCGGCCTGAGGCTGCTGGAGGTTGCTACATAGGTGATGACCCCATCTCTGCTATCTTCCCCCTTCCCATTTTGTACCGTCTTGCTCTTGGGAAAGTGGCGTTCACACCCCCTTCCTGGCTGGGTTAGTCTCATTTGAATACTTCCATGTGCTTCCACCCTCGGCGTTCAACTTTCCACACAGGTGGGGGCTGTCTGGATGCACCAGGTGATTCCTCCAGATCTTCCTTTGATTGGGTCTTTGTCTGTTGATTGACACTTTGTGACAGGTCACCTTTCCATTGCAATGTCTAGTTATGAAGCTACCTCATGACTCAATTTCCAGTGGGTTTAAAGCAGTGCTCGGTTTTTCATGTGAGGGTTTCCATGTCAGAACTCGTGGCTTTGGCTGGTCCATCTGCCTGTCCCTACCACGTTTACATCAGCTACACTTTTAGATCTCAACGTGCTCCTGTACGTCCTCCCTCTCCAACCCTCCCCACCCGCCCCGACCCCCTTTTCCCCTCCCGTGATTGTTTTTACCTCTCTACCATTGTCAGAATTCTTCTCTTTGCCCAGAATGTCTTTATCCCAAAGCCTCAAGCCCCACCTCTTTCCTAAGCTATCCCTGACTCTTGTTTGACTAAACTCGCTAGTGCTCTTCTTAATGTGTGCCCTGTGGATAAATCTCAGTACGTTTGCAAATGTCTCCCGTCCATGGACATGCTATGTTCTCTCTCATATCCCGGACTGTTAGGGGACTGTTCTGGCTATTTGGAAGAATCTCTTCTCCCCACTTCAGCCTTCCAGCCCCACCTCACCATACACACACACTTTACCCTATGAATTTTCTTCCCAGAAATATGCAGACACTTATGGGATCCACTTAGTTGGCAATTAATCAGACATGGCCTTACCCTCTTCTGTAGCTGGCTCAAGTGCATTAGACCTGACCTCTCTCACTCAAAGCATAAGCTTTATGATGTCAGGGACTCATGAACCACATCTTTTATCCCTCCCCAGCACACATACAGTGTGTGCACACCTATGCACACATGCACACACACCCTCACTTCCCCTATGTCCCCTGCCTCCATCATGAGCATCGTCACTCTCTCAGTTGCCCTCCATACCCATTCCTTCAGATCACAACTCAGACATTGCTTATTCCAGAAAGCCTTCCTCCGACCACACCACCCCCTGCAACAGCCTACATCAGGTGCCCGGGTTTGCTCCTTCCAGGGAACCCTGTGCAATCTCTCTCATGGGATGTATTACACTGCTCACTGGCCATTGATTGGTATCGCTCACTAAATGATTTGTGGCTGAGGGAAGGATGCCGGCTGGTTTACTGTCACAGGAAAGGCATTCAATAAATGCTTGTTGAATGATTTAATAAATAGAGCTGTGGATGAATGGCTGGATGGATGCGCCTGAGCGACACCAAACTGGAAAGGAAAACCTGTTGCAACATAACCGCACCATGCTCCCAGCACCACACTGAGGTCACATGGGGGCTGTATGCTGTTTGGGGTCACCTGAGGCATATTATGTCTCTTTGGAGTGGGTGATATACTTTTGATTATCATCTCAAAGGTTTAGTGTCTGGGTCCTTATGGGTTTGGATTTGGTGGTGAGGCCAAAGCTGGGGGTTAAATTAAGGTAACGCTAGGGCATAGGATTGGGGGTGAACATAGAGCTGGCCTGAGGTTGTGAATAGGGTTGGGGATGGGACAAGGCTGAAGTTGAGACTAAGGGTAGAAACGAGAATAAGCATTGGGCATGGTGGCTCAGTCCCAGCACTTTGGGAGGCCGAGGCAGGCAGATCACTTGAGGCCATGAGTTCAAGACCAGCTTGGGCAACATAATGAAAACCCCATCTCTACAAAAAAGACAAAAATTAGCCAGGTATGGCAGCATGCACCTGTAGTCCCTGCTACTTGGGAGGCTAAGCTGGGAGGATTGCTTGAGCCCAGGAGGCTGAGGCTGTAGTGAGTCATGATCACACCACCGCTCTCTCCAGCCTGCGTAACAGAGTGAGATCCTATTAAAAAAAAAAAAAAGAAAAGGAAGGAAGGAAGGAAGGAAGGAAAGAAAGAAAGAAAGAAAGAAAGGAGAGAGGAAGGAAGGGAGGGAGGGAGGGAAAGAAAGAAAGAGAAAGAGAGAAAAGAGAGAGGAAGGAAGGAAGGAAGGGAAAGAAAGAAAGAAAAAAGAAAGAAAGAAAGAGAAAGAGAGAAAAGAGAGAGGAAGGAAGGAAGGAAAAGAAAGAAAGAAAAGAAAGAAAGAAAGGAGAGAGAGAAAGAGGGAGGAAGGAAGGAAGGGAAAGAAAGAAAGAAAGAAAGAAAGAAAGAAAGAAGAGAGAAGGAAGGAAGGGAGGAAGGGAAAGAAAGAAAGAAAGAGAAAGAAAGAAAAAGAAAGAGAGAAAGAGAGAAAGAGAGGAAGGAGGGAAGGAATGAAGGAAGGAAGGGAGGGAAAGAAAGAAAGAAAAGAAAGAAAGAAAGAAGAAAGAAAGAAAGAAAGAAAGAGAGAAAAGGAAAGGAAAATAAAAGAAAAGGAAAAGAAAAAAGAAATGAGGATAAGCCTGTGGCTAAGGACAGGCTGAGGCCAGGCTAACAATGGGGACAGGGCTGGATCTCGGGATGAATGTGAGGTTGGGCTGGGGCCTGGGCTAGGGTTGGAGAGACAGCTGGAGCTGGGAAGTAGATGGGGCTGGGATACAGCTAGAGATGGGGCTCCCTCTGCATTAATCTCCTCTCCCTGCAGTATCAGGGGCCCTGAGGATCCTCCCAGAAGTAAACGTAGAGGGGGAGCTGGGCGGATCAGTTACCATCAAGTGCCCACTTCCTGAAATGCATGTGAGGATGTATCTGTGCCGGATGGCTGGATCTGGAACATGCGGTACCGTGGTATCCACCACCAACTTCATCAAGGCAGAATACAAGGGCCGGGTCACTCTGAAGCAACGCCCACACAAGAATCTGTTCCTAGTGGAGGTAACACAGCTGACCGAAAGTGACAGCGGAGTCTACGCCTGTGGAGCAGGCATGAACACAGACCGGGGAAAGACCAAGAAAGTCACCCTGAATGTCCACAGTGGTAGGTTCCTCTGCTGATTGGAGGCTCAGACTACCCAGAAAATGTTTCCACTTGAGAAGATTGGGACAGCCATCTAACTGTAACCGTCCCCTAGACTCTTACACTGTTGCCATATAAGCCACATAATGATTGAGATCCATATGAAACCTCATAGTCAATTAACTTCATGGTCCACAGGATTTTCTACCCAACATGGATGAAAGGAACAAGATAGGTGCTCTCTTTGTACTGTTCACCCTACCCAGGGCATGAGGGGAGTGGAGGCTTGAGATTGAGGAGAGGCTCTGAGATGGAGGAAATTGGAAGCAAAAGGAAATAACTATCCTACATAATTGTCCCATGAGAAATAAAGGAAAGACACTAATTTATCCAGCCACATTTATAGGCCAATCTTATTACTCTATGACCTGATCCTTTATTTCTCTGGAATCCCGCCTTTCTGCTTTCCTCCTCTGAGTTCCCCACACATATGCAGCAGTAATTCAACAGCCTAGAATCCCAACGACCTTTGCTGATTTTGCAGGGAATGTTGACTGGACTGGGGGAACCAGTATTTCCTCCAGGGAAGCCCCCAACCCAGCTCCTTTTCTGCTTCTTTCAGTGGACCCTGCCCTCATCCCCTCACAGTCATCCACTTGGCTGAATTAGCTTCAGTTTACACCCAAGCCTCAGTCTCCTCCTAGAGACCACCAACATATTCCTCTTCCTTCCAATAGAATACGAGCCATCATGGGAAGAGCAGCCAATGTCTAAGACTCCAAAATGGTTTCATCTGCCCTATTTGTTCCAGATGCCTGCATATACCAGTTCTTCCAAATTCGTAACCAGAGGTCAGTTCACCATAGCAAGGGTAGGAGAGGTGGGTGAGATGCTGTGGCAGTGTGAAAATGGAGGAGGGGGTCTATGTTCAGTTCATAGAGTGGCTGGCAGAGCTGAGCTGAGTCTTAGGTGTGTATTCCCTGCCTTTGGAGAGGGTACATATCTGCCTGAGATCTACTGTCCATGTCCTTCAAGCCTGTCCGACAGTCAGGTCACCTAGTCCTAGCTGCAGAACTTACATATTACCACCAGGTGGCACCACAAGCAATGATGTTTGTGCTCCACTCACAAAATCTAGCTTTTTTTATGAATGACTGCAGAACCAAGACTGGGCAGACATTTCCCAGCTGGAGATCATCATGTCTCGTGCTTCCCGTAGGGCTGTCTTCTACCTGCTGGCATCTAATGATTTTAACTCTATTGTGCAACTAAAAGATTAAGGATGTTCATACTAATGATACCTTTACATTTTGATATAATCATCCAGTTTTAAATGCATTTTGGCATGCAATATTTCCATCATATTATCCCATATGCCTATGAGGTCGACACATTAATTGAACATTATTACACTAGGTAACCCTGCTAAGAGCCAAGAGGGATAGTGTAATTGAACAGATCATGTAGCCAAGGTTGTGACTGATAGGTGTGAGATGGGGAAGAACAGATTAGCACACAAATACAGCACAAGGCAGAGTGGGAGTAGAACTACAAAAAAAGGTTTTCTCCCTGCTCAGAGAGAGGCAAGCTCTTCTACCTGGGAAGTCAGGGAAGGCTTCCTGGAAGAAATGGTATTTGAAGCAAATATACTTGGAATTGACTAGGCCTAGATGGCATGTTAAAAAGGATTTTAGGCCCTAAGGACTGCAAGAATAAAAGTAGTCTGCATAAAAGGGAAGGATATGTTGTGGAAAGAGGTGGTGACCTAATCCTGTTGGAGAATAGAGTTATAAAAGGAGCATCACTTTTTCCTGCTACCTCCTGCAGTTACCACACCAGCTCAAAGGACCAAGGTCCCTCCAGTCCACCACTCCTCCCCCACCACCCAAATCACCCACCGCCCTCGAGTGTCCAGAGCATCTTCAGTAGCAGGTGACAAGCCCCCAACCTTCCTGCCATCCACTACAGCGTCAAAAATCTCAGCTCTGGAGGGGCTGATCAAGCCCCAGACGCCCAGCTACAACCACCACACCAGGCTGCACAGGCAGAGGTAAGAGACCACTGTCCAGGATCTAGAGTTAGGCTAGAATTAAGAGATCCAGTGAAACCCACTGCAATGTCCATTATTAGACACCCTCCTTGGCTTTGTCTCTAGGCCACTGCGAAATATACCACCTATGAGTACAGCTCACTAACTCATTAGTTCCTTTAACAAAAACACACTTGTCAATGCCCCAGCATTGATCCTGTAGAAAGAAGTGAGACCCAGCTCTTCCGGTCACTTAGATTCATTCAGATCTATTTTTATGGGGAAGAACTAAATGAGAATAAAAATACAATTAACTATTAAACTAGTAATATAAAATTACTTTCACCCATTTCTTGTTACTGTTTTAATGTGGCTACTAGGAAATTTAAAATTACGTATGTGACTCACGTTTCTCCTGGACAGCACCAGTCTAAAGGCTGAGGTGCAGTCCAAGGAAGTACTGCAATATACCACTAAGGAGAAGCATTATAGCAGACTCCAAAAAAAAGCCCCTATAATAATCAAAATTGGTTTTGCATAAGCAAAGACAAAGGTGGTAGTGAGAAAGAGGGCCTCCAAAATCATTTGGATTCTATAGGTAAGAGAAACTGGGGCCATGAGAACCAAGTGGTTTCAGATAGAACCAGGACTCTTGATTCCTACCTATTGGTAGGGAAAACATCAAGTCCAACCAGCATTTTCTTATTCTCTACTATGTGGTAGGCATTGTGCTATGTCCTGAAGATATAAGAAGATGACAATATGCAATATCCAGATCTTACTAACATAAGTCATACTGTGATAAAGTCTGAAACAGGCATGACCACAGAATTGGAAACCCAAAGCTCACACACACACACACACACACACACACACACACACACACACAAATCTGGCTTACCATAATTAGGAAGAAAAGAGGACTTACACAATGTCCTTTAAGAGAAGTAAGATTTCAATATGCAGAGAAAATTGAGGGGAAAACTAGGCAGAAGGAGCACTATGAGAAAAACAGCCTTTTCCCCACAATTATAAGGAGCTAGCCCAGTCAATATCTGCAATAATCTCGTGAAGAAACTGAGGTGCTGAACACTGGAAGGTGCATTAAATTCCTTATATCCACTCTTATTTCATCCTCATAACAGTTCTGTGAAATAGATTTTACTATACCTATTTATGGAGAGATAAGGCTCAGAGAGGTTAGGAGACTCGTTCAAGATCACACGACCAGTAAAAGGCGGAATATGAATTTGAATTCCAGTTTCGTGACTCCATAGGCAAGTCTTTTTGAGGGGGGAGTGGAATGAATTCTGTTAACAAAAGGACAAACCTGTAAGCCATCTCCAAAAACGTTGGCTATACAGGAGCACGCCCTCAACCTACCTCCTTTAATGATCTCTTCCTCCCTCTCTCCCTTTCCTTCCCTCCCCAGAGCATTGGACTATGGCTCACAGTCTGGGCGGGAAGGCCAAGGATTTCACATCCTGGTCCCGACCATCCTGGGCCTTTTTCTGCTGGCACTTCTGGGGCTGGTGGTGAAAAGAGCTGTCGAGAGGAGGAAAGGTGAGCAGCTGGGCTGGGGGCTTGGGTAGGGAGAGCTGAGCTGCCCAAAGAGCCCAGAGCGTTCAGAATCCCCTTTTGAACTTCCATGGGAAACTCAGGGAGCTTTTGATGAGCAGCCTGGGGTGTAGGGAAGTGGTGGCCACTGGTCTGAGGAGGAGAGCGGCCTGGGCCCTTTGGTCTTCCGGACAGGGCAAGGCCGTGCCTCGTACATTCCCCAAGCTTGGAGCATCTCCAGGTCAGACACTGCCAAGCCCGAGGGAGGAGGCAGCCTTTCGTTTGGGGAGGGTGGCACGGGCCTCTGATGCCATTTTCCTCCCTCTTCCTGTGGCTTTGTGGGGAAGCCCTCTCCAGGCGGGCCCGCCGACTGGCCGTGAGGATGCGCGCCCTGGAGAGCTCCCAGAGGCCCCGCGGGTCGCCGCGACCGCGCTCCCAAAACAACATCTACAGCGCCTGCCCGCGGCGCGCTCGTGGAGCGGACGCTGCAGGTGAGCTGCCGGGCGGGCCACGGGGAGGAGCGGAAAGAGTGCGCTGGCTCCGGGAAAGCCGGGCGCAGCGGGGCGCGCTCCTAGGTGCCAGGGCTTCCCGCAGGGTGGAGCTGGGGGTGGGGCGGGGTGGAGCTGGGGGCAGTAGCATGATGGTGGGGCGGGAGCCTCGGCCACCGCCTCACCTCGCCCTCGCTCTTCCCCAGGCAAGGGGGAGGCCCCCGTTCCAGGCCCCGGAGCGCCGTTGCCCCCCGCCCCGCTGCAGGTAAGCTCCGCTCCTGCCCTGATTGGCAGCCGCGGCCCGACTAGGCGGCCCCAGCCCTGGGCGGGGACCCAAGTGTGGCTTCCCGCGCCGCCGCCGCGATCCCGATAGCGGGTTTCCCAGCAGCTCCTGGACCCTGAGCGGAGGAACAAGTTGTTCTAGTTTCCTCCTTGTTTGGTGTCAGGAGGTTGAATACCGGGAACTGTGGAAGACCTGGTTCCGCGGCTTCTAGCCAAGCAGTTGTCATGGGATACCTGCGTGCTGGGTGCAGCTGGCTTAGCAGAGAATGATAGGTGGCAGCTCCACAGTTAGGTGAAAGGCTTTCTCCTGGAGGAGATTAGATTTCTAGGGGGTCCTGGGGAGGTGGAAGCTACCTACCTTCCTGTGCGCGAGAACTTTCTAGTAAACTCTTGAAGGTGAAAGGAGGTAATTTACCCTTCTCTGGAGGCGGTTAAGCCTGGTCTAGAGGATGACTTGGGAGAGATGTAGACAGGGTTCAACACCTTGAGAGAGGAGGATTCATCTTTAAATCTAGAGTGGACGGAGGGAACTCGCGTTTCCACTCAGGGTCACTGATGGTTGGGTAGAAAGTCTTTATCCATTCATTTTTGTTTAAGAATTGAGATGAGAAAGCTTTTTATTCTCTAAAGCAGCCTACAGTGTCCAAAACACGCAGAACCCAGAATAAAGTTTTTTTAAAGGGTGTGGTAAAAATCCCTGTTTTTTTTTTTCTTTAAAAATAATTTATTTGATTCTGATTACAAAATACAGGTGAGGAGCACAGGCAATGCCTGTAACCCCTTGGTCGTACATCTTCCCAGTCTATGCTTCTATAAATACCCTTTGTACAACAGCAAGCTCATGTTGTCTGCAAGCGCTTGCACATTCTAACAGCTGCAGAGTTATATGACCAGGCGGAAAGTTAAACAGACGCCCCATTCACAAGGTAGGGACCCTCCAATTAGTCTTCCGGCTCCCTTTTGCTAATAGTAACTGGTTGCTCTTCCTATTGGTCATAGATAAATTACACCTGCACAATTCTCTGCGTGCTTTCAAGTAACCTCAGAAAGCAGTGACTAAGACCCTTTCCTTGCTCCCGGCTTCCTATGTCCCAGGCTGCCTGTGGCACCCGGACTGCTGCTGCCCCTGGGTCCCGCACATTCCAGGGCGACGATGGAGGAAGGGCAGGCCAGGCCAAGCATGAGGAATTAACAGTCTTTATTGGGCTCAGACCAGGAGTCCGTGGGTCTTGAGGACCTCTGTGTATTTGTCAGTTTTCTTCTCCACGTTCTTCTTGGCCCGTTTCCGTAGCCTCATGAGCTGTTTTTTCTTCCGGTAGTGGATCTTGGCCTTCTCCTTCCTCTTCTCCTCCAGGGTGGCTGTCACTGCCTGGTACTTCCAGCCACCATCGTGAGCCAGGCGCTCCAGATAGGCAAACTTTCTTGTAAACTTCAGACGCACGACCTTGAAGGCATCAGGAACCATCATCCGCTTTTTCTTGTCATAGGGAGGTGGGATGCCGTCAAACACCTTGAGGCGGTCCAGAGGGGCCTGGCCTCACTTGGTCTCGTGGGGCAGCAAGCCTCGCACGAGTGCCAGAAGATGCGGCTGGGGGCCAGGAGGTGGTAGGGACCTCGCGAAGGGTTGGTGTTCATCCGCTTGCGGGGGAAAGCCAGGTACTTCAACTTGTTTCTGTAGAAATTGCCAGAAATGTTGATGCCCTCGCAGCGTACGACCACCACCTTCCAGCCTAGCGGTACCTAGTTAGCCACGATGGCCGCCAGGGGGGCCCAGGAGATGGCCTCCATCGTCAAGTACCAGGACCTGCACCTCCGCCACCTTCGGCAGCTGCCTGGGAAAAGAAAAACCCTTGTTTAATTCCCGTGTAGACTAAGCTAATGCAGCAGACTCCAAAAGACAGGGCCCACACGGTGGAAGCCTACTTCCCCCTCCCCAAGTAAAGGCTCAGAGACAGGTGGCCTGAGCCAGTGAGCCAATAGGTCGTCTCGGGACTGAAATTCCCTCCGTCTGGTTGCTGCACCAGCTTCTGGAGTCTTGCCAGCTCCATGGTCAGTACTCAGGCACCAGGACCGTGTGCACGTCCCAGCTTACAGGAGGGAGGAAGAGAAGGCTGCTTCTTAAGCCCGTGACCCTGACTTTTCCCACCGTTTCCACTTGCATCCTAGAGGCTGAAACTTAACCATGTAGTGACCCTCCCTTCAAGGCAGGCTGAGAAATTTAATCCCCAGCTGGTCAATCGTGGGCCTGGCTACAAAGAGGAGAGTGGTACCCAGCAACAAGAGGCAGTTCTGCGCAGTCCCCTCCGGCTTCTCCGGCTTGCCCTTCCCTACCCCCGCTAGAGAAGGTTCACACCCGCGTGGCAGTGTTCAGCAGCCCGAACATAATAGGCATTCAGTAAGTACTCATTGAAAGGAACTTTGATGTATTTTGTACTTTACTAAAGAGTGAAGCAGCAGCAGCTTGCTTCGAAAATATGTGCACAAGGTCCTGATACCTGAATACTGACCATTGACTCCAGAGGATGGTGCAGCAACCAGGAGGGACAACAGACGCAACACTGTCTGTCTACTCCTTCTTTCCAGCAGCCCTTTTCTCTAAAACTGCCCTGTGACCACACAGACCCTCACCTGGGCCTGCACCTCGTTCCAAGCTGACCCTGCCTCTCTACTTGAAACTCTCATTGCCACTATGAGGGGCAAAAATCTTGATGGAACAAATTTACAAAAAGGTGCCTATGCTTAATGACTCATTATTATAGCTTCCATGGAGAGCATTTCCATTTCTTGAGCCAAATAAGTTAATCTCAAATGATGAACTATAACCGGCAGTGAAAGATAAATTTTTGTTTCTTTTTAGCAAATTAAAACCATCTCTATTATCAGACAAAGAAAGTTAATTAAAACATAATAGAAGATTGTGTGAAAAACTAACAAAGGGCTTGCTCACTTTTTTCAAAGTTCGTTTAAGTTAACAAAAACGAAAACCCGTGTCATACATCGAGGATTTCCTCTGCCTCATCCTCTTCCCCATCCTCAGCCTCATCTTCTTCCCTGTCCTCAGCCTCTTCTTTGGCCTCTAAAGGAAGCTCAGATGTTACCACCTTCCTTCTCACCCTGGAAACTTTATCTTGATCATCTCTCTTTTCTCTGTGTCACCTCCAACTTTGTGTATCATTTCTCCTATTGTTATGTGTGGTTAATTTGCTTTGGGTTGACATCTTGAGCTGTTCTAGGATCCAGGTCTTTCTCGACTGGTCTTATATCATCTAAGTGGAGTGCTACCGACATGTGCTTATTACCTGTCTTTCATTGATTACTTGACTGAGTTTCATCCTCACTGACATTTATACCAGGACCATGTAATTTTGTTTCTTAGTTTTCTTTGCTCTCACTATTACTTTTCTTTTCAAACTTCCCTCTTTTTTTCTTTTCTGCTTTGTGGCTTCTTACTTCCTTGACTGATGGAAGACATATTTTCAAAGCAAGCTGCTGCTGCTGCTTCCCTCTTTAGTAAAGTACAAAATATATAAAAGTTCCTTTCAATGAGTACTTCCTGAATGCCTACTATATTCAGGCTGCTGGACGTCTAATTCTTAGAGCTTGTGTTTAAATACATAACCATCCCCCTTGTGGCCTTCCTCGGTGGATTCGATAGTAACTGTGCCTCGTGGGGTCACTCGCACAGTCCTGTCTTCTGAGAACTGACTGTCTTCAAGGTGGATGATCCTGAAGTTTCCGTCCGGAGAAGAGGAGCACCAGTGTTCCATGTGGGCTGCCATCTTATCCCCTTCACCATCCATCCCCCTTCCTGGAATGCACTGTCACGACGCCACATCAAAGCGTCTCTGAGCCCTTAGAGAGGTGCCGAGGATGACTCACTCTACTTCTGAATAACTCCCTAAGAAGATGCATATTTATTCCATAAGTCACAGCATCTTATCCCCGAGGGGATACTCCTCTGGCAGCCGAGTCTCTATCAGGCCCATGCTTAGCCACATGATTTTACTCTGAGCCCCATTTAAGGCATTTCCTGCCCACATTAGGTCTCAGTGTTTTCCAGTTATCTCAGGTGAGGCACTACCCTGAAAATCCCCAGGGCTACTCCACTTGATGAAGCTGAACCATCTCTGTGTCTTTGCCTTCTGGAACTCAGCAGCCATGCCCATGCCCATGCCCCATTGCCCGCTATGAAAATCCACCTGGGGAGATGTTAAAATCACCCTACCCAGATCCAGTGATGATTCTTTCATTGTCCCCAGGTGTCTGAATCTCCCTGGCTCCATGCCCCATCTCTGAAGACCAGCTGTGAATACGTGAGCCTCTACCACCAGCCTGCCACCAAGATGGAGGACAGTGATTCAGATGACTACATCAACGTTCCTGCCTGACAACTCCCCAGCTGTCCCCCAACCCCAGGCTCAGACTGTGGTGCCAAGGGGTCTCATCTGTCTGCTGATGTACAATACCTGCTTCATGTGTTCTCAGAGCTCTCATCACTTCCCATGCCCCATCTCGACTCCCACCCCATCTATCTGTGCCCTGAGCATGGCTCTGCCCCCAGGCCCTCTTGCACACCTTGGCAGCCCCTTGTAATTGACAGGTAAGCTGTAGGCATGCAGAGCAATTGTCCCAATGCCACTTGCTTCCTTTCCAAGCCATCGAACAGGCTGTGGGATTTTCAGAGCATTTCTTCCGTATCTTTGACCACAGGGTTATTGCTGCCCAGGCTCTAGATCAGATGGCATCAGGCTGGGGCAGAGGCATAGCTATTGTCTCGGGCATCCTTCCCAGGGTTGGGTCTTACACAAATAGAAGGCTCTTGCTCTGAGTTATGTGGACATGCCTCAGCCCCATGGACTAGGCAGGGGTCTGGTATAAAAACACTCCTGGAAATGCCTTTGCCCTGATCCAAATGTTAGCACTTGCTAGTGAATGTCTACTTATCTCAAGTTCTATGCTAAAGGCAATTTGTCTTGATGTGATGATAAACCAAACTTATTAGCGAGATATGCATATATGTCCATAAATTCTCTTTACTCTGTCTCCATCACTCGATGCATATAAGTGCCCTGACCTCAGCATCTTCCCTCTAAAAAAAAAAACCAAAAACTATTTGTCATCTCTTTATCTTTCTTCCATAGCCTGACACTGATATTTGTGCACTTAACTTTGGTCTATTTTATTCATCCAAAACCATTACATTTCTTGGCTTTCACAAATGTTCCCCATTTCTTAGCCGGTTCCAGACAATGTATAGCAAGGAGGGGAAGGAAAGCAGTCAGGAGTTCCTGGGTGGCCACGGCTCTGCAATAGCACTTATGTCACGGAAGAGATATCCCACCTCCTACATATGCTCTTTGCCTAGGTTTTTGGAACAAGATTATAGTCACACGCTGTATCTTTAGATTGATGTCGACCACAAAGTTCAGCCAGACCTTGAGGCTAGATGCACAGCCTTGCTGGTGGGAAGAAGGCCTTTTCCGGCTGTACAGCACAGTCTCACTGGGCATTCATCCAGAAATAGAGAAGAAAGTCTGCCAGACTTGAGTTATGTTGTCTTTTATTAGCAGGGAATGTCATCACACATTGGACAGTACATTCAGATGCAATGCCACCATCAGGAAGGTCAGCTTGACACTCAAGTGGCGGATTAGGGAAGAATGACTACGATAAAAAAAAAGGAGGGCACCAAGGGAAAGGGATGATGGGGTGAGCTGGTGAGTGTGGGTGGGAAATGAAATGTTTATTGAGGATCTGCTTTGTGCTGGGCAGTTTAATCCACATTTTATCATTTACTTTTCAAACCGATGCACCTTACCCCCACCCCAATGCTCTGTCCCTGTAGATATCAGAAGACAGTGTGATTTTCATGCTCTAAAGCTCGGTTTTACATCCCAGCATCCCTCTCTGTTTTTTAACAATCCAAAGACAGGCCAAAAAAAAAAAAAAAACACCACAGCTTATTAAGTACTTACTAAGCACCCATCCACTGCCCCACACTGTGGCAAGGATTGTGAGGGGTAAAGAAGCATGGGGCACAATATTCTGCTGCCTTCATGTAACTTACAGTCTCATGAATAAATAGAACTTCAGTTGAAATACTGACATTAATTATAAATAGAGTTGTAATAAATACAGGAATCTTCTTTGTAGACTCTTCACAGCATCCAGAGGCACCTTCCCTGACTGTCACTGGTGCTGCTTAAAGAATGACTTCTTTGACAATAATCCTGGGCCAAGAATGGGACCCATGGCCAAGGGCGTGAAGTGTCCAGTGAACAGCATAGGAAAGGAGACTGTTTGAAATGACACAGGGAACGAACCAGTGCCAGGGGGAGGGAGATCCTGGTCTAGACATTCAGAGCTTGTAGAATTTCTGCATCCAGGTCAGAAGAATGTCCACTTCCCCAAGGGCTTTGGTCAGAGCTGCTTCTATGTCCAACTAAAGGGAAAGAGGGTTGAAGGTCAGCCATGTTAGCTATGAGAATAGTCTTTCTTCCAACCTGCCATGCCTAAAATAGACCTGACTCCAATCCAAGGGACGGGTCACCTTTGGGATGGCCTCTGATGAGCCCACCTGCCTGTCACTTTTCCTCCATCTACACATGTTTATCTGCTTCAGGAGTGAGAACAAACAGGCTAGTGAGTATCAGTGGGCAAAGAATAAGGGAAAGATGTATGGCACCCCTAACAACAGGAACCACAAACTGCAGTATGGGGTGGATATGGCCCACCATCTGAATCCACTGTGCAGGTGAAATGAGCCCAGGTGGCCCCTCTCCATGAGATGTTATTGCTCTTCACCATTTATTTAAAGGCTGATGCATCTCTTCCTCAAAAAAAAAAGTGATCAAAATCATTTATGTTTTGAGGGAGGCTGGGGATGAAATTCGGGTTTTCTTTGTTGTCATAATTTTGGAAAAGCAAAAATAATTTCCCATAATTGTTTTTCACACTAGACCAGTTGAGCATCATGGAAAATACTGCAAATGTGTATGGGGTGGGGGTAGGGTGTCTCCCTTCTTTCTCCATCTCTTCTGACTTCAGTTGCCCAGCTCGAATACCTACAAAACACAGGGAAATTTCCTCTAGTAAAATCATCTTGTAGGGAAATATAAAAGCACTTTAACTTGAAAACTGGAAGAAAAAAGACCACTTAGTTTACGATGATTCTGCAAATATACCTGTGCACCTGCTAAGTCAGGGGGCTTTAGGGCAAAGCTGATGGTGTCCCCTGCATTACATTCTGCATTGGGTCTCTGAGGAGCCCTTGTGTGGTGGTTCAGACTAGTCCATTCTGCTGGATGGGCAAGCTCTCAGGTCTTGGCCTTACCTGTTTGAATGCTCTCCGGAATAGCAGAAACCGCCTGTGTGCACTGTCTCTGATGGAAAACATCTCGTTTTCTTGCTGTATAACATGGGAAAAGAAGTTGTGCCAATTTTTAGGTAGGAGCTGGTGATGCCAAAGGGCCTCCCAAAGCCTGAGAGCCCAGGGCTGAATCCTGCATCCCCAAGGCAGCCAATACCAAACTCCCACCTTGTGAAAGGGGCTGCCTCCTTTAATTCTCATAGCAATCCTGCCAGGCGGGAGTGATCATCCCCATTTTACAGATAACAAACTGAAGCCCAGGGAGGTGGAGTACTTTGCAGAAGGTCACCCAGCAGATTGGAAGCAGACCTAGACTTGAACCCAGAGCTGCCAGTATCCAGAGCCTGTGCTACTCACACTGGGTTGCAGTTGTGACACGATGAGAACAAAGTTGTTGGCCAGAGTAGAGAATGACTTCAGAGTCCTGACTTCAACTGTTCTATTGTGGTAGGTTTTGAAAACAGTTTTCAAGTAGAACTCCAGCAGGGTGTGGACAAGGTAACAGCTCTCAGCATCCTGGGGAAGGTCTGGGTCACTGCTGAGCCAAGGCCTCTGCCCACCCTGACCCCCTGAAGGAACAACCCACATACCACCCAAGGCAAGATAAGCACAGCAGAGATAGGGATCTTCTAGAAGGCGATGATGAACCTTAGATCTGTAGGAGCCTTCAGGGACCATGGATAGCAGCATCTTTGTTTGAGAGGAGGAACCAAGACCCAGGGAGAGAAATGACCTGCTCCAGGTCACATAATCAATCAGTGGCAGACGCAGCCTAGCTCCCAGGATTCCTGACTGCCCATCTGGTTAATACTCTTTCTTCTATGCCACATGGCCTCTTTAACAGCTATGGGGATATGATGGACCCTGAAAAGGGCTTGAACTTGGACTTGGTGATATAGAGTTGGCTGGAAAATGACTGAGAACAGAAGAAATGAGGAGAAACTACTATCTCTGGACACAGCAATTACACTCTAGCCCCCTCAAGCTCCTGAAGTGCCACATCTTTCAGGGCTCAGGGCTCAGTAGGTTTGTGCCCACTAGATGGGTGATGAGAAGATGGTGACCCATCCTTGATAACATACTCTACCTGATTGTGGTGACAGAAAAGATGAATCCTTTTGTTAGGTATTATTTTAAGTCATGAGCTCACTTTGCAAACAGAAAGGAAACATGTCTCCAGGTTAGGGGTCAGCATAGAAACCGGCTCTGCAAATATGTGCTGCTTCCCTGGACCCCCTAAATCTATCCAGTCTGTGAGATATCAAAGGCCAGATGGACCAAAGGAGGACCCAGGAAAAAGGACCCAGAGAAAAGGATGAAAACGGAAGACAGGACATGAACCTGAGTAGATGCCGATTGGGCCTACACAAGTAAAAGAGAAATATATAATTCTCTGGCTAAATGGAGAAAGATGTTTACAAGCCTCCACCCTCCCCATCTCCCAGTACCACTGCACACACATACCACATAGCAATAACCTCAGACACTGACTTCCCTGGCTCACAGCCTGGCCCTGTCTTGTGTAAGGTCAGTCCAGGGAAGAAGTGAAGGGCTTTCATCAACCTCCCCTAAGAAAGCCTTGCACTCCCACCCACAGTAGACCAGTCCCACAGAGGGTGGTGTCCCCGAGGTCTGATTACCGAGATGTTCTGCAGAACCTCCTGCTGCAGCAGCTGGACACTCGTGATATTATCCTGAGCTTGCTTTGCAAACAGAAAGAAAAGACATCTCCAGGTTAGGGGTCAGCATAGAAACCAACTCTGCAAATATGTGCTGCTTCCCTAGACCCCTAAATCTATCTAGTCTGTGAGATCTCAAAGGCCAGAGGGACCAAAGGAGGACCCAGGAAGGGCTGGGCTGAGCTGGCCTATGGGGAGGAGAGACAAGGTTGCAGCCACGAAAATGACTAAGCTTGGCACCCCAGGAGCAAATGGAGTCCCAGGAGTTCTTCTTATTCTTAGATCCTGAACATAGATTTGATAAGGAAGCTGTTTGATGCCTCTGGTCATTTGAGATGGGAGGAAATAAGCCTATCTGCTTTAAGAACCACTATGGGCAGGATTTTGGCTCCATATTCCATGTGGTGAGGAAGCAGGATGTGAAGGAGGACAGCCTGCACCCCAGAGCTGCCTCTTGCCCTTGGAGCTTCCTCTGCAGCCCAGCCACTCATTCCAGTTCTCAGATTTAGAGCTGAAGACTCCATTAGGGACGAAGCCTGGATGAATCTAGCTCTCTTCATGGTTTCGCTTGGGCACTGCTCATTTCACTCGAGGCTGCCCACATTTTTTCTGAGCCCCAGTTTCCTCATGTGTAAATGGGGCTTGTGGTGCCTTTTGACCTCATAGAGTCATTATATGGGAAACTGGAAACTGATTAGCAAGCTGTGAAGGACTCCAGAATCATAAAATAGCATCCCCTCGCCCCACTGGCCCACTGCCCCCAGGAACCCCCGCGACGGGGTCCAGAACAGCACTTTACTCACCAGAGTGTCTTTCACAGCCCAGAAGGCTTCCCACAGTTTCTGGGGAACAACCCCCTTCACTTGGCAGGGCCCAAATTGGAATTCTTGGCCCTCGGCCCCTGGTACCTGGCTCCAGAGAAGCAGGGTAAAACCCAGGCAAGGGAGCGCAGCCATCTGCATTTGAGAGGCCGTCGGAGGGCAGAAGGGTCTGCTGAAAGAAAGGGAGGCAGCCTGTGAGGCCGGCCCTCTGACCCAGAGTGACATGCCCTGGGAAAACGCTTTGAGGGTCTCCCCGGGCCAATCTCGAGCGCTCTCCAATGGGAAAGTTGAGACTATTGCAAACCGGCAGCCTTGCTAGGGTGCACTGGGTGTGAAGCAGGGGTCTTTCTGCCCCTCAAACTTAAGGCCGCTCATCTTGCCATCTGTCCACCTGCTCTTCCCCACCTTGCCCATCCACACCCACACGCCCTGCACCTCCTCCTTCTCCATCGCAGTTCTCTCTAGCCTACAACCTACGAGTCAGAATTTGACCCAGAAGAGTGGAGAAATGGGAGGTTCTAATGTGCCATGTCTGGGGAGCCCAAACCCAGGAAAACAAAGAGCTGAACTAGACATGTGCTTATCCAAGTTCTGCCTGAAGCCACCAGGCACACATAGGCAGGCAGGTCTTTTTCTCCTCCCTAGGAGACGGCTGTCCCTCACTCCTCATCACAAGGGAGCGAGGGGTTAATCCTGGTCCCAGGGAGGGGCACAGAGGGCAGGTCAGGGTCACACACAGACTATGCCACCTCCACTAATCACTCATTCTTGAGTCTAAAAATTCACTTTTTTTAGTAACCAAATGAGAGAGGCATCAGATTTCCAGATGAATAATCTCTAAATCCTTCCTCTGAAGTGCCAGTTGGGAAGGACTGTGTGAAGAGCCTCCAAGCTGGGGAACCTAATGCCATTATGTATTTATTATAACTGATGCAGAGAATTTCTTTCCCCCTGCCTTCTTTGCCCTTTGTCCTTTCCCTCCCTCTCTCCCTCCCTCCTTACCTTTCTTTCTTCCTTCCTTCCTTCCTCTCTCACTCTCTCCCTTTCTCACTTTCTCCGTTTCTTTCGTACTTCTTTACACAATCATTTAAGAACCTTTTCTTACTCCAGGCACTGGTCTGACACCTAAAGAAACTGCCTCCCACCCCTACACCGGGAGGAAGACCAGAGAAGACTCGGTTCTGCTGGCACCGGGGCTAGGGAGGCGGCGACCCCTGGGTTACGGGTCACAGGGGACGGGAGCCATGCTTCAGCATCTCCCTCAATGTCTTTTCATTCTGCTCTTTCAAACTGCACAGGCTTTTTTTTTTTTGACAGGATTTCACTCTGTCACCCAGGCTGGAGTGCAGTGGCATGATCTTGGCTCACTGCAACCTCTGCCTACCAGGTTCAAGTGATGCCCATGCCTCAGTCTCCCAAATAGCTGGCATTTTTGTATCTGAAAATATCGAAAACACATGCCCAACTGTTTTTTTTTTTTTGTATTTTTAGTAGAGACAGGGTTTCACCATGTTGGCCAGGCTGGTCTCGAACTCCTGACCTTAAATGATCTGCCCACCTCAGCCTCCCAAAGTGCTGGGATTATAGGCGTGAGCCATGGCTCCTGGCTAAACTCCACAGGCTTTGCAGCCTCTGTTGAAAATTCATCTCTCAGTCTCGTGTTGCTCCTGGCCTTCCTCCCATGCAGCCTCAATTCTCCTTGGTGTTAAATTGGCGAAAGCAGCTCGTCACAGTCATGTCTTGTCCCTACATCAACACTCAAAAAAATTGACTTCTGCTGTCCCCGCCTTGACCCCCTTTCACAAATAAAGTAGAGGTCTAGTCCTTCAAAGAAAAGTAACCAAGAATCCCCCATGCTCACCTCTGGTCCTGTAAGTGATGCTTGAGGGCTGGCTGCCTGAAGGCAGCTGGTTCTTTTTACAGAAAAGAAAAGTTAGACAGGCACCCTCACCATTCACCAATCAGAAGCGTAGCTGTGGGTAGAAGGTTCCCATCCAGCCATGGAAGTCGTTTCGGAAGTAAAGGTTTGCAGGCAAGCAAGGCTTTGTGGAGATTTGGGTATATATATGGGGGCTGAGGGGGGAGGGGTGGAGAGGAAAATGAAGGAGGTGGAGAAAGGGAAATTGGTCATGCTTTCCTAGAGAATTACTTCATTGCCTAGTCACCCATCACTTTAAGACAATAGAGCGATGGGGAAAGCAGCCCCTGAGGTGAGATGAGACCTGGGTTTGAGTTCAGGCTCTACCACTGGCTGTGTGGGCAGGGGCAAGTCTCTTAGCTTCTCTGAGCTGCAGTCTCTGCATGTATAAATTTTTTAAAAATCTGTGCCACCTCCCCCCAAGGGCAAGTGTAATAAACAGATGCAAAAACAACACAGAGGTGCTTGATAAACTCTGTACACATGTAAATACATTACTACTGTGCAGCATACACCAGTCTCCTTCCTGTCAAAATAATTCAATAATGATGCCCTATTCATGCTGGGACAGTAGTCCACAGCGAAGAAATAACCTGTAAGTACCTCTCCTTTAATCCATCAGGGCCAGGAAGTTGAGGAGTGTTTCCTGACATGCAGCTACCCATGGTCCCTAGGGTTACAATCACTCAACCAAAATGTGCCTCTCCTTAGGTTCTGGAAACCAGGAAGAATAAGGAAGTGTATGCATAGACAAGCCCAGAAAGCTGGGAAGCCTGGTGCTCTGGTGGGCTAGTCTTGGCCTGTGTGGCTCTGAACCACTCAGGGGACACAGACAGCATGATGTGTCAAGAGTGCCACAGAAGTCAAGAGCTCTGACCCTATCTCCAGCTAGCAAGGCACTCAGCTCTAGATTCTACCATGTGCCCAGTGAGGGCATCAAGCAGAGCAGTGTTTCCCAAAGCACAGTCCTCAGACTCTATGCTTGAGGAATTCTTGTCTTGCAAGATCCTCCATGAAATAGATGAATCCTAATGAGGTCAGTTAGAGAGCCCTGGCATGTGCTAGCCCGTCCTGGAAATGTCTGATGCTTCTTAACTCTGTTTAATCCAGCATTTCCCATAACTATTTGCCCACATCCTTGAGGAATACATTTTGGGAATCAGGGATTGGCCAACTGTAGGTCACAAGCCAAATCCAGACTGCCACTGCTAAGCTGAGAATGGCTTAACCTTGCGACCTAAGAGTAGTTTTTACATTTTTTAATGATTGGGGAAAAAATCAAAAGAAAGACATTATTTGCAGGTTTCCGTATCCATAATAAATAAAGTTTTCATGGGGTCACATATGTTTGTTGACATATTGTTGCTAATTGCTTTCGTGCTACAGAGGCAGAGATGAGTAGTTGTGACTGAGACCATATGGCACACAGAGCCTAAAATAGTTCCTATCTGGTTCTTTACAGGAAGAGTTTGCCCAACCTGGGTCCAGGCATGGGAAACGGGAGTAGGAGTATGACGTGGGGGACAGGATAACTGCCTCCAGCTCAGTGGAGATGAAAGAAAAGAGGAGAGTGAGTAGAACACACCCTTGGCAGACTCTTCCCAATCTCTCTGGCACCAACACCCCCTCCCTCCATCTCATACTCAGTGTTGTTTATTTTCTTAAGCAAACGAAATACTCCTTTGCAATCCCTGGCCAGCAGTCTGCTCGGCTATAGCGGCCACCAGCCGGAATCCTTTGTTCCTGGAGGTCCCGAGTCTTACCCTCCAATAGTAGAAACAGCCCCACAGCGCACTCTCTTCCCCCGCTCCCCCCTTCCCACCATGAGGATTTAGGGCATTACCAAGAACCCCTAACTAACTACTATGAGATAAAGATGTCAAGAGGCAGTGATGAGACAGAAAAGAAGACCAGGTGAGAGTGCTGGAGTAATAGGTGAGTGGGAGGCAGGAGACAGCTAAAGCAGGAAGCTGAGAGGGAAAATGAGCCCCCGGGGCAGCTGAAATCCTAGACTACTGTCTGCAGATAGGCGGGGAGGGCAGGCAGGTGGGATGAGCTGTTAAAGGGCAGGCTGGAACAGAGGCATGAGGTCATGGATACACCTTGGCTGGCCTCAGGATACACCTGGGATCGTTGAGTAGCTCACTCTGTCTGGGGAAGGAATCATGTAACATGGATAGTTCAGGCAAACATGTGCCTGGACCTCAGCCTCCGATGAGCTTATCATAGCATTATTACTTGAGAAGGAAGGGCAAGGAGAGCCCCTAGGAACCTTGGCCCAACATCACTTGAAAATCTAGTTATGAGCGCAAGCTTTGGAGGCAGGCAGACCTGGGTTCAAAAGGTGATCGAGCCACATATGAGCCCTCTGAGCCTCACCTTCCTCACTTGTGAAATACAGTCCTCATAAGACCATGAAGATGTGATGACCTGCAGCTTTGCTCACCAAGTGTGGCCCATGAGCCAGCAGTAATAGCATTATCTGGGACCTTGTTAGAAATGTACAATCTTGGGCTGGGTACAGTGGCTCACGTCTGTAACCCCAGCACTTTGGGAGGCCAAGGTGGGAGGATTGCTTGAGCCCGGGAGTTTGAGGTCCTCCTAGGCAACATGGCAAGACCCTGTCTATAAAAATAAATAAAAATTAGTTCGTTGTGATGGCACATGCCTGTGGTCCCAGCTACTCGGGAGGCTGAGGCAGGAGGATCATTTGAGCCTGGGAGGTCAAGGCTGCAGTGAGCCATGATCTTGCCACTGCGTTATAGCTTGGGTGACAGAGCAAGACCCTGTCTAGAAAAAAATAAATAAAAGTAAAGTAGAATCTCAAGCCCTTCCCCCAAAAAAATGACTGAATTAGAATATGCAGTTTAAGAACCTTCCAAGGTGATGTTTATGTTCATTAAATTTTGAGAACCATCAGCATAAAACACACGAAAGATTTAATTCAGTGTCTTCTCCGTGGTAAATGTTTAATAAACAAGAGCTCCGGATGAAGGGAGGAAGGACTGGTTTAGGGGATCTCAATAAGGTGACTTCATACTCAGGGGACACTGGGCAACGTCTGGAGACATTTTTGGTTGTCATAACTGGGAGGTGCTATTGGTATCTAGTGGAATGGGCTGGGAATGCTGCTAAACATCCTATGGGGCACAGGACAGCCCCTCATCACAAAGAACTATATGACCTAAGGTCGATAGTGCTGAGGGTAAGAAACCCTGGATTAGAAGGAAGCAGTGGCTATGGGGGAAATAGCTGGAATAGGAACAGAGGAAGAGAAGAACATGACCTTTATTGGGAAGGGAGGCAGTAGACTGATCAGATGATCAGGGGAATGGGAAAAACAAGGTGACAAGTTGGAAGGCAGTGCCCAAAGGCCACCAGGTGGAAACAGTGGGGAGGCCTGGCTCACCAGCCCACCTCTGGGAAAGCCCCAAGTCTCAGACTTTAAGAGGTTGAAGGAAGTGGGGCTGGCCCTTTTGTCCAGATTCATGTATTTTTATCCAAACTCTTTCCTAGACCAGACCAAGGTCTGAGGCTCTGCTAACCTCTACAAAAGGGTGGAACTTGGGGAGTTTTACAAAAATGTTGGGTGGAAGAAAAGTTTATCTAAAGATAAATCTTCACATGCAAGACCGTTTTTTTTTTTTCTCCAAAATACTCCTTATTAGATTCAGAGGTTTTATTCTAATAATCTCATTCCATCTCTGTCCTGTATATCTCTCTGCAGAGCCTGAATTTCACATTTGAGAAATAAATATACTCATATTCCCCCTACAAAGTCCTCTAAACCTAAAGGGAGAGAAAGGGACTGAGCCATCATGGAACAGAGTTCCTTCTCCACTTCCACTTCTGTGTGAGGCAATAAAGAGCTCACTCTTAAACTCTTAAACCTGAATCTCCTCTCTTTCCGATGGATGCAAAGTCCCTGGAAAACAGAAGTAATTAGCATATTAATTAGAATTTCCTAAGAGCAAAAAGATAAGAGGAAATTATATCATCATTTTTCTTCCAGTGAATTGAGTTTAATTTTCATTCGAGAACAGATTTTTATCTTCCCATTTGGCTGGGAAATGCATGTGGTAATGGATGTGGGATAACCAGGACATTTGTTAGCTCTTTTCCCTGAGTTCGTTGCAGTCATTCCAGGAGCCAATATCCCACTGGTTGATCTCCTTAGACTGGCATTCTGTTGTTCTTCCTCCTCCTTGTGTCATTCGTGTAATAAGTGATTTATTTTTATAGGCATTTCAAGGGATGAGAGTAAACACAAACATAAATTATTCTTACATCTATACAGCCTGCTTAGAGCTATGCAAAATATTTCCAAGTGATTTTTTTCATTTGACACTTACTGTGGACTTTTGAAATAAGGAGGGCAGATATTATTATCCTTACTTTACAGACTAGAAAGCTGAGAATCAGAAAGGTCAAGTGATTTTCCCTAGGTCACATAAATAAATGACATAACCAGGCCTAGAGTGCAGGTCTTCTGGCTTTTGGTCCAGTATTCTTTCCCCGGTGCCACGCTTCCAAGCAGTTTCTCAATCTTTAGTACATTCATTCATTCATTGAACAAACATTTCCTAAGCACTTACTGAATGGCAGAATAGAGTGTACGAAAAATAAATTACTATGAAAACATTCATGTAAAATGTCCAGAAAAGGCAAATTTATAGAGACAGAATATAGATGAATGGTTGCCCAGTGCTGAGAGTTAAGGATAGGGTAGGTGGGAGGAACGGGAGTGACTACTAAGGAAAACAATGTTTCTTTGGAGAGTAACAGAATGTTTTGAAATTAGATATGGTGATGGTTGCACAACTCTGTGTCTATATTAAAAAAAAATTGAACTGTGCACTTTAAACAGATAACCTATGGTGTGTAAATTAGATATTTAAAAAGCTATTTTAAAATAAATTAAGACACAGTCCTTGTACTTTAATGACTCAGTAGAGTGGAGACACACTTGCAAACAGATAAATGGCAACACTGTGTCATGGGTACCGCTATGGTTTGAACATTCCCTCCAAAACTCATGTTGAAACTTAATCCTCAGTGTGGCAGTATTGAGAGGTGGGACCTTTAAAAGGCGATTGGGTCTTGAGGGTTCTGCCCTTACAAATTGACTCATCTATTCATGGATTAATGGATTATCATGGGAATGGAACTGGTGGCTTTATAAGAAGAAGAAGACAAAGCTGAGCTGTCTTACTCAGCCCCCTTCCCATATGATGCTCTGTGCCACCTCGGGACTCTGCAGAGTCTCCACCAACAAGAAAGCCCTCACCAGATGTGGCTCCTTGACCTTGGACTTCCAAGCCTCCATAACTATAAGAAATAAATTCCTTTTCTTTATAAATTACCGAATTTCAGGTATTCTGTTATAAGCAACCAAAAGCAAACTAAGAGAGGTGCTATTAGCAGAAGGATGGAGCCTGTGGCAACAGCAAGGTGAGGCAGAATCTCCCGCAGTGCTGGCAGAGTGCTGGAAGGTGCGGGAAGGCTTTCCAATGGAAGTGACATTCGATCTGAAGTTTGAAGCCTGAGTAAGAGTTCACCAGCAAAAATAAAGCTGGGAGAGGTGCTTGCTGGAGACCCTGGTAGCCTCCACATTCGGCATCCACATAGTTACTGGACAGGGCCAAAGAGAAGGTGGTTCTGGTAGCTGCTAGAAGAGAGAGGACCACTGATTGTTCTTTCGTGTAATAATTCATGGAAATCAATGGGAACAAGCTATGTAAATACAACTTCAGGGCTCCCAAAGGGACCTAGGGTGCTACTGACCCCACAGGGCTGCAGACAGGAATGGGGAGGGGAGAAGAAGGGCCAGGGTCTCAACTTTCTAAGCCAAGCCTTCTGTACAATTGCAGGAAAAAGAACCGCAAGAGAATGCCAGTTCTGAACTGCAACTGCCTCCCAAGAGTCAGGATCCTGTACCTCCCACAACCTGTAGAACATCAACTTTGAGTCACAAGGACATGAGTATTCAAATAAATACATGGCGTGGTACATGTTGGGGAAATGGTAGCTACAGAGTCTTCTGAGTAGATCCAGGTAAAGGACTGTGGTTCATTTCCCGTGTCACCCTGCCCCCTGTCTCATATATCCAGGGTTGCTTTTTTTTTCTGAAGGAGAATTTTTTAAAAAGGAAGAAAGAGTGGAAGAAAGGAAAAAGGCTTTCGTGTGAATGAAATAACATCCCATTCTCAGGAATTAATCAGAATCAATACAGTAGACTCCCCTTATTCATGGCAGACATGTTCTAAGACCATTGATCAGTGGATCATGCCCAGTAGATGCCTGAAACTGCAAATAGTACCAAACCCCATGTATCCGATGTCTTTTCCTGTACATACATATCTATGATGAAGTTTTAACACAGAAAGAGATTAACAAGAATAACAAATAGTAAAATAGAACAATTATAACAATATGCCAGCGTCACTACTCTTGTGCTGTGGGGCTGTTACTAAGTAAAATAAGGACGACTTGAACACAAGCACTGCCGTACTCTGACTGTCGGATGCACTGGACAAAGGGAGGACTCACGTTCCAGGCAGGATGGAGCGGGATGGCACGAGACTTTATCACGCTACTCAGAGTAGCATGCGATTTAAACTTATGAATTATTTCTGGAATTTTCCATGTAATAAATATTTTCAAACCACTGTTGACGTCAGTAACTGAAATCACAGGAAGTGAAACCACAGATAAAGGGGGACTACTGTACTCTTAAAATAGCACCCTCCCTTTCCTCCTATCCAAGTCCATTCTCCACACCTACAAAGAGATTTTCAGATTCCTGGACAGTGTTAATCTCCCCTCTCCTGTGCTCCTAGGAGTGCTGCTAGTCCCCCTTTGATGGCACCCAGGAGATCCTTCCCTGCACCCTGGTTGTGTCTCCTTCACCAGGCTGTGAACTCCCTGGGCACTAGAACTGAGTTTTATCCATCTCAGAATTCCCCTCAGAACCTGGCACAGGACGGGAGCTTAGTAAGCATTTGTTGAAATAGTGAATTTTATTTGACTGGTGTGACATAACCCTCTCCCTTTCTTGGCAGCTTTTAAAACCCTTGGAATCTCACCAATGATAGTGTCTTTTTTCTGCTAATGCATGACTGATGGCTGGGAGTTCCTGGATAGCCTAAGGATGGGAGCTGTTTGCCAGGGGATCAACCATGAGATGAGAGGGTTGGAGCTTTCAGCCCTACTCACTCCACCCCACCCCACCCCATCCCACCTCCAGGAAGAGGAGGGAGACTGAAGACTGAGTCAATGATCAATGGCCCATGATTTAATCAGCATGCCTCTGTAATGAAACCTCCACAAAAACCCTAAAGGAAGAGGTTTGGAGACCTTCTGGGTTGGTGAACAACATGCTGGTACTGGGAGGGGGGTGCCCCAGAGAGTGCACGGAGGCTCTGTGCCCGTTTCCCCATACCTTGCCCAATGCATCTCTTCCATCTAGCTGTTCTTGAGTTGTATCCTTTCATAACAAACTGGTAATCTGATAAGTAATTTATTTTCCTGATTTCTGTGAGCCATTTTAGCATATGATCAAACCAGAAGACGGTGTCATGGGAACCTCCGATTTATGGCTGTTTGGTCAGAAGCACAGGTGATAACTGGGACTTGTGGTTGCTGTCTGAAATGGGAGCAGTCTTGTGAGATTGAACCCTTAACACGTGGGATCTGATGCTAACCCCTGGTAAATAGTGTCGGACTTTAATTGAGTTGTAGCCATCCATTTGGTGTCCACTGAGAATGAAGAATTGGTTAGTGTGAGAAAAAATCTCACACATTTGGTGGTGGAAAGTACTGGTCTGAGTCTAGTCATATAATTACTACTATGTAATTAGACTGGTTCACAAATCTAATTATGTACAAGGTCAAATTGTCTCCCAGGCTATTTGCCCAGAGACCTTTGCCAAATATTTCTCATTTTTGCTCAGGCTCTGGCCACAGGCTGAGATGTGGCCTGCATCCAATGGCATTATTAAATACTGATCCGCTTTGCATGTGTTCCCAGTGTAAGAGTAAAAACCCAAAAAGTGATGCCATGACCACCGGTCTGGACATAGAAAGCCAGGGAAACAGAATTTGCAATTAGGCCAGCACAGGAGAGAGTTATGGGACTGTAGATGAGGATATCATAGTCTTATCCCTAGAGCAGCCGTATCCTGCTACCTTGAACAAGCCACTTACTTTCTCTGTGCCACCTGCCTCATTCTGTCCAAGAAGAAAAATGATCCCTATCCCGTCTATCTTATAGACTCTCTTCCAGTCTCATTCCCCTTTAAAATCCCTCTCCCTCATTTAGGAGATTCTTCTAAATGCACAAGTCTGATCATATTATTCCTCAGCCACCAAATCATTTTTGGTTTCTGATAAGGAAAGTTCCTCCCTCCTCTCCCCACAACCCATTGCTCTTTTGTTCTACTTTTGCAAACCCTCCCACCCACCCAGCACACTGGGTGGGTGGGAGGGGTTTATAGAATGTATGTGTTCACGAAATTAATGTTCATCAAATGTTCATGAATCAATTTTTAATTTCAAAACCAGGTAAATGAAATGTATTTAAGGAGGAGGATAATTCAATTGCTTTTTCCTTTTGTGTGATCCTTAATTGGTTATTTCTATGGGTAAAAGTCCATGTAATAGAATGCTATTCCACCACTCAAAATAATTTATATTTACATTCTTAAAAAAACTTTTATAAAATTTTAGGTTTAAAAAAATCAGGTTACAGATGGCATATGCAGTAGGATCCCACTTTTGTAAAGGATAAAATGGGCACAAGTGTTGAAAATGACCTAGAAATATAAACACTGAGATGTTAACAAGATTATCTTTGAGTGGTGAGATCATGGGAGTTTTCCTTCTCTATAGCTTAACAGTAGTTTCCAAGTTATACAAAATGCAAGGCTCTTAGAAAAGCTGTTGTAAATTTAAGTAAATCTTTAGTTTCACTATTGTCCACTGAAAATTTTTGAAATCCCCCTACCTGACACTGCACATTCTCTGAAATCCAATCTATTCACCTTCCCAGATTTCTCTCTTCTGCACTCCCACACACCATGGTACCAGCAAAACTGAGCGGTTCATCTTCACCTTGTGCCTCTATGCCTCCGTTCAGCTGGATCTGAAATGTTCTTGCCACCAGCCAAACACTGGCCACCCTTTATTGCTTCAACATAGAAACATGGCATATGTTGCTGACTGTCAAAAGCAGATTACATGTATATGTATGTATACATATACATATATGCATATACAAGCATGTGTGTGTACATATGTGTAATACACACACACCTTTTTAAGAATGCTTATTTTGAAGGAATAAGGTTACAGACTTGGCAGGCTTTTATTTTCATCTTTAAGCTATTTTGTATTTACAAAACAAAGAATAAAAGAATTCTACAAACATCAATTTAGAAAGAGAGGTTGAGACTTATGTTAAAAAATTTTTTTAGCCGTACTTCAAGGCCAATTCCTTGAAGCCATTCCCAAAAGCTGCAAGGAATTTCTGTCACCTCTAAACAATGCAGCAATTTCAACTTCTTTTGTGGCACTTAGTCTTCTCTCTCTTTCTCTCCTGGGCTAAGATCATGGGAGGGCAAAGGAACAGATCTTATGTTCTTCTGTTTTGCTCACACTGCTCAGCACAGTGTAGCAGCTAGTTAAATAAACAAACAAATCGTGAGTAAGATACTTGATGTCAGAAGTGTTCAGGATGACTTGAAATCTGCATTTGGCAGGTTAATATCACCTCAAGAATAAAGACTTTTAAACCTGAAGGTATTCAAGGCTGGATATCCACTTAAAGGTATGATAGACATTGCAGCTGTTCCCTCACATTTATAGTCTTCCACTTCTTGGAACACAGGAAAATTGCACTTCACTGTTCCATTGAAGTTAGACGTGGCCATGTGGCTGTTTAGACCAATGAAATATAAGTGAAAGAAACACATGTCATGCTTAGAGGAAGCATTTAAGAGCCGGCACACAATCATCCACACTCTCTCATCCCCTGCCATGTTGAGATGGCAGCATTATTACAGGATGATAGCATTTCCTGCAGCCTGTCCCTGAGTAACCATGATGAGGAGAGTCCCCATGCTGACATCTATTCCATATATAAAATAAGTGAGAAATAACTTCTGTTGTAATACGCTGCTGAGAGCCATTAAGGAGTTGTTTGCTACTACAGCATAACTTAGCCTAACCTGACTAACGCAGAAGGGATGTTAGAAAGGAGAAGGATTCTAAACGCTTTAAAAGTGTTTAGAATGAATTTAGGCTTTGCTAGGAGCAAATGAATTTAGACTGCTATAGATAAAGCTCTAGAAAGCTCAATGAATTTAGACTCTGCTATAGGTAAACTTTGATTCTATATGCTATTTAGTCAACTCATTATAAGTCACAGAGATTCTCCAATTCCTTCTTTAATGGAAAGCATTGCTTTCTCCTTGAACACAGAGTTAATGATGCATTCAACTGGGTGAGGTCAGGTTATAGCATGATGCTGACCACTTTGGGATTTAGCAATGGGCTGCTCAGTTCACTTAGGGGTCACATAATGAGAAGAAAGCTCTGGAAGGGATGATGAATGGAAGACTGAAAGCTGACCTGCAGAAAAGGGCCTTTCGCTCCTGGTAGGAGTGATGTAGAGCAGCAGTCTGCAACCTTTTTGGCTCCAAGGACCAGTTTCATGGAGGACAATTTTTTCACAAACAGGAGTTGAGGGTTTAGGTTTCAGGATGATTCAAGCACATTACATTTATTGTGCACTTTATTTTTATTATTATTATTACATTGTCATATACAGTGAAATAATTATACAACTCACCATACTATAGAATCACTAGGAGTCCTGAGTTTGTTTTTCTGCAACTATACAGCCTCATCTGGGGGTGATGGGAGGCGGTGACAGATCACCAGGCATTAGATTCTCATAAGGAGCATGCAACCTAGATCCCTCGCATGCACAGTTCACAACAGGGTTTGTGCCCCTATGAGAATCTAATGCTGCCATTGATATGATAGGAGGCAGAGCACAGGTGGGAATGCAAGGGATGGGGAGTGGCTGTAAATATAGATGAAGCTCAGCTCACTCACCCACCACTCACCCTTTGTGCAGCCTGGTTTCTTTCTTTCTTTCTTTTTGGAGTGCAGTGGCGCAATCTCAGCTCACTGCAAGCTCTGCTTCCCAGGTTCATGCCATTCTCCTGCCTCAGCCTCCCAAGTAGCTGGGACTACAGGCGCCCGCCACCACGCCCAGCTAATTTTTTTGTATTTTTAGTAGAGACGGGGTTTCACCGTGTTAGCCAGGATGGTCTCGATCTCCTGACCTCGTGATCCACCCGACTCGGCCTCCCAAAGTGCTGGGATTACAGGCATGAGCCACTGCAGCCAGCCACAACCTGGTTTCTAACAGGCCACAGATGGATACTGGTCTGTGGCCCAGGAGTTGGGCACCCCTAATGTAGAGGATCTCCTACTTGCAGAAGCCTAAGATGCCAGCAGAAAGTTTAGGATGAGCCAACAGCCACACACACACACGCGCGCGCACACACACACACACACACACACACTCATACACACAAAGACTCACAGCACACACACTCACTTACTACATGGATTTTAAAACTGGCAAAGGCCTGGCAGGTCCAAGCTTGCCCCAGAATAAGAGCAACTAGAGTCTGTGTCCCTGAAAAAGCTTACATATGGTACTTGAAATGCAAATCATGTGATTTCTTGCACTGAAATCTTATCTTTTGGCTTCTCATCTCCAGCCTTTGCCCACCGCTAAATAATCAGATCCAGGGAAGCATCAAAAGTCAAAGAAAGGATGAAGAGAAGTTGCTTCCAGCAACAGTGGGTGGGGCTTTCCATTTAAATTCTGCCTTCAACTTCCAAAAAATATCCTCTTGGGAAACTTATTACTCATGAAAATGAAGAGAAGGTGTTTTCCTCAATGGAGCAATCTCTGCCTTGAAAAGTCTCCATCCCTCTTCCTAGCCCAGAGAGATGATCCCACAAGGAAGTGGATTTTATTGCTTAATCCTAGTTGACTGAATTCTGTTTTCCCACAATAAAATAATAAAAATAATTTGGAATAGCATAACCTGAATGTTCGTATTTCCACAGCCTGTGATTAAAAATTAGAAATAAAAAATCTTGAAATTCTGTCATTCCATCTGCTCATATAAACATAGCAGGCTCTTGCAGAGTCTGTCCCTAGAGTGTTTTGAGAATTCTCAAAGGGATGTTTCTTCCAAGCCCATGACGCAATCTGTGCTTTCAGGGCTGGCTGAGCCAGCTATTGCAAGCTCCATGTGTGACCCCACTGGTGGTGAGAAGAGGGTTCTCCTCAGCAGCTTCTCAGTGCTAATTTGCTCCTGCCAAAAAATTTTGCGAGGTCACATTCACCCCAATAGGGAGACTGAATTCAAAGTGTTGCAGAGTTCAGTGAAGCAGCTTTCTCAATGTACACTCTGAGCCCTTCTTGGCCCCAGGATGTCCACATACCTCCACAATTGTTGGTTTGGAGAAGTTTCTCGTAACATGGGACTGGAATTCATCAATATCAGTGACATTGGTCCCTGTTACTGAGCACAGCTCACATGTCACGCTCCTTTCTTTCTCAAGGTGAATCCTCTTTTAGGGGTAGGGGTTGCCATTAACCCCCTGTAATCTGGATTCTGTATGCTCTGATCTATCAGCCATGCCTATGAGTGTTGAATCCCAAGTGTGAACGGAGTTCAAGACTTTTCCCCAGAAAGTTCTTCAGCCCCACTGTAATTCAATGGAGGCAAATGAATACTTGTAAGGGAAGGGGAGCTGGCTCTCCTGGCTGGGTTTCTTGGAGGCAGGGAGCAGGGGAGTTTCAACTCTAGTCCAGTGAGCCAGTTGGTCGTGCAATGCTTTACAAAGTACTTCTACAATTTGATACCCACGAAAGCCCTATCAGACAGAGCAGATATCATTATTTCTGTATTATGATTATAAAACCAAGGCAAAGGGAAATTTGGTGGTTTGCCTAAGCTCATAGAACCAGAAAATGGAACTACCCAGAATTCATCCCAGGTCTCTGACTCCAAGTTTAAATACTTGGGAGGCAGTACAGTGTTCTGGAAAACAGGCAGACTATGGAGTCACACCGTGTGTTTCTATTCCTGGCTCTGCAACTTATTAGCTATGTGACTTTGAATGATTATTAAAATAATTGAATAAGTTACTTGATTCTTCTTTGATTCAGTTTCCTCATCTGTGAAGTGGGAATAACAATATCACCTGCTACGTAAGTATTTATGAGAGTTAAATGAGAAAATACAGACAAAGCACAGAGAAGAGAGCTGGACACATTAGTAAGCACTAGAAAGAGTAAGCTATTATTGGCTGGGAGTGGTGGCTAACACCCGCACTTTGGGCAGACCAAGGTGGGCAGATCCCTTGAGCCTAAGAGTTTGACACCAGCCTGGGCAACATAGAGAGACCCCGTCTCTATTTTTTTAATACTTAAGAAAAAAATAAAAATTAGCTATTATTAACAATTGCTAATTTTATTTTTATATATTCCTGTGCCACATTCAATGCCTTTCCCTAACAAAAAGAGCTTAGATCAGAGAGGCTAGACAACTACAAGCAACTTTTCACCCTTTAACTATATGATTTTTAAAAGACAACTACCTGGCAAAGTGTTCATAATAGTAACCCAGATAGAAACAATAAAATATACTGTGGTTAATCCAAGTTCTTACCAGTCTGTTTCAGGAGACCGTAAAGTTGCTTTAAAATGATAACAGGAATCTAATACCAAACCAAGTCATAAGAGAATATGACATGAAAACTTCAGGACCAAATTCAATGAGCAAGCTCTTTTTTGATTAACAATAGTAATGAAAGTAGATGTGAATGCAATCATCTTCTAACAAGCCAAATCATTTTGTTCTGAAATCATTGTGAATTAAATAACTATTTCTACTTTCCCCTAATGTTTGATGACCTGAAAAAGTTTTTATTTCATCTTTGTTTTTTAATAATAGCTTTATTGAGCCATAATTCACATACCCATAAAATGCATCCTTTCAAAGTATACAATTCAGCAGTTTTTAGTAGTTTCACAGAGTTGTGCAACCAGCATCACTAATTTCAGAACATTTTCATCACTCCAGAAAGAAGCCTCATACCCATTAGCAGTCATTCCTGACTCTTCCCATTCCTTAGTCGCTGGAAGTCTGGTTCACTTTTTGTCCCTATAGATTTGACTGTTCTGAATGTTTCATATAAATGGAATCATATTATAAGCATTTCATATAAATGGAATCATACACTATGTAGCTTTTGTGACTGGCTTCTTTCACTTAGCTTAATGTTTTCAAAGTGCATCCACATTGTTGCATGTGTCAGTTCTTCATTCCTTTTTATTGCTGAATAATATTCTATTGTATGTATGTACCACATTTCATTATACATTCATCAATTAAAGGATTTTGCATTGTTTCCACTTTTTGACCATCATGAATAATGCTGCTATGAACTTTTGTGTCCATGTTTTTGTGTGTGCATCTCTTCAATTCTCTTTCAATACCTGGGTGTGGAATTGCTAAGTCATATGGTAATTCCATGTTTCACATTTTGAGAAACTGCCAGACTGTTTTCTAAAGTTTCTGCACCATTTTACAATCCCACAGCAATGGGATTGTAAAGCAACGTATGGGAGTTCCAACTTCCCCACATCCTCATTAACACTTATTGTTGTCTATGTTTTTATATTTGAGCCATCCTAGTGGATGTGTAGTGTTACTGCATTGTAGGTTCGATTTGACTTTCCTTAATGACTGATGTTGAGCATCTTTTCATGTGCTTATTGGCTATTCATACATCTTTTTTTTTGTGGGTTTGGTGAGACGTCTGTTCAATCTGGATTGTCTTTTTATCATTCTGTTTTAAATGTTCTTTGTATTTTCTGTAGACTAAGTTCCTGTATTAGGCTATTCTTGTGCTGCTATTAAGAAATGCCAGAGGCCAGGAAATGCCAGAGGCCAGGCACCGTGGCTCAAGCCTGTAATCCCAGCACTTTGGGAGGCCGAGGTGGGCGGATCACAAGGTCAGGAGATCGAGACCAATCTGGCTAACACGGTGAAACCCTGTCTCTACTAAAAATACAAAAAAATTAGCCGGGCGTGGTGGCAGACACCCGTAGTCCCAGCTACTGGGTAGGCTGAGGCAGAAGAATGACGTGAAGCCGGGAGGTGGAGCTTGCAGTGAGCTGAGATCGCACCACTGCACTCCAGCCTGGGCGACAGAGCAAGACTCCATCTCAAAGAAAAAGAAAAAAAGAAATACCAGAGACTGGGTAATTTATAAAGAAAATAGGTTTAATTGGCTCACAGTTCTGCAGGCTGTACAAGTATGGTGTTGACATCTGCTTGGCTTCTGGGGAGGCCTCAGGAAGCTTTTACTCACAGTAGCTGAAGCAGGAGCAGGCACTTCACTTGGCAAAAGCAGGAGCAAGAGATAGAGAGCTGATGGGGAGGTGTCACACACTTATAAATAACCGGATCGCGCAAGAACTCACTCACTGTCATGAACGCACTACCACGCCATGAGAGATTACTCCCATAATCCAAACACCTCCCACCAGGCCCCACTTCCAGCATTGGGTATTACAATTCAACACGAGATTTGGGAGGGGACAAATATCCAAACTATGTCAGTTCCTCATCTAATATAATTTGCAAATATGTTCTTTCATTCTGGCAATTGTCTTTTACTTTCTTGATAGTGTCCTTTTTTTATGTGTGTGAGATGGAGTCTCACTCTGTCACCCAGACTGGAGCGCAGTGACATGATTTTGGCTCACTGCAATCTCCGCCTCCCGAGTTCAAGCGATTCTCCTGCCTCAGCCTCTCAAGTAGCTGGGATTACAGGCATAGGCCACCATGCCTGGCTAATTTTTGTATTAAAAATTCAACTAAAAAGTGGAGATGGGGTTTCACCATGTTAGCCAAGCTGGTCTTGAACTCCTGACCTCAAGTGATCTACTCGCCTCAGGCTTCTAAAGAGTTGGGATCACAGGCGTGAGCCACCATGCCCGGCCAATGGTGTCCTTTAAAGCACAACAGTTTAAAATTTTCACGAACTCCAATTTATCTACTTTTTTTCTCATGTTGCTTGTGCTTTTAGTGTCATATCTAAGAAACCTTTGCTTAATCCAAGGTCGTAAATAATTACTGCTTTCTTATATAAATTTTATACTTTGGTTCTTTTTTTTTTTTTTTGAGATAGGGTCTCACTCTGTCACCCAGGCTGGAGTGCAGTGGCATGATCACAGCTCACTGCAGCCTCACTCTCCCAGGCTCAGGTGATCCTCCCACTTCAGCCTCCTGGGTAGCTGAGACTACAGGCACACGCTGCCACGCCCAGCTAACATTTTATATTTTTTGTAGAGATGGAGTTTCACCATGTTGCCAAGGCTGGTCTCAAACTCCTGGGCTCAAGCAATCTGCCTGCCTCAGCTTCCCAAAGTGCTAAGATTACAGGAATGAGCCACCAGCCCCTGCCATTTTGAGTCAATTTTTGCATATGTTGTGAATAGGGGTCCAGCATCATTCTTTTACTTGTGGATATCCAGTTGTCCCAACACCATTTGTTGGAAAGACCATTATTTTCCTCATTGAATAGTAATGTCACCCTTGTTGAAAAATCAAGTGACCATAAATGTAAGGATTTATTTCTGGGCTCTCAACACTATTTCATTGATCTACATATCTAGTCTCTTACCAGTATGAACCTGTCTTAATTACCATAGCTTTGTAATAAGTTTGAAACTGGGAAATGTGAGTTTTCCAACGTTGTTTATCTTTTTCAAGATTATTTTGGCTGTTCTGGGTTCCCTTAATTTCATATGAATTTAAGATCATGTGATGTTAATTTTATGTGTCAACCTGACTGGGTCATAGGATATGCAGAAATGTGGTTAAACACTATTCTGGGTATGTCTATAAGGGTGTTTCTGGATGAGGTTAACATTTGAATCAGTAGACTGAGTAAAGCAGATTTTCCTCCCCAATGTAGGTGGGCCTCATCCGATTTGTTGAAGTCCTGAATAGAATAAAAGCTCTGAGGCTGGGCACAGTGGCTCATACTTGTAATCCCTGCACTCTGGGAGGCAGAGGTGGGGGGATTACTTGCACTCAGGAGTTCAAGACCAGTCTGGGCAACATGGTGAACTCCATCTCTAAAATAAATATAAAAAATTAGCCAGGTGTGGTGGCGTGAACCTGTAGTCCCAGCTACCCAGGAGGCTGAGGTGGGAGAATCACTTCAGCCCCCAGGAGGTGGAAGCTGCAGTGAGCTGTGATTGTGCCACTGCACTCCACCCTGGGTGATAGAGTGAGACTCTGTCTCCAAAACAAAAACAAAAACAACAAAACAACCCTGAGCAATGGAGAATTCACTCTCTCTGCCTGACTGTCTTCAAGCTGAGGCATCGGTTTTCTCCTGCCTTCAGACTTGTACTCAGACTGGAACTTATAAAATTGGCCCTCTTGATTATCAGGCCATTATACTGAAACTAGAACTATGCCTTTGGCTTTCCTGGGTCTCCAGCTTTCCAGCTGCAGATCTCAAGACATCTCAGCTTCTGTAATCCATATATACTATTTGTTCTGTTTCTCTGGAGAACTCTGACTAAGACAGATCAATTCGTTAATTTCTGCAAAAAAAAAAAAAATGCCAGTCGAGATTTTGGTAGAGTATATTATATCTGTATTCACCATCATTTATGAAGCATTTCTCCTCGGGTTATAGAACTTTAGGTTGACAGTACTCGTTTTTCTTTATAGTTGTTTTTTCCTCCCAGCAATTCAAAGATATCATTTCCTTATTTTATGGCTTTCACTGTTTTTGTTGAGAAGACAGTTGCTAATCTTAGTCATTTGAAAGTAGTTTTTCTTTTCTTCTGATTGTTTCTGAAATTATATTTTTGTCTTTAATTTTCAGCAATTTTACTATAATGTGCTTAGATGTGTTTTCTTTGTATTTTGATTGGCTGGGGTTGTGGAGTTTTTAAAATCTGTGGTCTTATAGCTTTTATCAGCTTTTTAAAATTCCCAGTTATTATCTCTAGAAATATTGTTTCTGCCCCACACTTTCTCTTGCCTCTTTTTCAGGGAATTCAATTACATGTATATAGACTTCACTGTGTTCTCTATTTTTTGTATGATTTTCTATATTTTCCATTTCTTTGCCTCTCTATTTTTTTCTGGATATTTTCTGCCTTTATCTATATCTAATCTCTATCAAGTTTCATCCATTGAATTCTAAATTTGTATTATCTTTTCTGTTCTAGAATTTCAAATAAGTTTTTTTATAGCTCCAAGTTCTCTGTTGAAATGGTCTTGCTTTTTATTTCCCTGTATGTATTTTTCATAGTTACTATAAAGCCTATATCTGATAACTCTATTATCTGCACTCCCTGTATATCTATTTCTATTGTCTGTTATTTTTCTTTGAAAACTAACATTACTTTTTCCATTATTTTATATCGCATTATTTTGTCTCTTCATCTGTTGTTATTTGTCTTTGAGCTCCAGATATTGCATATGAAAAATTATAAAAATTATGTTAAACTTGGAATAATATTATCTTCCTCTGAGATGGATTTACATTTGCTTCTGGAAGGAAGCTAGGGGATTAGTAATCCCATATTACCTTGATCTAATCATAGACTGAGATGATTTGAAGGTGGTTTTCTGTCCCTGGTATAACTAGCCTATTTATGAATTACCATTTTTCCTGTTACCACCAAGTGGGTTCTTCTTGTCTACTGCACAGATAAAGCCAATCCACCAAGACAGTGATATTGCAGCAGAGAAAGAGTTTAATAATCATAGGGCTAGGTAGCTGAGCAAATGGATGGGTGTAATTGTTACTCAAATCAGCCTCCTCAAAAACTCAGAGGCTACAGCTTTTCAAGAATATTTGGCAGGCAGGGATCTAGGGAATGGAGAATGCTGATTGGTTGGGTCAGGGATGAAATCATAGGGGATCGAAGCTGCCTTCTTATGCTGAGTCAGTTTCTGGGTGGAGGTCACAAGACCAAACGGGCAAGTTTCTTGGTATGGGTTACTGGTTCAGGTGGACCATCAGCCGGTCCATCAAAATGCAGGGTCTGGAAAATACCTCAAATACCAACTTTAGGTTTGACAATAGTGATGCTATCTATAGGAGCAATTGGGGAGGTAACAAATTTTGTGACCTCTGGCTACATGACTCCTGAACTATAATACTAACCTTTATAAGCATAAATATTTAAAAGTGGTTGTCTGTGGGTGGTGGGATTATGGGTGAGTTTAATTTTCTTCTTTATATTTCTGTTTTCTTCCAAATTTTTTTTCTTTGGGCAGTTGTTACTTGTATAATGAGAGTTATTAAAAGTTAAAGTCATTGAAACTATGTCAGGGCCCAGGCTAAGAACAGGGAGTAGAAATTAAAGCAGTAAGGAGAGTTACCTTTAGGACCCAGGGAATCAGCCTGAGACGATTGTTTCTGAGACTGAGAAAACTAAGCAACTAAACTGGGGGTGCACTTCAGAGTGAGGTGGGGGAAGAAGGAAGGAACCAGGCCAGGCCAGAACTCTGGCTCCTCGGTGTCCAGGGACACTCAACCTGAAGGGGGCCTGGAAAGAAAACACTGACTTAATAGTTGGACACAAAGATAAGGACTTAATCTGGTAACAACCTAAACTCTGAGGGTGGACAGAATCCAAAATGGAAGGGCCTCAAAACGGGGCTCATACACCTCCCTGGGCAGGACTCTAGACCTACACTTTGCACCTGTGTGTTTTTAACCTTTATAATAGAGCCTTATGCCCGTTGTAATTTGTGTTGCAAGAGTATGGGGTGAGAAAGAAAACAGAGGTATAGATAGGACAGTGTTCCAAGCCAATGAGGCGAAAGCAGAGATGGCTGAAGCCCCTCACTCTGTCACAGTCCTTTTGAGAGGAGGGCAGTCGTGGGGTCAGAGCAGTGTGAATTAGGAGATAGAGCTGAGGATGAAATCTGCAGGAGAGAGAAGGTCCAGGTTCCTACATCTTCTTCCTCAAAGGAGCAAGAGGACCTGGGGTGAAATGAGATTCAAACTTATCCTCAACGTGGTCTCTGCTCTTGAAACATTTGCAAACTCCAAGCAGTTGTTATGCAAAGAAAACTTTATTTGTAGAAATACATGCTGGCCGTGTAGGATTCCTGGCTGGAAGATACACAATTATGGGACTGGGGAGTCTACTGGGGATGGTCAGTAATTGTAAGGTAGATGTGCAATTCCACATCAAAACTTATTCCACGACCCATCCTAAGTAGTCATGGGTTCAATTTCAAATATCTCACAGAGTATCAGCAATGAGTAAATATGTCCTTAGTTGAATACAAATGAATAACCTCCCTAGCCACTCTTCTAGAATTTACAAGGTTTTTTTTTACTGTATAAAAATACATCACCTGCTCTAGTCAGGTTATAAATATAATTTGTGAATTTTTTTAAAGTCTCATGTCCAAGTACAAAAATAAATACATTAAATAGCAAAAAATAAATAAACATATGAACTAATAAATATATCCAATAGTAGAAAGATATTACAAAAATCTTATACAAGTATGGTCTCAATTAAGATTGGGGATGCATAAAGACAATCACGAAAGGAAACAAGTAATGCATAAATAAGATACACTGTGACCAGCAGTAGACTAGTGCAGTAAAGAGATGGTGGTTTGGGGTCATGCCTCTGCAGGTATTGAGGACTGGAGCTCTTGACCTCAAATACTCTTAGCAGCATCATCACTTTCCTCCTATTCTGTCTCCTCCATCCATTGCAGAAGAATGTCTAGTTCCCCCAAAGCCTTCACAACTGCTGCCTGAGGTTCCAGCTGAAAGAGACACACACCCATGTGGTTAGCAACTCATGAGACAACATTTGCTCCAGGGTTAATTCTCTCTTTTATGGATAGGTCTGCTGACAATTGTGAGCAGAGCATTCTTTTCAAGATGAAGCACTTAAAGAAGTTATAGGATCTCAAGATATCACACAAGGAAGGGAAATCATTGAGTTCATCACCCTGGTCTTATGTACAGAAACTGAGGTGCAAGGGGGTAGCAGAAGCAAAACTGCTACCTAAGACTCTTGAATCACAGAGATCAAAGTAATCAAGCTATTTTCTTTAAGAAACATATGTGTGTGTGTGTGTGCCTGTGTGTGTGTGTAGGGGTTGCCTATGGTGCACACATCAGTTGAACAGATATTGATTGCGCCAATCACCTGGCTGACGGTTAGGGATGAAAAGGTGAATGGCACAATCCCCATCCACAGTTGAGTGAGGAGACTGGCAAAAACAGGCAACTAAAATGTAGTGTAGTGAATAAAGGGATGAAATTCCCACAAGATGATGTGGAAGGCGTCTAACTCTGAGAGAAGGAGCCAGCACCTTCCTGAAAGTGATGCCCAGGCTGAGTCTTTAAAGGATGAGTAGGATTTAGTCAGTGAGGAGTGAACTCCAGGCCTTCCTGGCAGACATGAGAAGGTGTGAAGGTGAGAAATTGAATGATATGGGTGTGTGTGTGAAATTGTGGGTGTTTTCAAAGGTACGTACAAGTGTGTGAACATTGAAAAACTATTGCCTCCGGTTTGTGCAGCTAAAAGATCCAGATGTCACTGTAGTGACTTGATGGAATCATGACCCAGCGAGGGTACTCTTCTAGAGCCTGGATGGGTGTCTCCTGGGTGAAAGCAAGGGCTTGTCCTCGTGATTTCAGAGGGCCATGAACCTGAAGGCTACAGGATGTCTAACAGTGAATATCCATCCCACCCACCTATGATCTCAGTTCTTAAAACACACCCATCACAGTCAATGCCAAAGTTGCACATACCTCTTCAAAGTGACTCAGAATCTGGCTGTATTTCTTCATTGCTTCCTCCCCACAATGGCATGTCATGTGGGCATGCTGAAAAGGACCCATAGAATAATAGATTATATTACGGATTCTGATTTTTTGCCCTTGCCATTGACATGAAGCAGGTAGAAATTCTACTCTTTCACGCACAAACCTGAGGATGCTTATTCCTACAGAAAAGCTGTTTTAGACCTCACATTTGGAATCATTAAGTTCATCATCAGCTAGGAGAGGAAGCCACCTTTTAGGCTCAAACATGAAACTCATCACTTCTTTTTTAGAAATAGGCAGGTAGTACTGAAGGCATTTGCCATCCCTGTATCCCATCTGGCCTCCCCACAACCCCCAGCTGTAGTCTAGGAGCTCTATCCCAGAGCTCTTTGAGTGCCCATAAGAAAAAAAAAAAAGAATTGAATTCCTAGGTCGTATTCAGACTATATTCTGAGATCAAGCTCAATGGTCTCCTAATTGACTGCCTAGACAGAGGATGCACTAATATACTGTAGGATACCTCACCTGCAGAAAAAGTATAATTTCAAAGATAACAGAGTTATCATTAATATCAAACGGTTAGCACCTTATAGTTCTTTAGACTTTGCAAAGTACTTTTTGCCTAGAGCATATATTCAAAAGTCAATAAAACTGAGTTCTTATTACCTAGTCACATGTCTCAACACAGATTATTTGAACTTTTGGACTCAGTTTCTCCATCCATTAAGTGGAGGTAGGAAAGACAGTTTAGTTGCTAAGCCATTGAAGCTGTATGCTGAGATGCGTCCTGTCACCCAAGACCCACACTCACACAGAGCCGGAGGTCCTTCTTAATGGAAAGAAAGGAATTGGCGAGGCTGCTGATCTTCCGGAGAGTATAATCGTCAGGGGTCTGGTAGTTTTTAAATACTCTGTCCAGATAGAGTCTTAGCAAATGGCGCAGGACGCAGCACCGATTCGTAGGCTGCAAAAAAAACACAGGTATATTGGTGAGGGGAAAGGGGAGAGCAGAGACAAGACCGCGGTGATGCGGATGCTCCCACTCCCCCTCTCCTCCCAGAGTTTGTCTGGGCCAAGCACATACCTTTGTGTCTTGCAAAGACTCAGTCCTCCTTAAGATTCTGATGTCAATGTTTCCATCTTTGGCTTGCTAAACAGAGGAAGACAAAACAAGCAAGGATGAGTCAGTGACTGCTGCCAGGGTCTTCAATATCAAGACTTCTCATCTACTCCCTGCCAAGAACTAGTGGGAGGTGTCCTTTCTCAAAACATTTTACATATCTGAGCTACAGTTATTTCTTAGGAATACATCCCCTGGGCAAGCAGTCCGCAGCCTGCCTGTTTTCATGATTACACTGCCAGGACTGCCAGGAAAGAGAAACGGACAAGGAAGGAAGAGAAGAGGCTTCCAGGAGAGGTAGATACCTGCTTACGTACCACACTGCCCCGTATCTCAGAAAATCCATTTCGTATCTCCTGAAGGTTTGTGGCGATCACACAGCTTCCCAAATTGAGTGTCTTCAGTCCAGTGGAAGGAGTCCATAGGAGATAAAACACAGCAGAGAGAAGGCTGAAGGCAAGACTAGAGGCTTTCATCTTACGCCTGAAATCTGGAGACCACAGGAGCTAGGAATTCAAAGAAGAGAGCGTGACTTACTGATTTCCCTCTCCTCCGAGTGTCCACGGGGTGGGGGGTGGGGGGACAGGGGAACAGAACAGCCTTATCTGGCCTCAGACAGTGCGGCCTATCCACGTCACTTACTAAGAAAAACTGCCGAGCCTCCCGTGAAGAGAAGCTCTCAGGTCTGAGTTCAGAGTCTGAGTGCGAGCTGGTGCCACAGGTCGTCGTGGCTCCTTTATTCTGTCCCCATCCTGGCTGCGCCGTTAGTGCCCAGCAGGTAAGGCCTGGAACGGCAGGCACTTGCAGTGACTAGATAGAGGATGACATTTCAGGGGAAATGTCAAAACCTGTTTTGGGGAATTGACGCATATAGCCTCCCCTTCCAGAAAGCCAACGTAGCTCACCCTTCTGGTCCCCTCAGACCCACAGAGGAACTGGGGAGAAACGGAATCTCACAGAAGCTGTGGCTGAGCCATCGAAAACACCTGGGGGGAAATTGTCTGGATTTTATGACCACCCACAGGGCAAAGAAACTGAGCTCTGTTTGGCATTTGTCTGAGATCAGATAGGTTATTCGAGGGTAACAGATTCGCTTAAGCCCCGGAGGCAAATAGAAAGTCAATGATTTAATAGCAAGCCTACTGCCAGGCAAAGGCAAGACATGATGGGCAATCAGCCCGATTCCACCTAACACTCCAGTGTCTGGGACTCCACAGCGCCCTCTGCAGGAGGACAGTAGTCAGGCACTCCTGGGTGGTTTCGAGGGTACTCCCTTTCCTGGCCCTGCAACTCAGGTCCTAGACCAAGCAAATGGTTCCAAAAGTCAGAGAAGAAAGGCAATGACGGAACTCACTTATTCTTGGATGAGGCTCCTCAGTAAGAGAGCAGGTTAGGGTGTTTGCTGAGTTTTAAGATAAAATGATAATGGGGTGAGGTTAGGGTAAAACAATTGAGGCACTCATTTTGGGTGCAAAATTTAAGGGAGCACTAAAAAACCTCAGTCATCAAGATAAAAATATTTTAATGCAATATCAAAGTGAATCAAAAAGTTTATGATGAACAAAATATCAAAATTTTAAATAAAAACAAAATTCGACAGTGCCATGATGAGCCATATTGAAGCAAAAGGAAAAATATGTACTGCTATTCACATGTTTTCGTGTTTCATTCTTAATGATTAACTTTGTTTCTCAAAAGCATATGATGAAAATATTATTGATGAATTTCCTTCCCTTAAAACCAGAACAGTAAAATTATAACAAATTTTGTTTGGGGCATAAATAAAATATTTAAACTTAAAGTCATGAATTGTAATAAACCTACTTTTTAATTTTTCAATTTTCTCAACTACTTTAATATTTTTGAAAGAAATAACATACATAAAATTTATAAAGACATATATATATACACACACACCATATATATATATATGCACACATCCATATATATATGGCTGGCTCCATAGCTTGGCACAGCACTGATAATCATTATCACTTACTGAATTTTTCCTATGTGCCAGGCAATATGCTAGACATTTTTTACATTTGTGACCACTCGAGATACTGTCAAATGTAGGAAAAGGAAAAAAGCAAACCAAACCCAAAAGAATCAAAGAGGATTCTGGGTTCAGAGACAAGAGAACTGGGTCCAAATAAATCCTTGCTTTACTAGTTTCCATTGATGTGGGTCATTCCAGTTTACCCAGGACTGAGGTTGGGGGGCAGGGGATGGTTTCTGAGATACAAAAATTTCAGTTTTAAAACTGGAAAAGCCACAGGTAAACTGGAATGAGTTGGCCACCCTACCTCTATGTGACCTTGGACAAGTCAACTCACCTCTGAGTTTCATTTTCTTAACCCCAAAATGGTGATAATTAAACTTAACCCAGAAATTGTTTTGATTTTAAATTGATTATTTAAATACAATAATCTATTATTTATACACTTAGCACAGAGCAAGTGATCAATTCATTTTTAGTAGAGATTGATGTTAGTTGTCCTGAACTAACAATGTGATGAGCATTTAATGAGCACCCGCTGTCTTGAATGTTGTGCTAGGTACTGAAGTACAAAGATAAAAGATAAACATGATGATTATTTGTCCTCAAAGAGATTTTGTCCTCATGGAAAAGAGTCCTTTAGATGTGACCTTGAACATACCTGGGTAAATGATTAGGAGAAGTAGGTGATCCTCAGAACAATGTGAGCAGTGTCAGTAGAGGGTAAGGTCTCTTACCTGAGCTCAGGAAGGGCTGCTGCTTCTGGTCTCCTAGGAGCCTGTTTCAAGTTGAAAGGCTTCCAATTATTTATATCTGTATGTACATGTCACATGGAGGAAGTGAGCTCAGGCAGGTGAGGGCTGGAACTACATTGGAATTTCTCTGGTGGCGTTGTTCTTCCTCAAGCACTACAGCAGCTTAATTGCAGGATGGATTACCCCAACACCTTCCTCCTGGAAGAAGCACTGCCTGAGGGGATTACTGGTTGTAGCTGTGGATAAAGGATGTACCTCCTTCTGGCTCCACCTTCGTGCTTGGTAAAAGGATAGGATAGAGAAGATCTGAGTTACTGAACTGGAAGAGAATTCCGGGGGATTCTCCTGCTCTCTCCTCTAAACCCAATTCCCCTTAACCAAGTTTCTCCGCAACTCCAGACACTGTGGGCTCATTCCTGCTGTTTTTCCTCAGCCCTTGCTATCCCCACCATTGCTCTCCAACATGGCCACCCTTCCCTCTAGTCATCATTAAAGACAAAACCCAAATCCTTTATTCCTGAACAACTCTGGGCTATACCAATCCCTCCCTTCTCTGACTTCCAACAGCAGATTTTTCTTTGGCAGTGAAAGCATCTAATGTTGTCCTCTGTTTCATGGAACTTAGTCTTTTCTCCCTAATGACACCGGAAAATTTTTTTAGGCTGGGCCTAGTCTGTCATGTAGGACCATGCTCCCAGACAAAATTAAATTCAAAGAACCTTGGATGAATTACAGACAACGCTTTGGAAATCATAAAGATGGTAGAGACTATCATATGTTCTTTATCAACTTATTAAAAATTAAATATCTAAAATTCTGAAGTCTTATATTTGAGTCCAAAGACTCCACATTACAGGATGACTTTGGCATATGATTGTGTCTTTCTGGATCTCAGTTTACAAATCTGTAAAATGAGAGAAACAGACTAAACAGTGTGTAAGGTCTTTTCCTGTTCTGACATTCAGTGACTCTTTGTGTTTCTACCTTTTGGATCAGAATGTTCTTTTCAACATCTTTTGATACCTTCTTAAAGTTTCCTGAAAATAAAGACCATGGTTTTTTATTGTAATGCTTGATAAATGTTGAAAATATGTACAAATATCTAATCTAAATATCTCTTAAATGATTTAAGCTCATGCCTATTTTTCCATCACTGGTGCCAAGTCAACCATTTCTCATGATCATACATAAGTGTGATTAAAGCAAAATCGGGAGATGTGATCTGATGAGAATAGTTGATATCAAGATTTTCAGTAAATCTAGGCTTGTATAAGCCAGTCATGTCAGTCAATTCCTTTTCATTAACCAAGAAGAACCCAATTGCATGGTTTTAAGTTACCTGTAATGATTAATTAAACTTAGTATTCACACACAATCCCAATTCTATTTTTTTTTTTTTTGAAACGGGTCTCACTCTGTCACCCAGGCTGGAGTGCAGTGGCGCGATCTCGGCTCACTGCAAGCTCCACCTCCCAGGTTCACGCCATTCTCCTCCCTCAGCCTCCCGAGTAGCTGGGACTACAGGTGCCCACCACCCCGCCCGGCTAATTTTTTGTGTGTTTTTAGTAGAGATGGGGTTTCACCGTGTTAGCCAGGATAGTCTCAATCTCCTGACCTCATGATCCGCCTATCTTGGCCTCCCAATTCTATTTTAATAATCAAGTCTCCCCTTTTCCTATCTCAAAATACTTTATCCTTTTTTTTTTTTTTGAGTTGTTTTTAAGACAGGGTCCCTCTCTGTCTCCCAGGCTGGGGCGCAGTGGCACAATCACAGCTCACTGCAATTTCCTGGGCTCAAGTGGTTCCCCCATCTCAGCCTCCCGAGTAGTTGGGACTATGGTGCATGCCACCATATTTGGCTAATTTTTTTGTATATTTTGTAGAGATGGGGGTTTCACCATGTTGCTCAGGCTGGTCTCAAACTCTTGGGCTCAAACAATGCACCCTCCTCAGCCTCCCAAATTGTTGGGATTACAGGTATGATCCCACACCCAGTTCAAAATACTTTATTCTTTTAAAATTCACTGACCACATTCCACATCACATTCTGTACAGATACCAACTTACCTCATCTCCTCTGCAAAACTTCCCCTGCCCCACCCTAATCTGTCTCTTCATCCCCATTTCCCAAGGCGGAACTGATTCCTCCCACCTTTTCACCTTAACTTTACCTTGTATATTGCTTTTTGTGTTTATCACAGTCAATTACAGTTTTTTAGTTGTATGTCTCTATCTCTCACAAACCTGAGAGCTCCTTGTTCATCTTCTTGGTCCCAACACCCAAAGGCTCCTAGTAGGTGCTCAGTGAACATTTGATGACTATGGGATGAATATATTGATTTGTCACTGTTCCTTCTTTCTGCTATGTTCTAAAGCATGAGCTCTATGATTTAACTTATGAGGGGACCCTGGGGCTCCCCTGACACACATCTTCTCAATAAGTCCTGAAGGGCCCACAGATTTTTTCAATTAAGGAATTCTACTCAATGGCAAGAATTTCCTTATCTAATGATAGACTATTCCTCCTGGACTGTTAGAGCAAGAAGTGATTTTTAAGTACAAGTCTAATTCCTTCATTGTATACATGGGGAAACCATAGTTCAGAGAGGTGAAGTAACTTGCCCAAGGTCATTCACCTGGTAAAAGGCAGACCCCAAAGTTGTATTCAGTAAGTGTTCATTCCACTACATGACACTCTTAACGCATGAGAAACTCCTATAGTAAATAGCTTTTCTTAAAAATGAGACTGAGAAGGAAGGCTTTCCCATCTCATAATTCTGGTAGAAGAAATGAGTCTTCAGTGGAAACAATGTAGAGGGTATTAGCACTGAAGATCACATGGGACTGAGAGCCAGGAGACACAATCCTAATATTCACTTTCTCATCAACTTTCAGGGTGAACTTGGGTGACCCAAGTCTAGTTTTTACACCTTTTGGGCATTCAGAGTTTCATTAATAAAATGGAGATAACACCTACATCGTCTATCTGGCTCACCCAGGAGTTATATATATATGCATATTTATATAAACCTATAAACACATAAGATCATTTTTATCATCCTTGTGTCTGATAGATCTTAAAAGCCATTCTTTCAATAAATATTTATTAAATGCCTACTATGTGCAAGACACTGTGCTGAATGCTGTGAGGATTACAGAGATGCCCCGGGCAGGTCTCTGGCCACTACCTGCCTACAGCCTTGTTGGAGGATAAGAGGTACTTTTGCAGAACCAAGATCAATACTGCTGAGCGCACAGAAAGTTAAGTGCCAAGGGGCACAGAGGAGGGCACTATCACATAGGAGAGCTTGAGATAAGCCTTGAAGGGTAGGCAGAATTTAAATGAGCAGAGATGCTAGGGAGGGATAGAGAGGAGGGCGAAGTTGAACAAAGGACACTCAAAACAGAAATGAGAGGACAGAAAAACCCACAAGGTACTTGAGGACTGGCAAATAGATTTGTATGGCTGGAGCTCAGTTTCGTGAGGAGAAGCCGTGGAGAAATTGGAAATATGGCTGTAATATCAATGACCAAGAATACCATACCAAAGAATATGAATTTGATCTGGGAGTCTAGAAACTGAAGTTCTAGCTCTAGCTTTACCTTCACCTCATTGTGTGGTCTTGGTAAAATAACTTCCTTTTCTTATCTGTAAATTCTGGGAAAATAAATGAAATGATTTATTAAGCCCCTTTCTACTTGGCTTTCTTAATTCTGTAATTCTTGACTTTTCTCCCTTAAGGCCATAGGGCCACTGAAGACTTTTATAGTGGGGGAGAGATGTGGGAATAGCTGCGCATGAACCATGGGGTCTTCAAGGGCAACAAGTGCTTGGCACCTTGCTAGTGCTCCAGTGGAACAGATGGCGGATGCAACTGTGTTAGAGAAGCCAGGGGTACATTTCATGGGCACATCAAGCCAGCTTGAGAAAGTGAGGTTCCAAACCCAGGAGTCAGGCTATAATCGGTGCCAGTGGCATTGTAAAGGTAAGCCGGGCAGAAGGAAGAGAAGGAAAATCCCTTCCTAGGAAACAAACTCAGCTTCCTAACCAAGCCATTTTTGGGCAGAAAGCAATTTTCTAGACAGCAAGAAGAAAATCCAGCCACTCCTTTTTTTCCAAAGCAAGACCTGAGTTTGCAGTGCAGGGTTTTCCCTGTCTAGGACGTCACAGTTGCCGACAGCTGAGCTCCCTGCCCAGTTGCATCACTTTGCAGGGAAGCACATGGGCCTTGGGTTCTGCTGGAGGAAAAACCTCAATTCAAAAGGTGGGCAGGTGAAGGCCCTTGCCACTTCCAGGCTGGTAGTGCTGGGAGCTTTGCCCCACTTGCAGTTCCAGCTACCTTCCTGGGAGACAGCAGGGTGGGATAGGTGGGGTAGCTGACTATCAGAAGCGTACATTTTCGGTTCCTTGTCCTCAAAGCTGCCAGCATGAGTGACATCATTTCCCTTTCCTGCGTTTTTTCATCATGCTCTGTTTAACCAGCTCAACTTGTTTCCAGGCTTTCTCCTGAGACTTCTTCTGACATAGCTGGATCCCCAAAGTTGGTTAATTCCTCCTGCCCCCTGCCTGCAGAGCAAGAGACACTGGGCATTTATTTCCTCCTCTGGAATTGGAGTTGGGAACAAAAATCCAGACAAGGACTTGACTTAATAGTTTCTTCACCTGAGAGAGTAGGGATGTACCAGTTCTTTCCCTTTTATTTTATTTTATTAATTTATTTTTTGAGACTGAGTCTCACCCTGTCACCCAGGCTGGAGTGCAGTGGCATGATCTCTGCTCACTGCAACCTCCGCCTCCTGGGTTTAAGGAATTCTCATGACTCAGCCTCCCAAGTAGCTGGGATTACAGGTGCATGCCACCATGCCTGGCTAATTTTTGTGTTTTTAGTAGAGACAAGGTTTGACCATGTTGCCCAGGCTGGTCCCAAACTCCTAGGCTCAAGCAATCCACCTGCCTCAGCCTCCCAAAGTCCTGGGATTACAGGCGTGAGCCACCACACCCGGCCCGTTCTTTTCCTTTTAATTTCACAAACAAGCACAGAGAGTCTCCCATGTGTGACCACTGAGCTGGATTGACCCAAGGGCTACCAAAGTGGAAAAGATGTGGTCTCTTGGGATCCCCCTCCATGGGACCTCATAGCATCATGAAGGCAACAGACCCTCTAATGCAGGAGTTCTTAACTTGGGAGAAGGTAGATGGGAAGACACTATGTCTTTTCTTTTTGCTAACCGATAATTGAAATTCAGCATTTTCTTCAATTATAAGGATAGGCAACAAATACAAACCACAATAGTATCAGCAGTACCAATGACTTTGCCACTGATGGAAATCACAAATATTTTTGTATCACATTACAGTGGTTTCAAGTATCTCAAAATATCACTTATATTCATTACTACTTAGAAATGTCAGCAGTTTGTAGGCCTACTGCTAGATCATGCATTAATGCATTAATAAAGAAGCACATATATATTACCTATTTGTCATTTCCACATTTTGATAGCTATATTTTACTACTACCGGTTTCCTTTATAACCCTATTGCTTTTACTTTATGCATTTAGAAATATTATTCTGAGTTCATAAGCTTCACTGGCATGCCAAAGGGATCCATGGCACACAAAAGGTTAAGAGGCCTTGCTGTAATACCTGTGGGCATGGTGACCACAACTCCCCAGTTGTGACACACAGTCTGAGAAAAATGAGGAGACATAAAGGGGATGATGCGAAGGATTTTTGTTATCAGGACATTCCTAAAAAATTCAGAGTCTATGTTCATAATAGGCATTTGGGTGAGGAGAGGAGAAAGGCACTGAGATTCCTTCTGAGGGACAAGGAGGGTATCTGAGATTTCTTAGAGAAAGTCTGGTTTGAGCAAGGGTTAGTATGTCACAAACCCATTGACAGACTAATGGGTTTGTGAGCTTCGAGGATGGAGAATGTGGCAGGGTCAGAAGAACAGTTACCCCTTCCAGTAAGGAAAAGTGGAACAAAATTCCTGAGGCCGAAGAGCAGTTCTATCTCCCGTACCTGAGGTATGGTGACCCGTGGATGTTGGGCGGGATTCAGGAGTGGGTATTGAAGAAAGTTGAAAAAAACTGCGGAATTGCAATGAACTGTGGGCAAGAACTTGAGAAACTACACTCTGAGATGTTCTAAGAATCAGTGACTGTTTTCCTTTGGTAAACCACTCAGAATCTAGACCAACATCATACATCATAATAGGTCAACTGACTTGCTTACTGATGTGTTTCCCTAATTTCAAATTCAAAGCACCTTTTTTTTTTAGAGAGACATATAGAGACAGGGTCTTGCTTTGTCATCCAGGCTGGAGTGCAGTGGTATAGTCATAGCTCACTGTAACCTCAAACTCCTGGGTTTAAGCAACCCTCACATCTTAGCCTCCTTAGTAGCTAGGACTACAGGCATTCACCACCATGCCTGGCTAATTTTTTATTTTTGTAGCTGTGGTGTCTCGCTATGTTGCCCAGGCTGGTCTCAAACTCTAGCCTTCAAAGTAGTTTTTCGTTCACTGGTTTCCTGCAGAGAGACTGAGCTTTCTACTATTCAACAACTTTCACATTAGACACCATTTCTAGCCACCTAGTGGTACCAGAAGGACCCTGCCTGCATTCTGCCTCAGGGGTATCTCATCCAGACTTACACCTTGCTCTTCTTGAGTGAGGTGTGAAGGACATTTTAGAGCCATTGAGGAGGTGAGGAAGAAGAGGTGAAGTCTTGAGTTCTTTCTCCCCACTCATAGGGCGGCTGGTCTGAAAAAGCTGAGGACCTCTGGCCCAAGTGAGAAGGTGCTGCTTCTGCCACTACTGACCTTGTCGGAACAGATGATGCCCTCTAGCCTGCAGGCTTGGGACTGCACCACTCCTAGGTGAGAAGGGCCCCAGTTAGCAAGACACCCAGAGCCCTGGCCAGCCAAGGAGTTGAGTGGAGACACTAATCTTCAGGCTTCAGGATGTGAAGTTAAGGACCATAGGACAATAATCAGGGGTAAAAGAGAAATGAAAGGCAAGAAGGACAGACAGAAAACTGACTCCTTTGCCATGGAGCTAGAAACCAAGGACATGGAACAGAGGTAGAGGATCCAAGTGGAGGATAAAAAGAAGGCTGAGAAGTTCCGAAACCAATGACAAAGCCACAGGCTTCGTTTAAGTGGGCTCCGCCTTTGCTTCATGCGTGCATTCATTCATTCATTCAATGAACATTTATATACTGAGTGCAGCCATTTACAAAGTAGCTGTACCCTCAGAAGCTCAGAATCTGGAGACAGGAAATAGATACTGAGATATCTCTGACTTGTCAAGAACTGGAAAACCATTCTGGGTCCCAAGGAACACAACTAGGAGTGGAGGTAGAGAGGAAGGAGCAAGAGGAAGACTGCTTTCTGCCCTGGGGGAAGCGCTGCAGTTCTTGGGAATTTAAGCCTGTGCTGGGGGTAGAGTTAAGATGCACTAGAAGGTGACCACAGGCTCTTTCGTTGTTTGTTTGTAGCACTTACTGTGTGCCAGGCACTATGGACTTCATGAAATACTAGTTCCTTTAATTCTCATGCAACCCCATGAAGTATGTGTGCTTATTCTCTTCATTTTCCAAATAAGGAAATTGAGGCACAGAGTGCTCTTACAGTGTCTAGGGAAGTGATCAGCAGAGGCATCCAGACCGGAGTGTGCTGAGTCATACTTATCTCCTGATATGAAAGCTAGATTCTGAACCCACTCCCACTCCCATGATGGTCCTTCCATGGGACCTGGTGCTGGATCCAGCCTCGTTTACAGCACTTGAATTTTCACTGAAGGTGGTTCTGTGGCAGAGCTCTGAAACTGAACTAATTGAATGTCTTTCAGTAACAGAATGCGAAGTATATAGACGTCTCTAGAATGCTCTAGAGCAGGGGTCCCCAAACCCCAGGACATGGACCAGTACCGGTTGGTGGCCTGTTAGGAACCAGCCACATTAGGAGGTGGGCTGCAGGCCAGCAAGCATTACTGCCTGAGCTCTCCCTCCTGTCAGATCAACGGTGGCATTAGATTCTCAGAGGATGTGAACCCCAGTGAACTACGCAGGTGAGGGATTTAGCTTGCACTCCTTATGAGAATCTAACTAATGCCTGATGATCTGAGGTGGAACAGTTTCATCCCAAAACCATCCGCCCTCCCCACCCTTGACCTGGTGGAAAAATCGTCTTCCACAAAACCAGTCGCTGGTGCCAAAAAGGTTGGAGATTGCTGCTCTAGAGAATGCTCTATCTCGGGCCGAGTGCTGTGGCTCATACCTGTAGTCCTAGCACTCTGAGGGGCCAAGGCAGGCAGATCATCTGAGGTCAGAAGGAGTTCAATACCAGCCTGGCCAACATGGTGAAACCCTGTCTCTACTAAAAAAATACAAAAATTAGCCAGGTGTGGTGGTGCACACCTGTAATCTCAGCTACTCGGGAGGCTGAGCCAGGAGAATCACTTGAACCTGGGAGGTGGAGCTTGCAGTGAGCCAAGATCACACCACTGCACTCCAGCCTGGTCCATAGAGTGAGACTCCATTTCAAAAAAAAAGAACACTCTATCTCTGGAATGCCTTGTCTCACCTGCTGCTTAAGAAACAAAAACAAACAAAAAAACCAATGTAACTTGAGCTCATAGCAACTTTTTAAGAATTTATCCTCTCCCAAAGTTCTTGGCCAAATGTGATATGCTGACTCCTGCTGTGGACCTACATCCAGGAATAATTGTTTTGCCCTGCCACCCACAGTCCGGCATTGCTCATGGCTGCATGGGGAGTATTGAGTGCATCTTATGAGCCAACGGTTGTTCTAGGCATGACAATCAGTGCTGAACAAAGCAGGGGTCTGAATAGCGTCAAGGGAAGAGTCCTACGCTGACGAGTACTGTGACAGAGGAAGAACAGAGCACTGGACTAGCCTACAGGAGGGGTACCTGAGTAGCAGGGAGAACCAGGAAGGCTACCTGGAGCCTGGCTGGCCATGCAGAAACTACAAGAGCCATTGCCAGGACACGTCAGAGAGCCATCTGGAGATGCAGACCTAGAGGAAAGTGCAGCTGCTCTGGGCCGGAGTCTCTTGCCTTCATACTTGCTAGTTATAAATAAATAAATAAATAAATGTACAAGTAAAACTCTCCTAAAACAACACTGTTACATGGGAAATAAAATCGGAAAGTTGAGAATCATTAAATAGGACAATCAACATTTATTAAAATTTTTAATTTTTGTGAGTACACAGCAGGTGTATATATTTATGGGGCACATGAGATGCCTTGATACAGGCATACAATGTGTGACAACCACATCATAAAAAATGGGGCATCCGTCCCCTCAAGCACTTATCTCCCATGTTACAAACAGTCCAGTTATACTCTTCTAGTTATTCTAAAATGTACAAACAAATTACTATTGACTATAGTCACTTTGTTGGGTCATCAAACACCAGGTCCCATTCATTCTATGTTTTTTTTTTACCCATTAACCATCCCCCCTTCCCCCCAAACCCCCTACTACTCTTCTCAGCCTCTGGTAACCATCCTTCTACTCTCTATCTCCATGGGTTCAATTGTTTTGATTTTTTAGTCACACAAATAAATGAGAACATGTGATATTTGTCTTTCTGTGCCTGGCTTATTTCACTTAACATAATGACCTCCAGTTGCATTCATGTTGTTGCAAATGACTGAACCTCATTCTTTTTTATGGCTGAATAGTACTCCACTGTGTTTATGTACCACATTTTCTTTATCCATTCATCTGTTTACAGACATGTAGGTTATTTTCCAGATCTTGGCTATTGTGAACAGAGCTACAGCAAACATGGGAGTGCAGACATCTCTTCAATATAATGTTTCCATTCCTTTGAGTACATACCCAGCAGTGGGATTGCTGGATTGTATGGTAGCTCTATTTTTAGTTTTGTGAGGAACCTCCAAACTGTTCTCCTTAGTGATTGTACTAACTTACATTCCCACTAACAGTGTACGAGGGTTTACTTTTCTCCATATCTTTGCCAGCATTTATTATTGCCTGTCTTTTGGATATAAGGCATTTTAACTGGAGCGACATGATATCTCATTGTAGTTTTGATTTGCATTTCTCTGATGATCAGTGATGTTGAGCACCTTTTCATATGTTTGTTTGCCATTTGTATGCCTTCTTTAGAGAAATGTCTATTCAAATATTATGCCCATGTTTTGATTAGGTTATTAGATGTTTTCCTAGAGAATTATTTGAGCTCCTTATATATTCTGGTTATTAATCCTTCCTCATATGGGTAGTTCTAAAATATTTTCTCTCATTCTGTTGACTGCCTTTTCACTTTGTTGATTGTATTCTTTGCTGTGCAGAAGAATTTGATGTGATCCCATTCATCTATGTTTGCTTTGGTTACCTGGGTTTGTGAAATATTGCTCAAGAAATTTTTGCCTGGGCCAATGTCCTGGAGAGTTTCCCTAATGTTTTCTTGTAGTAGTTTCATGGTTTGGGGTCTTAGATTTAAGTCTTTAATCCATTTTGATTTGAATTTTGTATATGGTGAAAGATAGGGGTCTCATTTCATTCTTCTGCATACGGATATCCAGTTTTCCAAGCACCATTTATTGAAGAGACTGTCTGTCTTTTTCCCAGTGTCTGTTCTTGGCACCTTTGTCAAAAATGAGTTCACTGTAAGTGTGTAGATTTGTTTCTGAGTTCTCTATTCTGTTCCATTGGTGTATATGTCTGTTTTTATGCCAGTACCATGCTGTTTTGGTTACTACAGCTCTGAAATATAATTTAAAGTCAGATAATATGATTCCTCCAGTTTTGTTCTTTTTGCTTAAGATAGCTTTGACTATTCAGGGTCTTTTGTGGTTCCATATAAATTTTAGGATAGTTTTTCTATTTCTGTGAAGAATGTCTGTATTTTGATAGGGATTCCATTGAATCTGTAGATTGCTTTGGGTAGTATGGACATTTTAACAATATTGGTTCTTCCAATCCATGAACATGGAATATCTTTCCATTTTTTGATGTCCTCATCAATTCCTTTTATCAATGTTTTATCATTGTCATTATAGAGATCTTTCAACTCTTTTGTTAATCCCTAGGTATTTAATTTTATTTGTGCTAGTGTAAATGAGATTACTTTCTTGATGTATTTTTCAGATTGTTCACTACTGGCGTAGAGAAATGCTACTGATTTTTGTATGTTAATTTTGTATCCTGCCACTTTACTGAATGTGTTTATCAGTTCTAATAGTTTTTGGTTGAGTCTTTAGGTTTTTCCAAATATAAGGTTGTGTCATGTGTAAACAAGAATAATTTGACTTTTTGTTTTCCAATTTGGATGCTCTTTATTTCTTTCTTTTGCCTGATTGCTCTAGCTAGCACTTCAAGTACTACATTTAATAACAGTGGTGAAAGTGGACATCCTCGTGGTGTTCCAGATCTTAGGGGAAAGGCTTTCAGTTTTTCCTCATTCAGTATGATACTCACTGTATGTCCTATATGGCTTTTATTATGTTGAAGTATGTTCCTTCTATATCCAGTTTTTTGGGGATTTTTATGAAGGGACGTTAAATTTTACTAAATGCTTTTTCAGCATCAATTGAAATAATCACATGGTTTTTATCCTTCATTCTGTTGATATGATGTATCACACGGATTCATTTGTGTATGTTGAAACATCCTTGCATACCAAGGATAAACCCCACTTGGTCATGAAGAATGATCTTAATGTATTGTGAAATTCAGTTTGCCAGTATTTTGCTGAGGATTTTTGCACCAATAGTTATCAGAGATATTGGCCTGTAGTTTTCTTTTTTTGAGGGGTCTTTGCCTGGTTTTGTCTTTAGTGGTTCATAGTAACCACTAATGATCCTTTGAATTTCTGTGGTTCAGGAGCATATTGTTTAATTTCCACATATCTGTATAATTTTCACAACTCCTCTTGCTCTTGGTTTCTGGTTTTATTCCATTGTGGTCAGAGAAGACGCTTGATATTTCCTTTTTTTTTAATGTTTTGACTTGTTTTGTGACCTAACATATGGTCTGTCCTTGAGAATGAGCCAATGATAATACTGGCCTCATAGAATGAGTTTGGAAATATTCCCTCTTCCTCTATTTTTCAGAATAGTTTGAGTAGGATTGGTACTAGTTCTTCTTTAAATGCTTGTAGAATTCAGCAGTGAAGTCATCAGGTCCCGGGCTTTTTTTTTTTTTTCCACTGGGAGACTTTTTATTACAGCTTTAATCTTGTTACTTTTTATTGGTCTGTTCAGGTTTTGGATTTCTTCAAAAGCTTGATAGGTTGTATGTGTCTTCAAGCTTGGTAGGTTGTATGTGTCTAGGAATTTTTTCATTTTCTCATTTCTTCTAGATTTTCCAATTTGTTGGCATATAGTTGCTCATAGTAACCCACTAATGATCCTTTGAATTTCTGTGGTATCAGTTTTAATGTCTCCTTTTTCATCTCCAATTTCATTTATTTGAATCTTTTTTCCTAGTCTGGCTAAAGTTTTGTCCATTTTGTTTAACTTTTCAAAAAACCAACTTTTTGTTTCATTGATCTTTTGTATTGTTTTCTTCATTTCAATTTCATTTCTTTCTGCTCTGATTTTATTATTTCTTTTCTCTACTAATTTTGGATTAGGTTTGCTCTTACTTCTCAAGTTGTTTAAGATGTATTGTTAGGTTATTTAGTTGACATTTCTTTTTTCATGTAGGCACTTATAGCTATAAACTTACTTTTTAGTGCTGCTCTTGCAGTATCCCATAGGTTTTGGCATCTTGTGTTTCCGTTATCATTTGCTTCAAGAAATTTTTCAATTTCCTTCTTCATTTACCTGCTGGTTATTCAGGAGCATATTGTTTAATTTCCATGTATTTGTATAATTTCCAAAATTCCTCTTGCTGTTCGTTTCTAGTTTTATTCCATTGTGGTCAGAGAAGATGCTTGGTATCTCAAAGTTTTTTAAATGTTTTGACTTGTTTTGTGACCTAACATATTGTCTATCCTTGAGAATGAGCCATGTGCTGAGGAAAAGAATATGTGTTCTGCAGCAGTTGGATGAAATGTTCTGTAAATATCTATTAGGTTCTTTTGGTCTATAGTGCAGATTAAGTTTCTTTGTGGATTTTCTGTCTGGAAGATCTTCTCAGTGCTGAAAGTGGGCTGTTGAAGTCTCCAGCTTTTATTGTATCAGGGTCTATCTCTCTTTTGTTCTAATATTTGCTTCATATATCTGGGTGCTCCAGTATCAAGTGCATATGTATTTAAAATTGTTATATCCTCTTGCTGAATTGACCCATTTTCATTATGTAGTGACCTTCTTTGTCTCTTCTTATAGCTTTTGTCTTGAAATCTATTTTGTCGGAATTAAGTGTAGCCACTCCTGCTCTTTTTTGGTTTCCATTTGCGTGGAATATGTTTTCCCATCCCTTTATTTTCACTCTGTGTATCTTAATAGATGAAGTGTGTTTCTTGTAGGCAGTAGATCGTTGGGTCTTTTTTAAAAAATCCATTCAGTCACTCTATTTCTTTTGATTGGAGCATTTAGTCTATTTACATTCAATGTTATTATTGATAAGTAAGGACTTATTCCTGCATTTTGTGATTTGTTTTCTGGCTGGTTTGTGACCTTCCCTTTCTTCTGTCTTTCCTTCCTGTCTTCCTTTTAGTGAAAGCGATTTTCTCTGGTGATATAATTTAGTTTCTTGCTTTTCATTTTTTTTTGTGTGTGTATCCATTGTATGTTTTTTGGTTTGAGGTTACCACGAGGCTTGCAAATACTATTTTATAGTCCATTAATTTAACTTAATAACAACTTAACACTGTTTGCATAAACAAGAAAACAAAAAGCAAGCAAAAAAAAAAAAAACTAACAAAGACTCTATGCCTTAACTTTGTCCCTACATTTTTTAACGTTTTGTTTTTACTATTTATATCTTATTTTACTGTCTGTGTCTCGAAAACTTGTTCCACTCCTCAAGTGGAAGTTATTATTTTTCATTGTTTAGTCTTTCTACTTAAGATAAAAGTAGTTTACACACCACAGTTACAGTGTCATAATATTCTGTATTTTTCTGTGCACTTACTATTACCAGTGAGTTTTGTACTTTCAAATGATTCCTTACTGCTCATTAATATCCTTTTATTTCTGATTAAAGCACTCCCTTTAACATCTCTTGCAGGACAGGTCTGGTGTTGATGAAATCCCTCAGCTTTTGTTTGTCTTGGAAAGTCCTTATTTCTTTTTCACGTTCGAAGGCTATTTTCACCAGATCTGATATTCTACAGTAAAAGTTTTTTCCTTCAGCACTTTAAATAGGTCATGATGCCACACTCTCTTGGCCTACAAGGTTTCCACTGAAAAGTCTGCTGCCAGCTATATTGAAGCTACAGTGTACGTTGTTTCTTTTTTCTTCCTGCTTTTAGGATCCTTTCTTTATCTTTGACTTTTGGGAGTTTGATTATTAAATGCCTTGAGGTAGTCTCCTTTGAGTTAAATTTGCTTGTGTTCTATAAACTTCTTGTACTTCAGTATTAATATCTTTCTCTGGGCTTGAGAAGTTCTCTGTTATTATTCCTTCCAATAAATTTTCTACCCCTACGCCTCTACTTCCTCTTTAAGGCCAATAACTCTTAGATTTGCCCTTTTGAAGTTATTTTCTAGATCCTGTAGGCATGCTTCATTTTTTTATTACTTTTTCTTTTGTCTCCTCTTGCTGTATATTTTCAAATAGCCTGTCTTCTGCTTGATGAATTCTGCTATTAAAAAACTCTGATGCAGCCGGTCGCAGTGGCTCACGCCTGTAATCCCAGCACTTTGGGAGGCCGAGGCGGGCAGATCACGAGGTCAGGAGATTGAGACCATCCTGGCTAACACAGTGAAACTCCGTCTCTACTAAAAATACAAAAACAAAATTAGCTGGGCGTGGTGGCGGGTGTCTGTAGTCCCAGCTACTGGGGAGGCTGAGGTGGGAGAATGGCGTGAACTCGGGAGGCAGAGCTTGCAGTGAGTCGAGATCGCCCACTGCACTCCAGCCTGGTGACAGAGCGAGAGTCTGTCAAAAAAAAAAAAAAACTCTGATGTATTCTTCAGTATGCCAATTGTATTTTTCAGCTCCAGAATTTCTGCTTTATTTTTCTCATTATTTCAATCTCTTTGTTAAATTTATCTGATAGAATTCTGAATTCCTTCTCTGTGTGATCTTGAATTTCTTTGGGTTTTCTCAACGCAGCTATTTTGAATTCTCTTCCTGAAAGGTCACATATCTCTGTTTCTCCAGGATTGGTTGGTCCCTGGTGCCTTATTTATTTCACTAGGTGAGGTAATATTTTCCTAGATTATCTTGATGCTTGTAGATGTTTGTCTGTGTCTAGGCATTTAGCTATTAATTGTAAGAGTTAGGTATTGTAATCTTCACAGTCTGGGCTTGTTTGTACCTGTCCTTCTTAGGAAGGCTTTCCAGATGTTCAAAAGGACTTGAGTGTTGTGATCTAAGCTCTATCTGCTTTAGGGGGCATCCCAAGCCCAGTAACACTGTGATTCTTGCAGACTTGTAGAGGTACCACCTTGACAATCTTGGACAAGATCCAGAAGAATTCTCTGGATTACCAGGCAAAGATTCCTGTTTTCTTCCCTTACCTCTCCCAAACAGTCTCTCTCTCTGTTTTGAGACACCTGGAGCTCAGGGTGGAGTGACACAAGCACCCCTGTGGCCACCAAGGACTGTGCTGAGTCAGACCTGAAGCCAGCACGGCACTGGGTCTCACCCAAGGCCTTCTGTAACCATTGCCTAGCTACTGCCTGTGTTTGCTCAAGGCCCTGGGGCCCAACAATCAGCAGGTAGCAAAGCCGGCCAGGCCTGTGTCATTCTTATCAGGGTGACAAGTTCCCCCAGGCTCCCAGAGGTGCTATCTTGGAGTCAGAGACTAGAGTCTTCTTATCAGGGTGACAAGTTCCTCCAGGCCCCCAGAGGTGCTATCTATCTGGGAGTCAGAGACTAGAGTCAAAAACCTCAGGAGTCTACCCTGTGTTCTGTTCTCTATTGTACTGCACCTGAGCTGGCACTCAAATCACAAGATGTAGACTTTCCCACTCTTTCCACCCCTTTCCAAAGGCAGGAGAGCCTCATCAGATGGCTACCGCCACTTCAGGCCCACAGAGAGTACTGCCACACTACTGCCAATGTTCCCAGGGGCTCTTCAGTCAGCTTGCGGCGAATGCTTCTAGGCCTGGGACTCACCCTTCAGGGCTGTGGGCTCCACTGTGCCCCAGGGCAGGTTCAGAAATGCCATCCAAGAGCCAAGTCCTAGAATCAGGGACCCCAGGAGCCCAGTTGGTGCTGTACCCCATTGTGTCCAAGCTGGTACCTAAGGTGCAAAACAAAGTCCCCTTTACGTTTCCCTCCACTTTTCTCAAGCAGAAGAAGTCTCACCCCATAGCTACCATAGTTAGGAATGTGCTGAGTCTCATCTGAAGCCAGCAAGTCTCAGAGTCTCACCCAAGGCCCTCAACATAGCACCTGGATATCATTGCTGGTTATTCAGGGCCCAAGGGCTCTTCAGTTAGCCGGTGATGAATCCTGCCAAAACTGGGTTCTTCCCTTTAAGGCAACTGGTTCCCTTCTGGCCCAGGGGGTGCCTAGAAATGTCAAGTGGGAGCTAGGGCCTGGAAAGGGGGCCTCATGACTGACCAGTGCCCTACCCTGTTGTGGTTGAGCTGGTATCCAAGATATAAGACAAAGTCCTCCCTACTCTTTTGTCTCCACTCCTCAAGTGGAAGGAAGGAGTCTCATTATTTTGAACCATGAGCTGTGCAGCCTGGGGTTAGAGGAGGGGTAATGCTGGTACCACTTTAGCTGCCTTGGTTGGTGTCTCAGTGTATTGTGTGCATTCACACCCTAGTCTGCTGGCTCTGGGCCCAGTTCAACACTAGTACTTGCCTAGGAGTTGCAGTCCTTGTGGCCTAGACTGAATTTCAAGTTTATTTAGAACCCCAGAGCACTTTAGCCCATGGTGGTAAGGCTTGCAGAAACTCAAGTTTTGACTGTTAGGGTCAGTGACTCCCCTCTGGGTAGGGCTGGTTTAAATCTCCCTCAGTGGATGGGCATCAGGTGAATGTGTTCCAGTTTTGCTTTCTCCTATAACAAGGACAGTACTGATTTCAATGCCTCACAATTGCTGTGCTCTCCCTCTCCCTAGCACACAAAACTGCTCTCTGCACCACACTGCCACTACTGGGGTATTGGGGACAGGGTAGCATCAGTGATTCAAGACTGTTTTTTCTACCTTTTCAGTGCCTCTTTCAGCAGTATGGACGTGTGTGGCTATTAACAATTTGCTCTGGAAGATGGAAGGAGGATAGAGCATCCCAAGGAGGAGCCCAGGCCTCAGCTGGGCCGGGAACATTGCATGACACACTCAGAAGTTGGCCTCAGCTCCTTTGCTCTGTGTAGGTCCATAAATTCATGTGTAACTTCAGAAGCTTGTGGCTAGTTAGTCCAAACCCCTTTTGGTGCATCTGGGTTTAGTTATCTGCATTGCTGGCATTCAACATTGTAACTTGGGCCCTAGGTTATACAGTCTTGTCCAGGATAAAATGAACTCCCCTAGCAGCAAAAGGAGAGGGCACCAAAGCCGGGAAGATGGGGCCTGGATTCATTTTCTGGATCTGCCATCCCAAAGCTATGTGGACTTGGGCAAGCTCCCCCACCTCCCTGAGCCTAAGATGCCTTCACTGACCGTGTGAGGATAAGAACTCCAACCCCCTTGGCTTCCTCTGAGGCTTGAATGAGGTCCTATGTGTAAAGTACCTGTCATGGCCCTGGTGCCTGACATGGGTTCCCTCCCCTTGCACCTTAGCAGTGGAAGTGAGCTCCAGATTTTTCAAGGGTACCTACTAGGGGCTGACAATGGACTCAGCATGGTTTGGGAGATAATGTTACTCTTGGGTTCTTAGCATGTATTTCTTAAGCACCAGCTCTGTGATGAAACACACACAAACACACAAACGCGCACACACACACACACACACCACCCACTATGCCAGACCTACTGCGAACTCAAAAAGCATTGGGTCATATTCTTCAAGTCTGAAAAAAGAGAAAGGAAAAGTAGATGAGGAAAGGAAGCAAACAAGAGACCTAGGAGAGTTTTAAGCAAGATAATAGCCATTTCAAAAAGGGTGAGCTCTTCTTCAATTATCTTCCTCCTGCTCCTCCTCCTCTCCTACTAGTACTTCTACTACCTTTGATAAGAACAGTATTTCCTACAGGTGCAGGTCATTATGCCAGTAAATCATCTTCTCTTGTGGGCTTCTTGTCACATGAGCAAGATGCACAAGGCACAGACCATCATGATGGAGGGCTCAGGCTTTGGAGTAGGACACCCGGAGTTTGAGTCTCAGTTCTACAACTAGAAACATGGCCTTAGGTGTATTGTCAAACCTCACTAATCTCCAGACAATTTTTTTTTTTTTTTTTTGAGACAGAGTCTAGCTCTGTCATCCAGGCTGGAGTGCAGTGGAACAATCTCGGCTCACTGCAACCTCTGCCACCCGAGTTCAAGCAATTCTCTTGCCTCAGCCTCCCCAGTAGCTGGGATTACAGGCGCCCGCCACCATGCCTGGCTAGTTTTTCTATTTTTAGTAGAGACGGAGTTTCACCGTGTTGACCAGGCTGGTCTCGAACTCCTGACCTAGTGATCCGCCCACCTCGGCCTCCCAAAGTGCAGACTTCTTCACATTATAATTATAATCTTACCTTAGAGAACTATCGTGAGGAGTAAAGGAGGAGCCATAAGTTAAGTTCTCACCTTGGTGCCTGGCACATAATGAACTCAGCATATGTACGTTATTGTGGACATTATAGTTCATTCTGGAATGTGGCTGCCTGGATTGGAAGCTCAGCTCTTCTACTTATGCGCTGTGTGGCCTAGGGTAAGTTACTTAACCTCTCTGTGCCTAGTTTCTTTCTTAGGGTTTAATTATCTGTACTGCTAACAATCAATGAGGTGGCCTTTTTCATTTTATTTCATTCTGAAAACCCTGCAATAGGATTGTTGTGAGAAGTAAATGAAATATATATATATGTATTTATATTATATTACAAGAAGTATATTTCTTAGACTATCGGCTGGCATATAGGAAGCACTATATACATGTTTGTGGTTATTCACATTTCTTGAATAAATAATTGGGTGAATTGTGAATTTAACGCCTACTAAGTGCCAGGCAGTGAACAAACTAAACCATCCCTACACTCATGAAGTTTACATTCGTGTGGAGAAACAGCTAATAAACAAAATAGGATGCTAGATAAACAGGAAAGGGGTACAAAGTGTGCTGAAGGTGGAAATGGGGGGTTCTCCTCCAATAGGAGACCTTTGGAGTGAAGGTCTGAAAGACGTGGAGGTGCAAGCCATGCAGGTGTCTGGGGTAAGCACATCCCAGGGCAGTGATAAAAGATCAGAAATGCTATAACTGCCGTCACACAGCCTGCTCAGGGTGGGTGCCCATCCAAGGTCACTTTGGAAAGGTTAGGTCCTCAGCAAACAACCCTGCTCCCTAATAGCCTATGAGTCACGCTAATGCATAATGTGTGGAGGGTTTGTTTTATTTTTTAACCCTACCTCAGTTTATGAGTGTGCATGTACACAAAGTGCATACACTGTATGGTGAGAACACGCCTGATGTGTCTGAGAAACACAGAGCAAACCACTATGGCTGGGTCAGAGTGAGCCTGGGGAAGGAGCAGGGGCACAGTTGGGGGAAACAGCCAGGAGAGGTGTGTGTGCAGATATCAGGGTTGTAAAAGCCCTCATAATGACTCCAGCTTTTAAATGATTATATAGAGGCAGGTGTGGTGGCTCATGTCTGTAATGCCAGCACTTTGGGAGGCCGAGGAGGGAGGATTGATTGAGCTAGGAGTTTGAGACTACAGTGAGCTACGATCATGCCACTGTGCTCCAGCCTGGGTGACAGAGTGAGACCCTGTCTCCATAAATAAATAAATACTCTTATGGAGCAGGTAGTCCAGAAGGGTCAGTATCCACACTACCAACAACTGAGAACCAAAGAAATATACTGACCTGCCCTGGGAAATTCACGGCAGGAGATGCCTTAGAACCAGAAGGTGGCCCCTGAATTGGCAATCTTTATATTGCACCGTGCTGTCTCTCACCCTGCTGAGGTCATGAGAGACCTTTTCCTTACTCGATGCTCACAGCAACAATACAGGACTGGTGTTAATATCTCCACTTTACAATAGAGGACACTGAGTCTTAGAAACGTTAAGTGCTTTGTTCAAAGTCACATAGGATTGGAACCAGATCAGTTGAACTTCAGAGGTCTTGTTCTTTCCATTAAAGCATCTGATATGAAATCTGAAAGATACGCATTTGTGCTCTGAAGCATCTATGCAGTGTCCATCTAGATGCTGGTACCCTTTTGGCCTCTCTACCCGGTGGCCTCTCTACTTACTTGTGCCTGCGCTTGTTCAGCTTTGTCACCATGACAACCATCCCTCTGTCAGAAACACCCTGTCCTCAGTCTTGACTGACTCTCCCTGAATGAAAATATCCTTCCATTCATAGGTAAAATACAGAATTTATTCAGAAAAACCAGTCAGTACAATGTGTACTACAGGATATCACTCGGCTCACATCACAGACATGGACTATATGTCTTCACAATAAATTAGAGGGGAGGCAGCCCTTTACTCCCAGGATGGCCTGCAGGCCCTCCAGCAGACAGAGTTTATTATAAATACCACAGTAGACTTTTTAGCTATTTTCACGTGGAATCAGACAGCCCGAGGCCAGCCAGTGGGACTTTTAGCTGCAAGGGGCCTTCCCCATCTCCTTCCCCTTCAAGGTGGGCTGTCTCCCACAGTAAACCGCACAGGAGGTGTTCATCCCTGGATCACTATACAGGTTCCTTGTCATCAAGCTGAGGACGTTACTTCATGATTCTTATCAATCCAGGCTAGAAAGACGTTGAGCTCTCCCAGGGATTTAATGGCAGCGGCGCGGACTTCCAGCTGAAATCAGAGATCATTGTAAGAACCCACCTTTCTAGACTGTGTAATGGTTTTCAAGTCACTTTCTTCATATGCTCGTTCCCACAAGGTTTTGGTTTTGTTTTTGTTTTTTGTCATGAAATATACTTGCATAACACACAGACTCAATATTATTTTCCTCTCAGGCAACCAATTTTTTTCCTCACAAACAAGCTGTTAAATCATGTCAGCTCCTTATAAACAGAACTTTAAAATTCTTCATTCTTTTCCCTCAGGTTTTTTTTTTTTCCTCTGTTTTTCACAGGAAAAAAAAATCTGCCTTACTGGCCAGTTCTGCTGATTTTCTTCTGCACATCAGCTTGCTCTAGTGCTTCTGTTATTCCAGAACGTCTTCGTCCCTGAGGTGCTGGACAGTGGGTAGGGAGAGCGTGTTGTCCTCATTTGACATATTAGAGCACTAAAGCCCCTAGAGCAAGTGTCCTACCCAATGTCACACAGCCAGTTAGTAACAGAGCTGGAAATGAAACCCAAGTCTCCTGCCTTATTCCACCTCCTTCCTCAGCAGACTGAGTTCATGCTTTTAGCGCGTCCTGTGGAGCCAGCCAGCACGGAATTGAATCCTACCTCTGCCATGCAGTTGCAGTGTGAGCTTAGTTTAGTTACTTCACCTGCTCGAGCCTCAGTTTCTTAATATATCCAGTGCGGATAATGACTCATAGCATTGTTGGGAAGGACAAATGTATGTTAATACTTGTTGTGTGCCTGGAACAATACCTGGCTTATAGTAAGAACCATGTAACTCTTAGCTATTTCTATAACATTATCTTACAGAGCCTCTCCACAAAGAAGCAGAGCCCACAACAGACTCCCTAACTCTTGCTGTTCAAAGCATTGGTATCACTTGACAGTGTGATCTAAATGCAGAAACTCAGGCTCACCCCAGCCTTGCTGAGCCAGAATCTGCATTTTAACAAGATCTTGAACTTATGCTCATGAGAAACACTGCTTCTCCCTCTACATCCACGTGAGACGTGCATTTTACACCAACAATAACACGAGAAGTACCGTGTCTTCATCACTACACACAACATGGGGGGGCAGGTAGTGATCGCACTGACAGCATGCAGGTAACACGTTTCGGGCGTAACAGCTCACATTTCATGGGGGATCTTTGCTCCTTCTGTGTCATCCCATCTTTAGCAGTCGGTGCCTTCCCCAAATCATACAGGTCAGGCTCGATATATGAGGGTATGAGAAAATGGTGGAGGAATGATGGAGATGGGGAGTCCAGGGGATTAGCAAATGAGGTAAGATCAAAACTCTCTTTACAGACACAGAGAATGGAGGCCTGCCCACAATGACTGCTTATAGAGTGAACGCATGAATTTAAGTGGAGAGGAGGCTGAAGGGCTGGCACCCTCCTGATCTACCTCTCTCATCTTCCATCTTCCCCATCCTCTTCCCAGATCTTACCTGATCATAGTTGTCGTGGATGACTCTGGTGACATTGGTGGCTTCCTGCCTGCAGTGACACTGCCTCTGTTCCTGCTGTGATAAAGTGGAGGAAGCTCCTATCAGAGGACATTTCCAGTCTGGCCCTCTCTTACTCCTACCTCCCCGCGTGAGAAGTGACATTTCTCCTCCCTCCCACAGTGAGAGTCAGATGAGTAAACTCAGGTGGGAGCGGCCACGGAAGAGTAGAGCTTGTCTGTAGAATCACCTGCATCTGCCCACGCCTTTTCTTTTTTCTGCATTTAGAGCCCATCAGACTGTCAGCACTAGGAAAGCAGGCACCATATCTGTCTTATCACCACTCTGAGTGCTGCATCCCACGGGGTAGGCACTCAACAAACATTTGTTAAATATTAATTATTAATTAGATAGTTAATTTTAACAAATTATTAATTAAACAACTGGTCAGGTGAATTCATTTGAGTCCATTATCATCATCATGTTAATGCAAGTAGGACAGGGGCCATCAACTCTTCTATCAATTTTAGAATCTGAGGCACAGAGAGGTAAAGTCACTTGCTACAAAGTCTCACAGGAAATTATTAGCAGGAATGGGGCGAGAGCCCAGGTTCTCTCCTGGTCTAAGTTTTTGTTGGTTTGTGTTGGTTTTGTTTCTGATGTTAGATTTGAATAGATGGCAGTGAATTTCTAGGCAACCTTCAGGGATAGTCCATACCAAGGAACTACCCAGAGGTTTACTGATGTAAAGACACCAAAGGGCCAGAAATAAAGAAACCAGGGGTATGCTTATAGTAGAACTGGAGTCCTTGCCATGCCTCTTACTAAGGAACATGTTGACATAAGCTGGTCACCCCAGGAGGGTTATCTAGGAGGAGACCGTCTGAGGAGTTGTCAGCGGGCAGGGAGCCCTGGGGAAGCAGTGGCCACTGGGAGAGGTTCTCAACAGTTCTCCCCGTGGACGTGCGCAGAGAATTTCCTTTGACTCCAAGCACCATATCAGGAGGCCAATGGGGGCCAGCACTTCCTGGCCTCTCCTGGGGCAGACGGGGAGCAGATGCTGGAATTCTGACCCAGTGACTCACACATTGCCGCAGAGTTTTCTGCATGTAGAGGAAAGAGTTGGCAATGCTGCTGATTTTTCTCAAGATTTTGGGGTTTGGCTCCGGATGATCCTTGAACACCCTGTCCACGTAGAACGCCAGGAGGTTCTTGGTCACGCAGCACACATCTGAGGGCTACAAACACAAATTAGAGAAACACTAGAGGCCTCTTCTCTCATTATGTTGGAGACCGGGGCAGTCCATTTGAGTAGGGGCAGCAAGACATGAGAGAACTAAGTCATTTTGGAAAAATTCGTAATGGTCTCAGAGTGTTCATCCTCTCTTATTCCCATCAAAGCTACTTATGACAAAAATAGTAAGAAGAGATTCCAGTTCTCCCCTTTTTTTGTATGGCCAAGAAATACATTTACTAAGGATGGGGCCCAGAATCCATCATAGGCTAATTCTCTCTACAGTATCCCTAGCATGTCATCACTAACTTCCACTGAAATCTTTCCAGGAACCAGTTGCCTCCTTTTTAAAAGGACTGATGGCTGAGCAGCTTTCTTGAAAAGAACTTCCTTACACTACAGGGGCTGAAGTTGCCTCTCTGTTATGTCTCCCATCTGCCAACATGCAAGGGCTGTTGCATGCCAGTCATCCTGCTAGGTATGCATTCCTCCAACTATAATCACATTGCATTCATTCTGGCCACCTTACTCTGGGCCACACTGCTCAGCTCTCCTGTAGTCTGTCCTTTTAAAACCAGAAAGATCATTGGAATGAGGCTGAGATTTGCAAGAGAGACCGACAGCTGCAGAAATGGGCATATTTGGGTAGGTCTGCAGCCTGCAGAGTGCAGATGTCCCAAAGAAATAGTCTCTAAGTTCCCAGGCACAGCCCAGAGAAGTTGGCTAGACAGTTTCCTTCTAGAAGTTTGCCCCCCATCTGCCCTGAGAGCCAGTTACTCTGCAGAAGATTAACTGTTCAGTCTAAGCAGGGAGTGGTTAACGATGGGAAAGCACATCCATCTTCACTCAAGAAGCAAAGCCTCCTTGGCCCCAGTGTCAGCTTTTCCTAGATGGCAACACAAAAACCCTTCTCTTCCTTCACTCTTGCTGATTCCCTTAACCAGAAGGGCAAAATGTTACACTCCTCTGCACTATCAAAGACTGTGGTACTAGAAAAAGGAACAATGCAGAAAAAAGGACGGTGGGGCTGAGAAAGGAAGGGAAGGAAAGAGGAAGGGAAGGGAAGGGAAGGGAAGGGAAGGGAAGGGAAGGGAAGGGAAGGGGCCTGAATCCTTATTGATTCCTTTTCTTATTCCACATGAGCTACTTCCCAAACTTGAGAGGAGAAAGAATCTGAAGATGGGGGCATATATTTGGGGGTCTGTTCCTAACTCTGCCACTAATTAGTCATGCTCCCTCCCAAGGTCTTACTGCCCTCATTTGAAAATGATAGTTTTGGAATAGACGGTCTTTTGGGTCCCTTCCAGCTGTCATACCTTATGTGTCTATACTACAGTTGGCTAGAATATTATTTAGTAAGTGGCTACATCTCTTCACCACAAATAAATCACTGCTTAGAAGAATTATGAAGAGGTGCGTGTGTCTCTCTCTCACGTATGCAGAGAAACCTGAGAAAAAAGTAACTCAATACAAATATACCTTACACTCTGTCATATAAAATCCCTCCCAAAACTGGATCTGTCTAGAATACTTCCCAGGACTGGAGGAGCTCACTTTTAAAGGCATCTCTCATGGGCCTTTTTGTAAAATGAATGATCACCTGGTAAGCCAGCTATTTTGTAACATACTTTCATCACCTCCTGTCTGGATGGTTGGGCAGATCTTGTCACTGGCTTTCCTGCCTCATGTTGTCCATTGTAAGAACAGCACCAGATTGTCTTTCTAAAACAATTTATGATCATATAACTTTGGGCTCAAAAATCTCATTGACTCTCTATCGCTGCTATTATTTTCCTTTATTCTTTTATACCTCCATGGGGCCTTCCAAAATTACCCCTAAGCCACAGAAATCCTAATCCCCCCTGAGCACTTGGCACCCCCAATCACTCTCTAGGAAGCAGCACTTCTTTAATTCCTCCCAGGGGTTACATGTCCCTGGGAAACTAGCGTGCCCTGACACATCATCTGACAAAGAAGCCTGGTGCATTTAGAGTACATTGGAGATTAGGAAAGAGAAGGGGACAAGGTAGGGATTTCTTTCTCAGCCCAGAGCCATTTAGACATGAAGATAAAAATACTGGCAAAAGCAGACACAGACCAATACCTTAATGATCTGCAGAGTCTCCAATGTGGACAGGATAGTGACATTTGGGAAGGTGTCCTTAGCTTGCTGTGGAGGGAAACATAAGAACAGACATAAGCAATCGGTATCCTATGTTCTTCTGAGATGCAAAAGGCAATGAGAAGGAGCTCATTTTCAAGCTAAGATGTAAGGGGAGGCACACCCCGTCACCCACACCTTTACACCAACCCATACTCACGATGGCTCTTTTGATTTCTTGGAAACTCTCTTCTATATGGTGCATGTCTGCGGAAATCAGACATCTCCTGAGACCATGGTTGTCTACTGAGCACAATATCAATATTGTACCCAGGAGCCAAAGGGAAACACACTGTAACTTCATGCCTGCAGAAAGGGGAGGAAGTCAGCTGTCCAGCCAAGAGTGGAGGGCAATGAAAAAGAAGACCCCTGATTGACGCCCCCTTCCAGCCTCGAAGGCAGGCCAGGCAGAATACAAGAAAACAACACTAAACACTTCAGCCTTGAGGAGTTTCAGGGGTATGTATCTCCTCTGGTTTTCTTGAGTCAACTGGATATGAGTTCTTCCCCACCCTCGCCCCATGCCCCCACCTCCACCCCAGAAAACAGGATACACCACTCTCTTAAGTCCCAGGAAGCATACTGGTGTGCATATCACTCTCCTATGACTCAACACAGCCTACTTTGTCAACAGGGGTGAAAAGCATTGCTTTTAATAAATTAAATAGGAAAAGCAAGGTTGGTAAGATGCCCTAGGAATTCAGCAACAGATGTGAAAAACCATAAAAACACACTTGGTTTTTGATGTTCGCCCCCGAAATAAGTAACACTCTTTTATTATAAACCTCAAGAGTGTATCTGCTTAAAATCATTTGTTTGAAGCCAGCTGTGGAGATTTCACCTTCTGGAGAGGATGGGAAAGGGAGGCACAAGGCATCTTCAAGAACTAATTAGCCACAATGAGGAGCTAGGGGAAGATGCCAATGGTAGAGGGCAGCTTGGTAACTTTCTATCGGTCACCCGCTGAGCCAAAGGGTATGAGGGGCATGTTTGCAGCTAGTTGCTTCATAGCCAGGGCTAGACCATGAGAAGTTGGCCACCTCTTCTCATTCTCTTACCCTTCTTGCCTCTGTCTTTCTTGCTGCTTCTTCATTTAACCACTTTGTATTGTGCCATATAATGTGCACGGAGAAAAGTGCATAAAATATAATGGTACAGCTTATGGGGTTATCTCTGCTTTCACCCACATTTCACAAGCTTATAAATAGAGCTTAGCCTTAACGCACGTCTTATGACAACACATGTGATGAGAGCAGCCCTCTGCTATGCACTTTGCATGGTGCCCACTGAGATCTCCCATTTACAGCTGTGTGTGCCAAGGTAAGTCTATCATGTGTGGCTGTGGAGGAGAGGAGGGCATCAGACATAGGGAGCCAGGTGCAAGGACTGCAGAGCTATAGTTAGAGCTGCTGTAACTCACACGTGTGAGTGTGAACCCCAGCTGCCCCCACACCCCATGCCTTCCTCAAGATTCCCAGCTCCTTCTCTGGAAAGCCAGGAAACAGCAAATCCTGTTTAGAAACCATTTTTGCCTTGTCTCTCCTTAACTGGGCATCATTCCCAGCGGATAGACAGGTGTATGTCGAGACCTTACCATGCGGCAGGCATTAGGCCAAAGAGCTCCTTTTCTCTTTTATCAACCTTTCTTTCTGGCTAAACAAGGATGGGCCCCATTGCCAGGAAAGTTTGTAGAGAGTCCCCCAGAGCTCTGTCCCCTCAGAAGACTACTGGGGTGCTTCTAGAAAGCCAAGAAAGAGAGTGCAGTTTTTCTTCTGACAAGATAACTCTCAGAAGCAGTGGGATATTGCCTGCTCATCCCATGCCAGGAGACTTGTGCATTTTGTGGAGGAGAAAGATGTCTACCTTAGCTTGGTGAGGCAATTCCAGACATCTTGGCTAATTCAGATATTAATAGTAGGTAACATTTATCCTGCGTGCCATGTACATTGGGCACTGTCCCAAGAATTTTACGTAATTTTCTCATTTAATGCTCACAACCACCCTGTGAAGTAGGCTCTGTTTCTGTTCCCATTTTACGAAGAAAATGAAGTAACCTGCCCAAGCCAGGGTTTGACAGAAGGCAGGCCAGTCCCTGAGCTGGCTGTCTTTACTGCTACTCCACCCCACTTACAGCATCGTTTCCCTCTGACATCACAGCCTGGGATCCCAGTAGCTCCCCTGACACCAGACAGACAGGAACCCATTTCTGAACCAGTGGTTCTCCTTACATTTAAAAAGATATTTCACATTGCAAAGGATTAAACAATGATAACACATTATAAAGTGCCCAACACAGTTCTTGGAACAAAAAAGCAATAGTAAACACATCAGATCCCTGACCTTTCCTTCCTTCGCTCCTTCTTTCCCACTCTCTATCTCTTCTCATTGAAAATAAGATACTAGAAAATTCACCTCTTCTATAGAATACCCCTTCCCATTCTACCAAATGCCCAGCATCTGGAACATCATAGCCATACACAATGGTAACAGGTCACCTCCCTGCGGCCGTGAAGGAGGAGGGCTAGGATGGTGGTGCATATGAGCCCCTGACAACGGACAGCATGAGCCTCACCTCTCACTTGGTCCTGGCAGGCTGCTCCTTGCGTCTCCTCTCAGTGCTCTCTGCCATTTGGAAAGGGCTGGTCATTTTTATTCAGGTGGATAAGAGGAAATGCTGTCAAGGTTTGCTGGGTGGATCCACCTTGGGGAGATTGTTTTTCCCCTTGTTTTCTTAGTATCGTATTTCCTTAATTGTTTTCTTTCTTCTTTAAGATATAGCTGATTAATCATTATTATGAAATGCCTCTTTCTTCTGGGTCTTGACATGCAGCTTCTAGGAAAAATAAACTACACATATCCATGCAAATGAGAATTTTTTGCAATTCCGTGTCCATGCAGAAAAATCCAACTTAGGTCACTTTCCTGAGAGCTGTGGCACGTTACCAACTGTACCCTGCAGGCCAACTCACAAAAGCACTCTTAATCAGCCACGCCCTGCAGCAGCCAGCCCATGAGGCTCTGCAGGTGCCTCTGGCTCCCCGCATGATCTAGTTCTTCTATGCCTCAGGCAGCTATGAGTGTCTGCCATGTGCCAGGTGCTAGCTAACTGCTTTACCTGCATCATTTTGTTGAACTTCATGAGGAACAGTTTTTCCGCTCATAAAGCAAGGATTTCTTTGCACATCATCTCTTTCCCCTTCATCTTGTCCCCTGGAGGGTTCTCTCATTCTTGATTAATGCAGAGAGAGAGAAAATGAGACTGGAAAGAAGAGAGGTTTAAGAGCAGCCAGTGGCAGAGCCAGGACCTGAAATCCTTATTCTTGGGCTAGAAGACTCTCTATCTAAATCACCTTTTTACATAAACTCTTTACCATGAAGTTCTCTAGGGATCAGGTTTGGGGCAATGAAAAGATGGGGTATAAACAGTTTCTTCCCATTAAATACAATTTCCAGGGGGTGATTGGTTTGGACTGATTTACTGCACTAGGCCAATAGGCCAAACCTAAATGGAGTTGCTCAAGCTGAATGAAGTTCCACACCACCAAGCTGAAACTAAATTGTTTATCTAACCTTCTGAGAAATCAGGAGAGAGAAAGATAATTGCCAAATCCTCAAACAAGCCAGTTTTAGCCAGCATATAAGGAAGTCTCCTCTGCTCTAACCTTTACGAGGAAAGTAACTTTAAAATGACCAATCTGCTTTTTGTTCACTGTTTCTGCTTCCTCCAGCCCTTGTCTGCCTATAAAACCATGCTCCTCTGTCAGCTCATGGGACCATTCGTTCTATTTTTATAAAATAGGATGTTGCCTGATTCTAGAATTGCAAATAAAAGCCAATTAAGATCTTTAAACTAAATGTGTTGTAATTTTGTCTTTTGACATCCCCAAACACAGACTCCCAGAATAAATGGAGCTTATTTTTAACCAAATGAAGTGATCTCGGGATGAGGTGCAGTTATGAGACCCCATTGGGCTGGTACAAACCCTGCTCCTGCAGCCAGATTTGGGAGACAGAGAGGGCCACAGGGCACCAGCAGAGAAGGAAAAGGGACAGGAAGGATCGGGGCCTTTTATGGGACAGGTGCAAGGGAAAGAAACCCCAGGGACTGGATGTCTTGTGGTCCAGCATCTTGGACATAATAAAATGATAAGTTGAGGGAAGTGGTAGACTATAGTGGTTCACAACGTAGTTCTGGATTTAAACCCTGGCTCTCTCTCTTCTCTTCTCCCTTGTCTCCCTTCTCTTCTTGGTAGCATGCCACAGCTCTCAGGAAAGTGACCTAACTTGGATTTTTCTGTATGAACATAGAATTGCAAAAAAATTCTCATTTGCATGGAGATGAGGAGTTTATCATTTTTCCTAGAAGCTGCATGTCAAGACCCAGAAGAAAGAGGCATTTCATAATAATGATTAATCAGCTATATCTTAAAGAAGAAAGAAAACAATTAAGGAAATAAGATGAGGGTATGGCCAGGCAGGTACCCTCTCTGCCTGGCTCAGAAAGGGTACCATGCCTATTGCCTTCTATGGGAATGAGGCTCCATGGAGTTGAGCAATATGTGGCCCTATTGCAGAGTCTGGATGAAATGCATTGGGTCTATAGACACTGGAAAAGCTACTTAAAGCCTTTCTGAAGCTCCATAAAATAGGTAAAATAAACTGAGGATTTGAATGAACTAAAGAACCTGTATCATAGTAAGTACTCCTTAATAAATATTATGTATTTCTATCCTGTGTGCCACGCACCTGGAAAAGGAGAAGACACATTTGTTAGGAGCTAATGGACATCTTTCTGCTCCTTTGGAGAGGGGAAAAGAGCTACTCTTGACCTCGGGAATCTCCCCTACCCCAACCCTTGTTTCCCCCAGAGGGGTCGGATGGAGGGAGGTGGGTGATATTTTTCCAGCAGGGCCTGTGCTGCCTGGCTCAGAGCCCCTCTACACATGTGAGAAGAGCAGCTCAGAGCCCAGCTGCATATGTAAGGGGATTTGCAACGCTGTCCGTGCTGAGTCTCACCCCACATTCACCCCTTGTGCTCAGACTATATGTTCTGACCCAGCTTTCATTTCAGGGCAAATATGTCTTATGAGGAAGCTTGCAGGGGAAGGGAAATAAGTGATGTGTTTATAGCTCCGCTTCCAGCATGCAGTGTACCATAATCGCTGGTACTGGAAGCTGGGTTGACTGGCTCTGCTTTCTATGGCTGTCAGACTGAAGGCAAGCCACTTAATCTCAGTGCCTGTTTACTCTTCTGTAAAATGGTACACATCATGTCTACTGCACATTCACCACGTAGGCACAGCATGAAGATGAAGTGATTACACGTAAGTCCTCAGCACAGTGCCTGGCACATAATAAGCAACTTGAAAATGATGACATTTATTATCAATTTTACAATTCCCTTTAGAGCTCCTAAATCAGGAAGAAGAGGGAACAATAAGAAATAAGTTCTCTTCATCTTCTTTTTTTTTTTGAGACCAAGTCTCTCTGTCTCCCAGGCTGGAGTGCAGTGGTGCTATCTTGGCTCACTGCAAGCTCCGCCTCCCGGGTTCACGCCATTCTCCTGCCTCAGCCTCCCAAGTAGCTGAGATTACAAGCGTGAGCCACCACGTCTGGCCAAGTTCTCTTCATCTTTTTTTTTTTTTTTTTTTTTTTTTTTGAGACGGAGTCTCGCTCTGTCGCCCAGGCTGGAGTGCAGTGGCGCAACCTTGGCTCACTGCAAGCTCTGCCTCCCGGGTTCACGCCATTCTCCTGCCTCAGCCTCTCCGAGTAGCTGGGACTACAGGAACCCGCCACCAGGCCTAATTTTTTTTTTTTTTTTTTTTTTTTTGTATTTTTAGTAGAGATGGGGTTTCACCGTGGTCTCGATCTCCTGACCTCGTGATCCGCCCACCTTGGCCTCCCAAAGTGCTGGGATTACAAGCATGAGCCACTGCACCCGGCTGTTCTCTTCATCTTAAGCCTTGCTGCCTGACCCCTAATATCAAAAATAAGAATATAGATTGAGATAGAATGGCATCTTTCCCAGGATTACAATTAATTTATGAATCTGGTCTCCAGACATAAGGTTGCATCTCACCTTAGAACTGGGACTTCTGGGACCAGTGGACCCACCATTGAGATATCAGAGCTCAATTTTTCACTTGTTAAGTAGGGAAGCAGAAAGAATGTGAAGGAAGATTGGCGAGCCAGAATGGAGAATGCTCTGAGTTTGACATGTTCTGGACACAGCTCTCTCATGTCTTCCAATTCCTTATCCCCACCTAACATGCACTCCAACCTCATGAATTTTTCATGATGCCAGGGCAATTTCCTTCCCTTAAAGGAGTGGATCCTGGCCATTCCTAAGTGCTGAGGCCTGAGCGCATACAAAAATTGCATAATTCCAGAGGGTACCATGCCTATTGCCTTCTATGGGAATGAGGCTCCATGGAGTTGAGCAATGTGCGGCCCTATTTCAGGATTTTGATGAAATGCATTAGATCTATATGAGTAATTTTGGTTAGATTTGAGAAAGAACCTATCATTATGAGGACTGTAAAACACTAAGAAGTATGACTGAGAACGAATTTGTAAAAGAAAGAAATATAGGTTGGGCTCAGTGGCTCACGCCTATAATCCCAGCACTTTGGGAGGCCGAGGCAGGCAGATCACGAGGTCAGGAGATCCAGACCATCCTAGCCAACATGGTGAAACCCTGTCTCCACTAAAAATACAAAAAATTAGCCGGATGTGGTGGCAAGCGCCTGTAATGCCAGCTACATGGCGTGACCCCGGGAGGCAGAGCTTGCAGTGAGCCGAGACCGCACCACTGCACTCCAGCCTGGGCAACAGAGCAAGACTCCATCTCAAATATATATATATATATATAACTGATAATGATGGATGGATGGGTATTTTATTTGGGAAGCTAATAGGGATTTTAAAACAATATATAAATGTTTAAATGTCTTGGTAAATATATCTAGATCATAAAGATATGTGTGAACTTGTGTATAGCTTTGAAAATAAAACAACAAAAAAGATGAGAAAAAGAACTGGGAAATTAAAACCTAGAAAAGTTTCTCCTTTGTTTTGTTTTTGTTTTTTTATCTTTTCTCTCTCTTTTATTCCTCATTTTCAGTGGGGTTGGCTCTCCTTTGTTGTGATATTTGGAAATGAGAGTCAGAAAATATAACAGAGAGAACTCAGTTCAATGTTCACATTACAGAGATGAAGAAATAGAGAAGTGAACCAGCCCTCCATTGCACAGCAAGGAAGTAGCACGACTGCTCTCAAACCTCTATCTCCTTATCTTTGGCTCAACGCCCTTTCTAACCCCATGCTGCCCTTTCACTCTGGGATTAGGTGGTGGAGTGGAAAGGAACCTAGACTTGTGAGGGACCTCAAGCCTGTTCAGCAGAGGTGACATAACTCTCCCAAGCCACACTGTTCTGACTTGTCATTACCCAGGAAGCTGATGACCTAAGGAAATCCAAACTGGCCACACCTGTGCTCCTGGGGAGGGAAGCACAAAACCACATTGGGCACCTATGCTGCTTCAGCTTGGACTTCCTTCTCCTACTCCTTTTTTGCCCACAGGGATCTCAGTCAAAGCCTGTTCAAAGCCTCAGACCCTGGGTGACACATCTTATGTCAATGGGCTCTGTAGCTCAAGTGTTATGAAAGAGCCCCAGTGGTGATGGGATGGAGGGATAGTAATGGAAACAGCCCAACTGATGCCTCCCCATTCCTCTCCTGAACAATCCACTCTTCGCTAGACAGGTGGACTTTTTAAAATGCAAACTCAGTCTTGGAACTCTCCAGTCTAAAACTCCCAGCATAACGCCCTGGGGCCTCCCAGTAGCAGAAAATCTGCTCCCCACAACATCCAGATCCATCACAGCCTGGACCTTGCCTACATTTTCCACCTCATCTCTCTTGCAGATCTCCCACACCTCACAGGCTCATCTCACCTAGAAAGCCCTCCTGCCTCTTCTACCTTGCAAACACCAACCTGACATTCAAAACCTAGCTCCAGTGTGACTTCCTTTGTGAAACTTCTCCACTCTTCCTTTCCTCTCCCCACTCCCCTCCTCCTCCCCACTTCAACCCTGGTTGAGTTGACCACTACTTTCCTTTTTTATATTCCCACTGGATACAAGATGCACATTTAACTTTTAATTTCAGACGAAAACATCTCAGTGTTTATCTACCTGAAATTCCAAGTTAACTGGGTGTCTTGTATTTGTGTTTGCTAAATCTGGCCACTGCTATAGCTCATACAATTGGGTGGAGAGGGTCCTTTTAAGAAATTGAATTCAGGCTGGGCACAGTGGCTCACACCTGTCATCTCTGCACTTTGGGAAGCCGAAGTGGGAAGATCCCTTGAGGCCAAGAGTTTGAGACCAGTGTGGGCAACAAAGCGAGACCACATCTCTAAAAAAAAAAAAAAAAAAAAAAGCGTGTGTTGTCACATGCCTGCCTGTAGTCCTCATGCACACCTGTAGTTAGGAAGTTGAGGAGGTGGGACAATTGCCTGAGGTCAGAAGTTAAAGACTGCAGTCTGCTATAATTGCACCATTGCACTCCAGACTAGGCAACAGAGTGAGACCCTGTCTGGGGAAAAAAAAAATGAATTCAAAAATAGAAGTACAAAATTAGAGACAAAAGTAAATGTTTATTTAGAAAGAGAAATTACAACAAATTACAAATTCATAAACGCTAACAAATACCACAAACACCACAAAATCCAAAAAAAAAAAAAAACATTTTTATTGATTAACTCCTGACAACTTTTTATTTCCTTCTTCTATGTCAATACTTTTTTTTTTACTGTTATTTTCTATAGAGAGAATAAAAAGATATTCAGTCTGTCCTTTGCCATGGTTGTTTCCATCATCTTAACCCAATGGAAGGTTAAGATTTAATTCTTTCATAACACTCCATACAAACCTGTTACTTCTTTCTCCCATCCCACCAACATAAACATCACAACGGCACCTCTTTCTAGGCAACGTGTCACCCACATTGGCACCAGGAGGCATCAGCTTTGGGAGAAGGCAGAGTCCTACTCTCCCTAGCCTTGTGTCTCTGGGAGAACCAGAGAATGGTGTTGGGTTCAAATGTTTATGTACCTTTCCCTTCAATTTCTAACATTTCTTATGGTCACATACTCAAGATATTGACAGAAAAGAGGATCCCAATCTAGACCCCGAGAGTGGGTTCTTAGATCTCACACCGGAAAGAACTGCAGCACAGACACAGAAGCAAATTTATTGGAAACTACTCCATTAGAGCGTAGGGCATGCCCAGAAAGCAGGAGGAGGAGGAGGAACCCCTGTCCTTTAGGAACATCTCTGCTTATAAGAAACTATAAGGAGCTATGATTAAACTTGGAATGTGCAGATGTGCTTACTAAAGGTAGGGGCTGTTGCTGCTCTAGTGAGAGCAGGGCCTCCACCCCCATGGCTTTGAGCTTTGATAATTCCCTCAGCAGGAACATCCTGTGAAATCTCCAACAGGCCTTGGAAGGCTGAGAAGCCTTCCCATCACACACTATTTATTCCCTGCATTTCTTACCCATTCTTATCCTTCAGTGATGGCTCCTCACCTCCAGACAATGGAGAGTGTTATGTTTGTTTAATAACATTTTCTTTTCTCAGCCATTAGAAAAGTAATCCTTGCTTTGGTATGGAAAAATTATAGAGAACACAAAAATAAAATAGATAATGGAATAAAAAACTAGAAGGAAAGAAAAATGGTCATCCACAGTTATTCTATCCAGGAATAATCTTGGTGTCTTGGTGTCTTTTTTTTTTTTTAGACGGAGTCTCGCTGTCACCAGGTTAGAGTGCAGTGGCATGATCTCGGCTCACTGCAATCTCCGCCTCCCGGGTTCACACCATTCTCCTGCCTCAGCATCCTGAGTAGCTGGGACTACAAGCGCACGCCACGATGCCCAGCTAATTTTTTTTGTATTTTTAGTAGAGAAGGGGTTTCACCATGTTTGCCAGGATGGTCTGAATCTCCTGGCCTCGTGATCTGTCCACCTCAGCCTCCCAAAGTGCTGGGATTACAGGCGTGAGCCACCACACCCAGCCATCTTGGTGTCTTTTCTAACTTGGATCACCTAGAAAAAAAATGTTTAGGCCAGGTGCAGTGGCAGATGCCTCCCAGAACTTTGGGATGCCAAGGCTAGTGGATCACTTGAGGTAAGGGGTTTGAGAACAGCCTGGCCAACATGGAGAAACCCCATCTCTACTACAAATACAAAAATTAGCCAGGCATGGTGGCCCATGCCTATAGTCCCAGCTACTCATGAGGCTGAGAAAGGAAAATCACTGGAACCTGGGAGGTGGAGGTTGCAGGGAGCCGAGATCACGCCACTGTACTCCAGCCCAGGCAACAGAGCGAGACTTCATTTCAAAAAAAAAAAGAAAGAAAGAAAAAGAAAGGACCCATGCAGTGAAATATAACCCTAGACCCTAACCCCCACAAGGGCTGCGACCACCTGAGCCCACCCTGGTCACTTACACATTAGGGGACACCGAAGCGTTGGGGGACACCAAAGTGGACAGCATAGTCCCGGTCCCACAGACCTCACAGTAGTAGGAGAGACAGGCCATTAAACAGTTGTCATGATCACTCTCACCAGTCAAGACCTGGGCTCTGTGCTAAGCATTTTCAATATATTAATTTATTTAATCCTTACAACCTTGTGAGAAGGTACTATCTTTAGCCACGTAACACAGATTGATAAAACTGAAGTTAAAAGAGTTTAAACACTTGGACAAGGTTGTCAAGCTTGTAAGTGAGGAGCTGAGATCTGGACCCACGGAAACTGACTCCGGAATGGAATGAGGGTTATGAGGATCAGGAAAGGCCTCTCTAAGGAAGTGAGGTTTAACCTGAGACATGGCAGAGGAGCACAAGTAGAACATCTCAACCCCATTCTTTCCTCCATATCACCCACCAGCCTCCAGCATTCTCCTCCAGGATTCTTGTGCCAACTTTGCCCATAGCTATGGCTCTTCGTGGGCCCTGCAGCTGCCATTCCCACTTGTCTTGCTTCTTAGCCCTTCTACCCGGAGGTGTTTCCCCATCGCCCTTCTCCATTTCCCCTTCATGCAAGCCTCTTACCCAGGACCCTGCCCCGCTCATTCTCTCGAGGGCATCTTGGAAATTTCCCTTTCCCCCTTGCCCAGAATAATTTCAGGCTTAGCCCAGAACCCCCAGCTTTCCCAGCACCAAATATTAATCACAGTTCAGGTTAAAACTGCCGTGCTCCAGTTCCTCCAAATTCCAGGCAGGGTGGGGCACGGACATGATGAGAGAACTCTGGGACTTGTCAGCTTCCGGCTACCCCAGAAAGGCAGGGCAAGAACAAGGCCTGCGGGAACTTGAAGAACCTGGACACCTCCTCCAAATTAAGGTGCAGACCAAACCCTCTCCCAGAGTGTAAGGAGCTTTCATTTCAGTGGGCGGCTTTCCTTCCAGCCTTCCCACAAAGGACATCCTGGGGGACGGGAGCTGTTGATCCCAGGGTGGCGGCATACCAGAGCACTCTGTCCCTGAACTCACTTCTCCATTTCCTTAACCCTGCTGAGCCTGGGGAAGCTTAGAAGCACCTGGCAGGTGGTGATCCCTGCATCCACCTGCTGCAGTGGAAGCCAATAGGAGTGAAGCTGATGGCGCTAGAGCAGGGACTGAGCCTTTGCCAAGAGAAAAACACATGCAGACTCTGTTAGTCTTGAACACACTTTCTCTTCCAGAGGATTCCTCCCAGGGAACTCCCAGAGGAGGAGGAAGTGCCAAGGTCGTCCAAGGTCCCTGTTAAAGAAAAACTCTAATGGGAGAGCAAAAAGAACCTTTGGCAAAGACAGCTCTACACCTGAAAGCCGCAGGCATCGTAACAATGATAACAGCAGCAACGATTGCTTATATGGCGTTTACTATGTGTGAGACACTGCTCCACATGCTTTACGGACTTGAACTCATTTAATCTTATGTCCAGTAGAACCTGCTTCACTGTGGCTCTTTACAGGTGCCAGGTCCTGTTGCTAATCTGGTATTTCGATAGTATCATTTTAACTTCCAGAACCTGTCATCGTCATATCACACATTGATTCAACAGATTGAGCACCCACTATATCTTATACACTATGCTATGGTCTGGGAATGCAAAATGACAACAATTTCATCCCCTGAAGAGCTGAGAATCTCGTGGGAAAGACAGGCAAACAGAGGATAATCCATTACAGTGGGATAAGTGCTTTGAAAAGGGAAAATAAAGCGTGCTGTGGAACACAATAGAGAGACAGTAATGCAAACCAAGTTGTGTGGGGGCAGGGGATATCACAGAAGGCTTCTAGGTAGAGGTGACACCTTGACTGAGTCTTTGAGGATACATGGAAAAGAACAGGCACACAGGATGGAGCCCTAGAGATGGTCAATGATAGCACATTGTGGGAAACACATGTTGGTCAATATGGGCAGAGTTTGAAAGTAGGGTGGGGAGGGGGCAGCCGGAAGCCATGAGAAAAGCTGACAAGACTCTCAGAGTTGTGCTAGAGGAATCTCACTGTGCCAGTCCACAGCTATTCTTTAATCTCAGCCAATGCCACAGTAAAGTAGAGGCCCACTGTTCTCACCCAGCCATGCCCACATTTCAAATTCATCAGCAAATAAATGATTGCTATTATTTGAAGCCGCTGTTGTGGGATGGTTTGTTTTTCAGCCACAAATTATCAAATCACTTTAGAGGTGAGGGCAGCAAGGAGGGCTAAGTGGAAATGACAAGCTTCAACACGGGTGCCAATATCTTGATCCTTCTGGCCCTTATGTTTGGTTAGAAGCAAACATTGTTTGGCTAACATCTGGAAGTCAGTTATAACCAGCATATGATTCTAGATGGTGCTAGTAGCTCTTTAGGTTCCAAATATAGAACATATCCCTCAGAATCTGGAGATAAGAATAGAAATGGGTTGGTATGCTGGTATCTTGAAGATTACAGACTGGTAAACTGATGTCAACCTCAAGTGGGAGGGTTTGTAATAGCGGACCACAGGCCTTCATCCTTTCCCTTGTCTTAGCAATGATTTTTATCGATCACTCAGATGAAGTTTAGGGGGGCCATATTTATCAAAGTCACTAAATACATGAAGCTTGGAAGGCGAGTGAGCATATGGAATGACAGGATGAGGATCCTAAAATATTTTGACAATCTGGAGCAATAAGCTTAATCCAACAAGATAAAATTTAGGAGGTATAAATATAAGACTCCATGGTTGAATATGAAAAGAATCCTTCACAAGTATAGAAGGAAAGGGGTATGGCCCAGTCACAGGAGATATGAGACCCACCTAAGAATTCAGGCTTTGGGGTTAGATAGACACAGGTTTACATGTTAGGTACACCTGTTAGTAACTGAGACCCTTGGAAAATTATTCAAGCTTCTCTTAGTCTTTCCTTGCAAGAATTAGAGATAATTCCTATAAAGGACCTGGCAGTTTCTGGCAAAAGTAAGTGCTCAATAAGCGGCCAGTGAAAGATATAAGTTGCTTGTAATAGTGTTGAGTCTCTACATAGGCCAGGAAAAATCTATCCAAAAGATCTCTCTCCAATGGCAGAAATGTTCTCTAATCTGAACTCTCCAATATGGTGGCCTCTAGCCACAAATTGCTATTGAGTTCTTGGAATGTGCCTATTGCAACTAAGGACTGAGTTTTCCTTTTTTTTTTGAAATGGAGCCTTGCTCTGTCACCCAGGGTAGAGTTAGTGCCACATCTTGGCTCACTGCAACCTCTGCCTCCCAGGTTCAAGCAATTCTCCTGCCTCAGCCTCCCCGGTAGCTAGAACTACAGGCACACACCACCATACCGGGCTAATTTTTGTAGTTTTAGTTAAGAGATAGGGTTTCACCATATTGGCCAGGCTGATTTTGAACTCCTGACCTCATGTTCCACCTGCCTTAGCCTCCCAAAGTGCTGGGATTACAGGCGTGAGCTACTGCACCCAGCCCAGTTTTACATTTTAACGGTAATTAATTTAAATTTGGATGGCCACTTGTGGCTAGTAGGTTATTATATTGAACAGTGTGGGTTAAGATGATGTTAAGAAATGCTAAATTCTGAGACAGGAGGATTGCTTGAGCGCAGGAGTTTGAGGCCAGCCCAAGCAACACAGCAAGACCCATCCCTTAAAAGAAAAAAAAAGGTGGGTGTGGTGGCTGACACCTGTAATCCCAGCACTTTGGGAGGCCAAGGCAGGCAGATCACAAGGTCAGGAGTTCGAGACCAGCCTGGCCAACACAGTGAAACCCCATCTCTACTAAAAATACAAAAATTAACTGGGCGCTGTGGTGGGCGCCTGTAATCCCAGCTACTCGGGAGGCTGAGGCAGGAGAATCGCTTGAACCTGGGAGGCGGAGGTTGCAGTGAGCCAAGATCGTGCCACTGTACTCCAGCCTGGGTAACAGAACTAGACTCTTGTCTCAAAAAAAAAAAAAGAAAAAAGAAAAAGAGAAAGAAGAAAGAAAGAAAGAGAAAGAAAGAAAGAAAGAAAGAAAGAAAGAAAGAAAGAAAGAAAGAAAGAAAGAAAGAAAGAAGAAAGAAAGAAAGGAAAGAAGAAAGAAAGAAAGGAAAGAAAGAAAGAAGAAAGAAAGAAAGAAAGAAAGAAAGAAAGAAAGAAAGAAAGAAAGAAAGAAAGAAAGAAAGAAAGGAAAGACCAAACTCTCAACCAAAGTAAGATCTGGAGCAGAGAGACAATTTTCACTTTTCTTTATAAACTTCTAAATGGGTTGACTTTTTATTGTAACAAAAGTGTACAACTTGATAAGCTTTGGCATATCCAGACACCCATAAAACCATCACCTCAATTAAACTGTGAACATACTCAGTAGCCCCAGCAGTTTCTCCTGCTCCATTTTAATCCTTCTCTCCTGCCCTCTCACCCACATCCCCACTCCAACCCTGCTCAGGCAAGCACTAATCTGCTTTCTGAAAGTATAGACTAATTTGGGTTTTCTAGTATATTATGTAAATAGAATCATACAGTATGTAGTCTTTTTTGTCTGGTTTCAACTGAACATAGTTATCTTGAGATTTGTCCATGGCGTTGCATGTATGACCAGTTAATTTCTTTCTAATGCTTAGTAGTAGCCATTATATGGCTATGCCGCAATTTGTTTGCCCATTCTCCTTCTGATGGACATTTGAGCTATTTCCAGTTTATTGGCCCAGAATATGGTCTGTCTTGGTAAAGATTCTGTTTGCACTCAAAAAGGATGAACATTCTAATATTGTTAGGTAGAGTGTTCTATATATGTTAATTAGGTCAACTTGGTTGACAGTGTTAAGTCTACTATATCCTTGCTAATTCTCCCTACTTATTCTATGGATTATTGAGAAATGGGTATTGAAATCTTCTACCACAATTGGCCGGGCGTGGTGGCTCAAGCCTGCAATCTCAGCACTTTTGGAGGCTGAGGCAGGTAGATCACTTGAGGTCAGGGGTTTGAGACCAGCCTGGCCAACATGGTGAAACCCCATCTCTACTAAAAATACTAATATTAGCTGGTAGTGGTGGCACACGCCTGTAATGCCAGCTACTCAGGAGGCTGAGGCAGGAGAATCGCTTGAACCCGGAAGGCAGAGGTTGCAGTGAGCCAAGATTGCACCAATGCACTCCAGCCTGGGCAAAAGAGAAAGACTGTCTCAAATTAAAAAAAAAAAAAAAAAGAAATCTTCTACCATGATTTTAAATTTTTCTATATCTCGTTGTAGTTCTGTGAAGTCTTATCTACTTTAAAGCTCTGCTATTAGGTGCATAAACACTTAAGACTGTTATGTCCTCTTGATAAATTTACTTCTGTATCATTATGAAATGACCTTCTTTATCCCTGGTAATATGCCTCTCTGAAATATGTGTGATATAGATATAGATAAGATTTCTACCTCTGGATAAATAGGTAGACATGTATAGATAGCCAGCTTTCTTTTGACCATTATTAGTGTTACTGCACAAAAGTGGCTTGCTGCTGGATGTGCTAGAAGCCAATATGATGACATTGAGTTTTTGAGAAAAGAAAAGCTTTATATTGCAAGTTGACTCACAAGAAAATAAGAGTGTCAAGCTCAAATCTGTCTCCCTGTGCTGGCTTCAAGACAACAGTTTTATTAGGAAAAGTTCTGGGGGTGGATTCTGAGATTAGTAGGTGATTGGTGGAAGGAAAGGGGAGGTCTGGAAAGTCCTTAAGCATGCGCAGTTATCTCTTCATGCTAGCTCACAGGTCATATGTGCAAATCAGGAGGAGTTAGTATGACACATACGGTGGAAATTTAGGCTGTGATGTCATCAAGCTCATTCTGTGCAAACTCCAGTAGGCCATCTTGGTTCCAACTGATTTCAGCCAGTTTTTTTTTTTCTTGATATCAGAAGCCAAGGGAGTTTCAGCGTTTCAGCAAGTTGCTTCTTATCTGATATCCTGCCAACTCAAGAGTTTCTGTTAGTTACTGGTTTCTTACTCTTTGGTGCACAGTTTCAGTTTCAGCTTTTCAGCAAGTTGTTTCTTTTCTTATCTGCTATCCTATAAGCCCAAGAATTTAGTCATTGGTTTCTTTAACTCACTGAGGGACAGTTCATTAGCATAGTATATCTTTCTCCATTTTTTGCATTCTTTTACTGTTAACCTATTTGTATTTTTAAAGTATGTCTCTCATATAGTTTGTTCTCATGTATTTTTTTTAAAAATTCAATCTGATTATGTCTCCTTTTTAATGGTCATATTTAGGCCATTTGTATTTAATGTGATTATTGATATGGCTAGGTTTGGGGCTATCCTCTTGCTATTTGTTTTCTATTTGTACCATTTTTTTAAATACCTTTGCCCCCTTTTTCTGCCTTTTGATTTCATTAAATATTTTCATTATTCCATTTTATCTCCTTTGTTGACTTATTATATATAACTTTGTTTTATTATATTAGTGGCAGTGGCTGCTTTAGGGTTTCATATATACCAAATGCTTTTAACTCACCACAGTCTGCCTTCAAATCATACTGTATATTTCATGTAAGGTATAAGAGCCTTATGATAGTGTACTTCCATTTCTTCACTCCCAGCTTTTATACTATTATTTTCATACATTTTACCTATACCTGTTTTATAAATTCCAAAGTACATTATTTTTTAAAAATAATTATCTTTTAAAGATATTTTTTAAATCTTATACATTTACCCATGGAGTACCATTTCCAGTGCCCTTTATTTCTTTGTGTATATTCAAAATTCCATCTGATATCATTTTCTTCCTGCCTAAAGGACATTAACATTTCTTGTAGTGCAAGTCTGCTGGCAATGCATTTTTTCAACTTTTATATGCCTGAAAAGTCTTTATTTCATCTTTATTTTTCAGAGATAATTTCACTGGGTATAGAATTTTAGGCCGGCAGTTTTTTTTTTGTTTTTTGTTTTTCTGTACAGTAGGTCCTCACTTAACGTCATCAGTAGGTTCTTGGAAACTGCAACATATAATAAAAGCATTTTTTTCTCATCAACATTGTAATGAAAAAATGTTGAAGGAAACAATGTTATTCGAGGGCCTGCTGTACATCATTTTGCTAAAAGTTGCCGTTTTCAAGAACCTATTTACAATGTTAATGAGGACTTACTGTACTTTAAAGATACTGCTTCACTGTCTTCTTATTTGCATTACTTCCAATGAGAAATTTGCTGTCATTTTTATCTTTCTTCCTCTCCCCATAGATGTCTCTTTTATATAGTTGCTTTTAAGATATGTCTGGTTATGACTTGCTTGGCATCATTTTCTTACCAAGACTATGTTTCATATAGGATTATGCTACTCCTATTTTGCTGATGTTAATCTCCAAAATCATGGTGGATAATCAGATAAGATTGACCTAACAAACATAGTCATAAATAATAGTAAAAAAAGGAATATTTTTAACTCAGGATTTTAAAAGGACTTTTGTGACTAAATCCACCCAATCCAAAGAGAACTACATACACTTTATTCAGCAGTTAACTTGGCCTGTTAGGAATTCTCAAGAGTAAAATTTTGGCTGCCTGTTCTAATATTTCCTCTGTGGCCGTCTTAAAACATGGTCCCAAAATTCTTTGACATTCTTCCCACTGAGACATGACATCTATATCTCCTGCCCTCGAATCTGGGTTCTGTGACCACTTAACTGATAGAATGCAGCAGAACCAAGTTTTTTTGGTCCAGACATTAAGACTCTGTCAGTTTCTCATTTTCTCTCTCGGGCTGTTTGTTCTTGGAACCCAGCCATAAATGATCCCAAACATCCTGGAGACAGACTCACATGGAAGGTTCACAGCCCACTGCTCTGGCAGAGCTCCCAGAGAGCCAGCCTCAGCCATATGAATGAGATATTTTGAAAGTGGATCTGGCAGTCCTCGTTGAGCTGTTTCAGCTAAAATTCTATGAAACAGAAATGATCTATCTGTACTGAGCCCTGCCCAGATTGTATATTTGTGAGCAAAATAAATGATTGTTGTTGTTTTAGGTCTCTAAGGTTTCAGATGATTAGTGACACAGAACTGTCTCAAGTAAGTAACTTCTGTTGTGATACAGGGTGGTTGCCTCTTTTCTAACTTCTAATCTTCTATTTGACCCAAGGGGTTCCATTCTCTTTTTCTTCTGCATTGACACAGTCCTGTCCTAGTAGGACTCATACTGCTATTCATAGAAAGTAGTTGTGCTTCCACTCTGCATATGTTCAAAGTGAATTTTGTGTGTGTGTGTGTGTGTGTGTGTGTGTGTGTGTGTGACAGAGTCTCACTCTGTTGCCCAGGCTGGAGTGCAGTGGCACAGTCTCGACTCACTACAACCTCCGCCTCCCAGGTTCAAGTGATTCTCATGCCTCAGCCCCTCGAGTAGCTGGGATTACAGGGGGCAGTCACTATGCCTGGTTAATTTTTTGTGTGTTTTTGGTAGAGGCAGGGTTTCGCCATATTGACTAGGCTGATCTCGAATGCCTGGCCTCATGTGATCTGCCCACCTTAGCCTCCCGAAGTGCTGGGATTACAGGTGTGAGCCACCGCACCAGGCCCAAAGCATTCTGATTCCCTCCATTATCCTCTGCAGAATGGTGTTTACCTGTTCTATGTGTTAACCATTGTCTCTTGCTGCTCTTCTAACCTACATACTTGGGTTTGGCATATTCTCTGCCTAAGCAATGTTCTATTAATATTTACTGGCTGCAATCTCTGCTCGTAATTGCCATTCAAACTTACACTTAGTATAGGAGTCTTTATTGAAAACTTCCAATTGTGCATTGCTTGAATCAGTTAGAGTTCAGTCAGGAGATGGAAACCACAACAGTTATTTAAATATATGTAAATAGGTACAAAGATACTAACTAGTTAACTATATCAGTCAGGGATCTTCAGAAAAACAGAACCAGCATCTCTTACTATATACAAATAGATTTATTTCAAGAAATTAACTGATACAACCATGGGGGCTAGCAAGCCTGGAACCTGTAGGGCAGATTGGCAGGCTGGAAACTCTCAGGCAAGAGCTAATTTGCCGTCTTGAGAATTTCTTCTTCCTCCAGGAAACCTCAGCTTTTGCTCTTCAGGTCATTCGACTGATTGAATGAGGCCCACCCACACTATTGAGGGCCATCTCCTTTACTTAAAGTCAATTTAGTGTAGCTCTGCAACATACCTTCACAACAATACCTGATTAGTGCTTAATTAAATAACTAGGTACTACAGCCAAGCCAAACTGATATATAAAACTAACAACCACAGTAACTAAAAAAGTTAAAAGAGAACTCTAAAATATCATAAAGGTTGCAACTGCTGAGAGCCAAGAGGCAAAGAGAAAAGTTTAAAATTATTAAAAATTAGAAACTTAGTAGAGAAGCCCCAAGGAACTGAAACTCAGATCTGTAAGAGGCATTGCTTGGCCAGTGCTTGTTGTCTTATTTCACAGGGAGGGATCCAGGGGATTAGGATCCAAATCTCTGCAGAAGGGACACTGGCTGGCTATTGCTGGTGTCCCAAAGGGACACATGATGAAGCTGATTCTGCAAGTTAGAAAAACTGAAAACTAGATTTAGCTGCTGCTACAAGGAAAAAAAAAATGTTATGATGAAGGAGCTTCTCTGGGGTAGCACTCACAGGAACCACAAGCAGACAGGAAACCCTCAGGAAGCATATAGAAAGGAGAAAACCCCTTGTTCTGCCCCCAGCTTTGAAGTCTCCATCTAGTGCCCCTATTTGCAGAGCCAACTGGCAATGCAGAAATGTGATTTTTAGGGTCCGGGCTCTAGGATCACAAAGCAGACTATAGAAGGGTGGGTTTAGAACTGAGAGACAATAACTGATACAGTTCACCCCTTTGGCTATTGAGCATCCATTACATGGCTCCACAAAAATTTGAACTTTGATACAACCACAAAACAAATTCATTTCCTCCCAATAAAATGCAACTATTCAGCATATAAAACAGGCGAGCATCACCTTCTCCTCAAATTCAGGATTATAAAGTCTCAAGTCATTGTATCCGTCTCTGAGAAATGTTAATTACTTCTCAAATTCAGTCACAGTCCCATCTGAATATGTTTTCTAAAAACCAAATTGCAAAGTTAACTTCCAACAAAACCTGTATAAAATGATATGAATAAGAAGAATAAAATAATTAATATATACAAATACACACACACAGTAAGCAACTAACTAGTCATGAGGCCATAATTGTATTTATAACTTCCTTCTTCCCCTGCCTATTTTATGTTTCCTTTGCCTTTATCCAGCACCATACACAGTTGGGATTTTTTATGTGGTGGGGTAATCCATCTGGCCTCAAGGGTCTGAATCATCAGTGGTTATGCCTATAGCTAGGGACTGGGGAAGTTGTCATCTTCCATTAACTTTTACTATTGGACATGAAAATCCTAAAAGGCACCCCAGAAAATCCCCCTGGGTTTCAGATATAGTCCTCTTTGGACACAAGGAGTGGCAGAAATCCAATTTCACTTTGGTAATCAGTCGCCCCAGTCATAGAGTAACCTTCTTCTTAGTCTGTTGATTTGGCATCATGAGGATCCCCAAATGGCCAAATGGTAGTCTCATCTTCCAAACCGATGGGACATTGATGTATTTCCTGGTAAAGACATTTGTTCCTTAGGAAACAAGACTCCAAACCAACAGAGTTCAAAGGCACAGGGATGAAAAGCAAAAATTCTGTGAGTAGGCTACGAGATGTGAGAGTGTGAAGAGCCAGTCCCCCTTCCACCCCTGATTCCCAGACCTGTGTAGTCTGGCTATGGGAAATATGGAACCATATAGTTGGTTCTATGATTCAAAGTATAATCTACATCCTGTGATGTAGAACCCCATCCTTTCAGACTGTAATCTCCCAACTGGTACCATAACTGAATCTTCAGTAGACCATCAAATCTTTCTATTAAGCCACCTGCTTCTGGGGATTAGGATATGTGGTTGTACCAGTTAATTCCATGAGCATAAACCCATTGCTGCAGTTCTTTTGAAATTACTTTCTTGATCAGTAGAAATGTTGGATGCAGTACACCATATTTTGTAGTCACAGCTGCCAGAAGATTTTTGGACAGGAAAGCAAATCTGTACTCAGAATTCATATCTCCTGCACTAAGGAAACATTTTTGCTTCCCTCCATGATGGAAGGGTTGCACTGTAATCAATCTGCCCCTGGGGGCTTGCTGGGCCTTTTAGGGAGTTGTACCATAACAGAGGCTTAGTTTAGTTGGCAAGCTAGGCATTTAGCAGTGTTGGTATTCAAAAAAGCCTTGACTAGGGTAAGTACATGTTGTTGAATCCATGCATAGTCCTCATCCCTGACATTATGGCCACTTTATGCTCAGGGCCATTGAGCAAGCACAAGAATAGCTGGAGAAAAATATTAACTGAAATCCACAGGATGCGTCATTTGTCCACCTTCAAGAAAAAGATTCTAAGTCTGGAACTGGCCTAGGGCTGCAAATAGAATGAAAGGCAGATCAAGTTTTTGGTTACCAAACTTTTTTTTTTTTTTGAGACGGAGTCTTGCTCTGGCACCCAGGCTGGAGTGCAGTGGTGAGATCTCGGCTCACTACAAGCTCCGCCTCCCCGGTTCTCGCCATTCTCCTGCCTCAGCCCCTAGTAGCTGGGACTACAAGTGCCTGCCACCACACCCGGCTAATTTTTTTGTATTTTTAATAGAGGTGGGAGTCACCAAACTTTTTAGATAGCTCAGATGACATTTTAGTAAGCTGGCCATCTTTTTCATTCCTAGATGCACCATGATCAATTCGCCTCACTAAAAATCTCTAGGTTTCAAAACAGTTTGATTATCACTATGCCCTTTCTGTTTTCTATGGTATTTGTCTTAGTCTATTTTGCATTGCTATACAGGAATACCTGAGGCTGGATACTTTATAAAGAAAAGAGGTTTATTTTGGCTCACAGTTCTGCAGACTGTGCAAGAAGCATTGCACTGGCATCTGCTTCTGGTGAGGGCTCCAGGAAGCATCCAATCATGGTGGAAAGCAAAGGGGACATGTTACATGGTGAGATAGGAAGCAAGAGAGATGCCATGCTCTTTTAAACAACTAGCTCTCATGTGAACAAATAGAGTGAGAACTCACTCATTACTCTGAGGAGGGCACCAAGCCATTCATGAAGGATCCGTCCCCCTGACCCAAACACTTCCCACTAGGCCCCACCTCCATCTCCAGCATTGGGGATCACATTTCAGCATAAGATTAGAAGGGGACAGACATCCAAACTATGTCAGTATTTGCAGTCCCCTTGTCTCTAATGGTTAAATTATAGCATTTGGCCTCTGCTATATGGGAATCTCATCATTTCTATTAAAATCAGAGATCCAACTCAATGGAGGTGTCTTTCACCATCATATCTGGCTTATAGAAGACAGCCACCACAGAGTTTTTCAGAGATGCAAGTGTTACCTTCGTCAATGTGTTTCTTAATGTCTTTATGAAGGGATTGTCCTCTAGGCATTCTGGGGGATGGATCTGAGGTGGGTAGATGTAGAGATTTCATGTGATAAAGTCACTCCATCATTCCTTCCTCCTTAAGTCTTGGATGCCTTCCTCTACATTGTGTCAGAGAAGTTCTAGCATTCCAGCCTTATTGAACATATGCCACCATGGAGTCCAAGGTTTAGTCAGCCAACCAAGAAATTTTAGAGCCACTTCCAGTTGCAAGAGCTAGCACACTAAACCCAGAATGTCTCATAAATACACCCAATAAATTCAATCCAATCCAATGTTATATTCTATCCTCCTTGGTCTAACACCCTTAGAATCTATTCTCACACATATTTGCCAAGATTCTGCCAGTATTTATTAGCAAAATCTTGCACTTCTTTTAGTGTATAAACTATTCTGAGTCAGACTTTGCCCATGCCCTCCAACGCCCAAAGAAACGTGAGATCCGACCCTAATGGTGAGGCGAGTGGCAATAAAGAGAGGTTGGGATGGGTCTTGAGAAGAAGGAGAATTCATTCCCTTGAAGGAAACTGCCCCAAGTGAAGTTGTTATAAGGTTTTTCACAAACGTGGATGGCATGATTGATTCCACACCTGGTGGTGATTGCTGAGCTGCAACATGCAATCTACTGATGAATCTGGGGAAGTTCCTGTCAGACTCATTATAAATGAAGGACAGTATCTTGCAAGTCATTTAATGGAAATTTGTCCTTATCATTATCCTGGGCCCAACCCCACCTCCCAGCTACTATATCTCTTGTTTGAAGCAGGTCTCATCTAATGCACTCAGGCTGCTATGGTACCATCTAGTGCCAATTGAACAACCCGCCTTATACTTTACATGCTACTTACAGTAGATCAAGAGGGCAGATTCACCTTTTCTGGTGATTTTCCTAAAACTAGATAGATGCCCAGAGATTGGTATGGTACTTTTTTAGTCTACAATGGTGCAGTATAAAATCATCTTTTAAAGTCCCTACCAGAGCTTTGAGCTGGGCAGAGAAATATTCTACCCAGTTGGCCAACAGCGTCTTCCCTTGAGGCTGAGCTAAAGTGAAGACCTGCAGGAAAAGCCAGTGGAGGTCAGGCCCACAGACAGCATCTTCTGAAGCTCATGCCCACCGACCCCACACCAAGTACAACTAACAGTACAGACTACAAAGCCTATCACTTATGGAGATCTCACATAGGGACGTGGAAATCATGCATTATTATCCTTTCCTTTCAGATGAGAGCAGTCTTAAGATAATGAACCAGCTTGGTTTTACACAGATAGCAAATAGGAGAGACAGGTATTCCAGCCCAGGTCTGCTGCCTAGGAATGCTGTATCTACCACTCTTCACTGCGTCTAGGTGAAACAGTGGGGGCAACGCCCATGGGGGCTGCTTTGAGGGACATCATGATCAACATACACAAAGACTGTTTGCCAAGAACAGAGAGCAGCTTTTCTCTCTCCCCCTAAACAAGACCTGCTTTGGAGTTCATGGGGAGTAGTACAAGTTTGTTTCCAGAACCTTCTGCCTTCCTTCTCTGTCATACAGAATCCTCATGCACCCTCTTCACTCATGATGCCCCACCCAGGCTGTCCTTTCCTGGCCAGCATCTCTAGCCCCTGAAGCCTCTTCACTACATCTGTCTCTCACCTTCTTTGTTGTACCACAAGGGGTCCTTATTGTCCACAGACCAAATGGGCTGGGAGCCTTTTCTTAGGACTCCTGCTAAGACTTGTGTCGACTGCAGGCACACATACATAGCAACAAGCCCCTCCAAGGTGGATGCTTTGTCCTCATGGCAACAGTTTCTACATTACCGTCTGTGAGTTTAACCTACCACGAGTTTTCTTGTACCTGGAAGTCTTAGGTGCTCCTCACCCTCCCACCTCACTCCATTTACTCTGTCTCAGTGCCAAATCTCTGCTCACCTAGTTTTTTCCTACCTCACCCCAGCATGCATGCACATGCACACACACACACACACACACAAAATTCCCTTCATACCTCTCCCTAATTTTCTGAATTCTATCCTTTCTTCAAGGCCAGTCACTCTACGTGCACAGTTAACTCTACTCTCAGAGCTTCACATCACATCAGTCAATATCTTTTGCTTGGTATGGTTTTTTTTTGCTGTTGTTTGTTTGTTTTTGTTTAGATGGAGTCTTACTCTGTTTCTCAGGCCGGAGTGCAGTGGTGCAATCTTGGCTCACCGCAACCTCCGCCCTCAGGGTTCAAGTGATTTTCGTGCCTCAGCCACCAGAGTAGCTGGGATTACAGGCCTGTGTCACCACACCTGGCTAATTTTTGTATTTTTAGTAGAGACAGGGTTTCACCATGTTGGCCAGGCTGGTTTCGAACTCCCGGCCTCAAGAGATCTGCCTGCCTCAGCCTCCCAATGTGCTGGGATTATAGGCATGAGCCACCACATCCGGCCTATATCAATTTTTATGGCACCAAATTAGGAACCAAAAGCACTATATAGTGAATGTGTTTATTTACCCTTTTAAATATGCTTTCTGCTCCATTTTTTAACATCATAGTTCATCTCTTTAATAGAAAAAAGTGTTTACCATCACCTTAGAAATTATAGTTAAATCAATTCCCATAACTTCTTTCTATATATTTGCTTCTATATATAGTTACCCCATTTCAATGTTTCTTCTTGCCTTCCTCCTACAAATATAAATTGCACACCATTTCTGTGTCATACACAGTGCTAAGACCTGGGAATTCTGTGGCAAATAAAATAAACATGGTCCCTGCTTTTGTGGGGTTCATACTCTAAGAGAAGACAAATGTAACACAAGTAAACACATAAATATATAGCTACAATTTGTGATTAGTGGGCTGAGATAAGGGTGCCAAAAAAAATAAAAGGAAACTTATTTTCAGATAAGTTTCTCTCTTATCTCTTATCTGAGACCAGAGAACATCTGAAGAGGTGATATAAGTAAGCTGAGATGTAATGAGAAAGAAGGAGCCAGGAAAAGAAAGGGTTGAGGAAAGAGAGTTCCAGGTCGAGGGAACAGCATGAGTGAAGGCCCTGAGAGAAGAAGGAGCTTAGCATGTGCACAGCAAGAACTGATCAGTGGCTATGTGACTATGGCATGGTGAGTAGAGGATAGTGCCGCTGGGCTGGGAATAACTGCAGAGGTGGAATCAGGCAAGGTCTTAAAGGTCATAGTAAGGAACTTGAATTGACACTACATGCCATAGGATATGGTTTGGCTGTATCTCCACCCAAATCTCATCTTGAATTGTAGTTCCCATAATCCCCACATGTCATGGGAGGGACCTGATGGGAGGTAATTGAATTATGGGAGCAGTTACCCCCATGCTGCTGTTCTCGTAATAGTGGGTGAGTTCCCATGAGATCTGCTGGTTTTATAAGGGGCTTTTCCCTCTTTGCTCAGCACTTCTTCCTGCCGCCATATGAAGAAGGACGTGTTTGCTTCCACTTCTGCCATGATTGTAAGTTTCCTAAGGCCCCCCCGGCCCTGCAGGACTGTGAGTCAATTAAACCTCTTTCCTTTATAAATTACCCAGTCTCGGGTATGTTTTTATAGCAGTGGGAGACCGAACTAATACCCGTAAGAAGCTGTAAAATTATTTTAAGCAAGAAAGTGACATGATCTGGCTTACTAGACCATTGGATGACATGTAGAGAATGGCTTAGAAGGGTTGAGAGTGGAAGAGATAGGCAAGTTAATAGGCTGTGGCAATGGTCCAGATAAAATATGATATTGACTTGGACTAACATGATACCAGATTGACAGTGGAAAGGGGACCAATTTGTAGTATATTTCAGAGGTAGAATGATAGGACTTGGTGATAATTTGTACCAACTCTAATTTATCCTTATTGTGATACATTTTTTATCAGTTTGCTCAGGGAGAGTCCTGGGAATTGTATTTTCCTAGTGCATACGTTATGAGTGACAATTTACCCAGGCATAGAATTCTCAGGTCACACAACTTCTTTCCTTCACAGATTAAAATACTTTGTTTCATTGTCTTCTCACATTTAGAGTTATGGAAAATAAATCTGAAGAATGCTTGACTTGTTTTCTCCTTGCCTACTTATTTATTGAGTTTTTGTTGTATCTTAGATGTAAAAGTTCTACCTGAATAGATTTGAGAGTAGTAGCTCTTTTCTATCTGCCCAATGTGATGTTATTTAGCCTACCTAGCATTCTTCCCCCTTTCTTCTGGAAGTAGCAACCCCATTTTCCTCTGGGAAATGATCTCTCCCTTATTTGCAGTCCATGTGACTCTGGGTAAAGCTGACCTATCCTCTCATCCCAGGAGTGGGTGTGTGCTGCCGGTGAAATTAAGGCAACAACCCTTCTCAATTGCATAGATTGATTCAAGGGTGAGTACATGACCCAAGCCAAGCCAATAAAAATCAATGAGGATTAACCCAAGGTTAATGGCACATGTATTAGAACTCTCTTTTCCACTGGGATTGGTAAACTGGGAGAATGTAAGTCTGGAGATACTGAATGTCACGCTATAGGAACAACCCTCCCAAGAATGATGGCAACCCAGAGAAAAGCAAGAGCAGCAGGGATGGATTCCTAGTGAACCCTTGGACTTCATTAAGTGAGCCAGCAAAATTCCTTTTTTGTTTAAGCCAGTTTGAACTGAGCCTGACACAACCCAGACTCCTGATGAATACAGTAAGCACATTCAGTTTTTAAAATAAGATTTTACTTAAAGCCATTATATTTTCTACATATGGCTTCTGCTCCAAAAGAGTCTGTTCATTATTTTTAGGAACTCCTGTTACGTGTAGGTTAGCTCTTTGATATCTGTATTTCATGTTTACTCTATTCTTTCATTTTCATTTCTTTATCTTTTGCTTTTGTGTTCTAGGAAATTTATCTTCAGTTTGCCTTTTACTCATTAATTCGGTTTTCTGCAGTGTCCATGTATAAGCTATGGCTTCCATTTTGGAGTTTAATTCAATAACTGTGTTTTCCAGCCTGATAAAATGTTTCTTCCATTTGGATTGTTTCCTTTTTATAATGGCTTGCTCTGGTCACACAGATGTAAATTGTTTTAGCATCTAGCATATGGCATTCTTTGATAAACAGAAAAAAGTGAATGAGGTTATTATTCATTTTTCAGGTCAATGATTTTCCTGATTCTATCACTTAACTCCCCTTAGCTTGCTTTGTCTTTATAGCCTCTACCACCTGGTATATATCTGTATCAAGACCTAGAGCAATGGCTGCACACGTTGGCACTAAAATCTATTTATTGGACATGTAAACGGATCAGTACAGATGTGTTTTCACTCTTAATTTGCTCAAGGTCCCATTGAGAAGGTAAAACTAGCACAAAAAGGTAAATAACCATCCCAGGCAGCTAACTGAGAGCTATCAGAAACACATACATGATTAATAGCTAAATCAATTGTGCCGATACAGGTGTATACTCTAAAATCAGAGCCAGGTATGCAGACAGGAGGAGATCATTTAGTGCTTGAATAATCGGAACAGTGCCCACAGAGGATCCAAGGATTGAAGGGAACTTCGAAGAAGGGTATGATTTAGAAAGGAAGGAGTCTGGTGGATTCTTCTAAAGAGCATTTCTCTGGGATTCAGATAATTTCACCCATGCAGTTAGCACCCATTAGATCCCTGAAAGATACAACTACTTTTCCTATAAGGTAAGAGAATTTCAGGCTCGAACAGAGAATTTTAGATTGAAAAATTCAAGCCCATTTTCTATTCCTCCACCCCCAAACAAAGGTGCGGAAAGCAGTTGAGGAAACAGGCTGAGGTGAGTTTCCTTGTAGCCTTGCTCTCTTGCATCTGTTTGATCCCTGGGTCATTCTCTCAGGCATCTCTGGTCAGAAACACTTTTAAACGCCAAATCTCATCCTCACTGGGTTTGCATTGTGCCTAGAAAGATGGTGACACCAATAAAAGTTTGTTGCTTAAAGACACAGCCTAAGACTCACACAATGCACACTTCATACACACTAATTGCTTCCATCTCTAGTAACTTTCAGCTTCTCATTACCTAAATTATTTCAGTGCACTCAACCTGGGGGTTATCTTCATATAGGGAATCAAAAGAGGTGCCAGAAACAGATAAAAATCAAGAAAACAACAATTTGAAAAGGTTATCGTTGGCATCAGGGAATGTCTGTGTTGGAAAGGATCTCCAGGTTCATTAGCCCCCACTCCCAGCACAGGAACCCTCTTTGTCATGACTTGGACAGATGTTATCCAATTCGCTTCATGACTTTTAAGACCTGGGTGCCACATTCTGCAGTTGTCATCTGCAAACATGATAGGCAGGTGAATGTGGCAAGCAACCCATATTTAAATATACTTGAAGCCCTCCTGGAATTTACACAGCCACATCTTCCCCTGTACTGCCCTACAAGAAGCGTAACAGAAGAAGCTCTTCTGAGCCTCCTGCTATGTTATAGAGAGCAAGAAAGGGAAGGGAAGAGACAGGGCGAAGAGGGAAAGGATGGCTTCATATTGTAGTGTTCAAGCTGGAATAATTTTCCCTCCCACCTTGCTGGAGTGCTTTCCAAGTGCTATTTCCTGGAGCAGCGCCAGATTAGTTGTTCCAGAATTCCCAGGGGGCTTTGCACAGAGTCCCAGACCCCGTCCCTGAGAGTTGAATTTGGTACATCTGGGATGAGACCTGGGCATCTCTATTTGTTAAAGCTTTGGATTATTTTGAAGTGCAGTCCGTTTGAAAGTCACTTTATTAGAGGGCTCTGGACTAGGTCACCCCGTTCCCGGTGGTTGAAAAACCTCATGCAAGCAGATCACTCTTATGTCCTCCGGCAGTTTTCTGTAAGCATGTTTTTGTGTTGCTGAAGGCAGCCCCATCAGCCCCTGGGGGAATAATCCTTTCCTGTTCTCTCCAGCCATACTCTACAGGATCACCTGAGGCCTCTTTATTGCAGCACAGCATCCAGCTTGTACTCTTTGTTGTGGGTTGGCCAAGATGCTGACAGGAACAAAAATGACTTGTTTTTGAGAGTAAAGATACAAGCTTTGACTCAGATGACGCACACATGTTCATGGAGGGAGACTCTCACATCCGACCTACCTTCTTCCGTCCACAGAGAGTCACGTTGCTACTCTAACCACATCACTAATTCCGAAAGATGGGGACTCCTACACAGGGCCTCCAGGTCAATGCCTCTGATTACGGCAGGGAACTGGAAGGCATCCAACCTCAACTTCCTGGTACCCCAAGTTCTCTCAGCAGTAACAGCGAAAGCCCATGGACGTAACTGCATTACAGAAGGCAAGGCCCTCAATGTGTAGACTCTCTGGGGTGCTATTTTAAAAGGCAGACTCTCAAGCCCCACAAAAAGATGTTTTGAAGATCGGAGTGAGGCCAGGAAATACACCTTTTGAGCAAGCAGGACTAGGGAGTTCTGAGTAAGGCTAGTATTTGAACTTTACCCATTTGGGACTGAACCTCAAAGGAAAAAAGGAATCTGGAAAAGGAAATGAAGTCCCCCCCGCCCTTCCAGGGCCATGGCTGCATATGTTCTTGAGATATTGGCCAGGCCCCTTGTTTCTTTGACATTCCCCTTGCTTTCCTGTCCCCTCGTCTTCCTTAACAGGCCTTCTTATCTGCCGGAAGACTGGTCTTTCTTTAAGGCTAGCAGTTAGCCTTGATTGGGGATCCAGTTCTATACATGTGGGCATAGAGAACAGAGCAAGAAGACAGGGCAAGTGAGCAGAACTATACAGGGAAGGGAGGGACAGTGTTGGAAGAGAAGCCCAGGCTTGGAACTTGCCCATGGCGAAAAAAAAAATTGAAAATTTGTACCCTCATTATGTCACCAGGAATTGAAATTAAGTTATGACTCACGACTTACCCATGAAGCTCTTTCCCAATTAGTCTGGGTTGTGTCATCAAAAGACCTGAATTTAAGTCATGACTCCATCACTTATTGGCTTCGTGATCTTGGGAAAATTATTGAACTCTCTGACATCTAGTTTCCTTATCTGTAAAATAGGGGTAATCGCTTGATAAAGGTGCTGTTCGTTTTGATGAGGTGATATATAAAAATGCTCAGCCCAGGTTTTGGCACATGGAAGGCAGAAAAATAAACCACCCTAGATATTATGAATAATATAATTCTGTCCTTTCCACAACTTTCCTCTCACAACCTACTGACTTACTCTAGGCACCAGACAACCTGAATTACTAAGTGTTCTCTAGGGCCCCAATAAGCCATGGGTTTTAAAGTCTAATGGAATGGTCTAATCCCATATCCATCACCAACTCATAAGCTGTGTGACCTTCCTTCCTGGGCCTCTGTTCCCTTCTCTGTGGATCAGTGCCAATACATCAAGTTTCTGCAAAGGCCTGGTGCATTCACTGATGCACACAAGCAGCCCAGGACCATGCTCGGAGCCCCCTGTGCTGCAGCCTCCCCTTCCCCTCCTTCCCTGCAGGCTCCCGTGTTTGTCCATGACTTTCTACAGCGGTGCCTTTGTTCAAACTGTTTCTTCCACCCAAATGTCCCTTCCCTTTTCCTGCTCATTAGAGTTCTTCCCAAAGCTGCCTTCATCCTACCTCAACCCCAACAGTCAAGATACCCAGATAATCACCCTTCATTGACAAATAGAGTATGTATTGAGATTCTGTGATGTGTCAGGCACTGTTGCTCATGACCAGGGATGTAGAGATGATTAAGGTCTAGTCCCCAAGAAATTCAGTCTACTTAACATAAGAACATAAGAACAATGTGAACATAAGAACAAATAACTGTCCTCCAAGGAAGTGGGGGTAATATAGAAGTGACTCAAAAGTGCTGGGACAGCACAGAAGAGGGAGCTCTTGGGTCTGACTCAGGTGGGATGGAGAAGCCTTTATAGAGACACAGACCTTTGACTGGAAGGGTAAGTGATGTTTGACAGGGGGAGAAGGGGGAGTAGTTTGTCTAAGACTGACCCAGAGCCATAGAGTTCTGAGATAGGCAGGTGGGCCAACAGTGCTAGAGGCTGACCAGGAATGGGGAGGGCACAGAGACAGAGCTGGAAAGAGAAGAGGACCAGGTGCCAATGGCCTTGAGTCTGGGCAGGGAAAGGTCCAGGAAGTTGCCTCCATTCCACCCCCGCCTAGGCACATGGGGACAGTGGAGAGCAGATCTGTCATTTCCAAGGAACATTCCAGAGCAGGAGCAGTCCATGGAAATCCCTCATCTCTAGTCCCCCTCATATCATTGGCTAGAAGGCCATGGGCTACAGGCTTGTAATTCAAAGGACACAGGGGTCTGGAGGCAGACTTCTGTTGCTTTTTGTTTTTTTTTAACTACAAATGGACAACTTTCTTTGATTTCTTAAATTCAATTGCAAAATTTAGAAAATCCCACTCCACTAAGGAGAGAGTGAAAGTTAGAAGATCCAGTGCTTTCTGAGGAAGGTTGCAATTTGGGAGTGACAAATTTCACCAGAATCTCAGCATCCAGCCATCTCCCTCCATGAGCCAGAGGTCAACGACCTCAGGCAGGAATAATGTCTTATCCTAAGGCCTTCTGAAATATGTTTCTGGCCAGAGGTGGTTGGTCTCCGGGCTGTGCCTGGTCCTCATGTCCAGCCAACATCATTGCCTTCCAGACCTCAGGGCAACTGGCAGTGGCTACTTACTCACTGCCTCCTGGACTTAGCACACAAGGCCAGGAGGGGCCGGGGCCAATCTCCCCATTCTTTTCCCCATATTTTTTTGTGTTCCAGATATACTAAATGTCTCACCTTCCTCCAGACACAGCAGCTCTTTCACAATGCCTAAAATCTTTTTCCAGATAAATGACTTTATCTGGAAGGGCTTGATCACCATCATTCCTATCTCCTTTCCCCATCCCGGTTCCCTAAACACACGCACACTCATATACTCAACTCCCACTCTCCCTGGCAAACTCCTATTCACCCTTCAATTTCAGTTATGTGTCACTGTTCTTAGCAAAACCTCCCTTGACCATACCCTCCTCCTCTAGGTAGTAAATCACTCTCTCTTTGGGGTCTTACAGCACTTCTTCCCCAACTCTTAACTAATAACACTGTCAAATTGCACAGCAACATATCTGACCATTCATTTGTGACCATCCCCCCTACCCCAACACCACTGCCCTGCCCCCAGGGAGACAATTCCTCCAGGGCAGTGCTGGAGACTTACACATTTCTATCCTCAGCACCCAGCTGAAAGCCTAGTTTAGAGGAAACGCTGTTGACTGATTGATGGTCTTCACCACTACACTGGAAGCTCAATGGCGTATGGACTTTGTCTTGTTCAGTGTTGCGTCCTCAGCAGTCTGGTATGTAGAAGGCATTCAATAAAAATTGGTTGAATTAATTACATTTAATCAAGCCAGGACAATTCAGTGAAATGAAACACTTGGTCAAGTTGCTTAAGTTCCTGAAAATTGATTTATCTGAAGATCATCGATGACTTTGGATAATTATTAAATATATCTTTTTTGTGCAAGCTGTGAAACATATGAAGATAAACAAACTTGCTTATAGATAAGTGGGAGAGGGGATGAGATGTTTATAAAAATAATAGTACACAAGATAGAAAGCAATACATGCCAAGAAGAGAAAGTGCTGTAGGTATTCTGGAGAGAGGTCACTTCCTCCATAGGATTGATCAGGGGGTCTTCACAGAGGACAAGCCATTTAACTTGGGACATCATTGATGATGTTTTCCACCCTGACCTTGGTCCACAGGCAGCCATGTGACCCTGGTCTCCTGGCTATAGCTGATTGGAAAGTAGACAACTGATCTAAGCTGAGCTGTTAGTCTCTGTCTCCCAGTAATTTGGTCTTGGGACTTTAGAGCACTAGTCAGTCTTGGCTGGTCCCTTGAATTAAAGACTGGTAGCCTCTAGAGCTGTGCAGTTGCAGTCCTCTGCAAACTGCTCAGAGATGCAGAGAAAGCTGCCAAGAAAAGCAGAAAGGAGTGACCACATGGCCTCAGAGAGCAAGAAGCTGAGTCCTGGCTTTCTGATGACTTCTGCTCCTGGTTCCAGTCCCTCTGTGTCGTGCAGAAGCTTCCATCCCATGGATATTCTGAGACACCCCAGGCTCCTTACAGTAAATTCCCCCTTTTTGCTGCAGCTAGCTGGACTGTACCATTGCAGCTAGCAACCTTGGTGAAGACTCTTGTTGTGTGAAGAAATGGGCCATGACCAGTATGGGAGCTGATGGGGAAGGGGTATACAGATATGGTTTGTTTGTCTGCCTTTCCACCCTACACTCCCTCACTCACCCTCAGCATGTCCAGTATGGTGACCCCTCCATCTCCCCTAAACCTGGCCAGCGGTCTGGCAATAAGGAACTTTATGACAGACAGAGGCAGTCCTGTCAGTTCATAGGTGTCTGGAAATCCAGTCTTCCAGACTCCTGAAATAAACTGGATATCTATGGTCCCAGAGAATGTCGCCATATCCAGGGTCCCAGTAGCAGAAGTTACTCACCCCACAGAACAGAGCCCCAAAGCACTGGCACACACACATGGATATGTGTGTGCACACGTGTGAGTGGTAAGGAACATGCAGATCTGTGTGGAAATGCTCCCTCAGTGCACATTCTTGGACTCCTGTCAGTGTGTGTAAGCACTGCTCTATGGAGAAAATCATAGAGAGTCATCATTACAAAAAGGTGCACTCAGCTCCTTCTGGTGGCTTTGAGGTCGGCAAAAGTGCACACACGGCAACCTCTTTACAAAAATTCAACCCAGCTACTCTGAACCGAATCACACCCTCAATCAAGGCCTGTACTGTGTGGGAGAGCTCCAGGAGGACAGTGGTGTTTCTCAGGGCGTTGTGGGACTCTGACATTTGGTAAATCGGGTCGGGGAAGAGGGTGGCCAGATTTTATGGGGCCCAGAGGCATATATAATGGGAGGGAGAACTGTCTTTTAAGAAAAAAAATGTGTATATAATTACTTTGGCTGTCGAAAGGACCAATGAAAGTAAGAGACCCTGAAGCTTTTATTAGCACCACAGGAAATTGACTTGGGGGTGGGAAGGTGGGAGCTTAAAATTAAACCCCACTTTCCTTTGCTCTGTCCTTGTCATTTCTATACAAATTGAAGCCCCCAAGGACTGCAGTTCCACAACTGCACCACTTCCCTTGCAGAGGGGATGCCTGGGCTGTAGTGTGGGCTTGCACACGCCCCCTGCAGGCTAGCGAGGTCAAGACCGGATGGAACAACGGGCCAGGTGAAGAATGTGAACTCTTCTGACCCGGCAATTCCCAAACTTGATCTTGATCCTTTTATTTCTACAACTCACAAATCATCCCCCTTCTCTGGATCCCCAAGTCACACAATCCTTTCCTTTGGTGGGGGTTGGCGGGTGGGGCGGGTGGAGGCAGGAGGGAGATGTACCATTATTCTGCAGTACCGCCTCTAGGTCTGGGAGGCAATGTAGCTAAGAATGGGAGCTTGGAACCAGGCTGCATGGGTGTGGAGCCCAGCTCTGCCACTTAGCTGGATGACCTTGGGCAAGTTATTTCAGCGTTCTCTCTGACTTTCAGTTTCCCCTCTGTAAAACTAAAATAAAGTTAGGCCCTATCTCATACAGTTATGTGAAAATAATTCAGGAAAAATGTCTAACACAGTAGGGCTCACGAGGTTGACTCTTATGGGTCATAACTCATCAGCCAGCAGCTGTTGGATTTTAATGCTCTGGCCTCCCAACCTCGTGAGGATCGTGACCTCTTGTTGGACAAGTCTCTTTCCTCAATCCTCTCTCTGAGGAACTCAAATAATTTCTAAGATATACTGCCTTGGAGCAGAAGACAAGGAACTTTGGGCAATTCTCCCCATTTTACAGCCAGGCAAAATAAGGCCCAGAGATGTTAGGGGCGAGGCCAAAGGCTCAGAGAAAAGTAAAGTCATGTCTACAAGTGGAGCTGAGGCCTCATGGCCCCTCGGTAGTACTCTCTGAACAGGAAAGGAGGTGGGGTTGTCCCGTGGAACACCACCACTCTGCCTGGTACTCTGTTAATGAAGAGGGGTAGTTGGGCACAGTGGCTCACCCTGTAGTCCCAGTGACTCAGGAGGCTCAGCGGGGAGAATTGTTTGAGCCCAGGAGTTCGAGGCTGCAGTGCACTATGATCACACCTATGAATGAAGAGCCATTGCACTCCAGCCTGGGCAATATAGTGAGACCCCATCTCAAAAAAAATTAAAAGAGGAAATAGGCAGCAAGAGGTCTGGGGAAAGTCATCTGTCCCCATGACCTACAGCAGGTGTGCCCTGCTTCCTCCTTCAACTCTACCTCAGCACAACCAAACACAGAAGGTGCTGGGCTCTCTGAGAAAGGACTGCCTGTCAGGAGGTCTGTGGCCTGTGAGTCACAGCTCTGCCACTAGCTAGCTCTGAAATCCACTTCTTCTGCCTGTAAAATCAGGGATTAGGCTGAATGACATCTAAGGTTTTTATCTTAAACCTCTTCAGAAATTGCTTCATCTCATAGTCACGTGGAGAAAGAGCCAGAAGCCAATATCCCTGAATGTGGCACTTCCTGCCAACCACGACACCTTCTCCGGACTCTCATCATGTCCCAGGGAGTCCTGATCCGTGTGGGGACATAGTCTGAAATGGCCAGCTGCTGTCCTCTTTTGGCCACGGAACCTCTAGGGTTTGTGAGTGATAAGAGTAAGTCTGGAGGAGGCAGCAGGAAACGTCCTTGAGGAAAAAAATCGGGAAAATGATTTTTCCATTTAAAGGGCAATGTTTCAAATAATTTTTAAGGCAAATGAACGTAGACACCTGCCCATTCCCAATATACAAATTCCCAAACATTTTCTTGTTTTCCAGGAAAAACAGTAAAGTTCTCAGGATAAGCTACAGTAGCAGAAATGGAGACATTTGCAAGAATACCTGAACTCTCAGAGGTGGGGGACGTGTAAATGAGTGACTGCAGGTCAGTGTGGAAACCCTCTGGTGCCTCTGACATCCCTGTGTCTGCTTAGGAGGATGTACGACATGACCTCCACCTCACCCCACCCTCCGCCATGAATTCCCTTCCTGCCTGAGAATTCTAGAATTCTACACCAGTTGAGCAAGAAAGTACAAAGAAGGACTGACTTGGCAAAATCCCATGGGGCCCTGGTGAAATGAACAGGTTTGGCAATGATTGTGTCACTATGACCCCGGACAAGTGACTTAACTTGACCATGCAAAAGCCAAGGATGTTCACATCCTGTCCAGCAGCAAAGTCTCTACACTGCAGGGAGCGAGCCCTGACCCTTAGAGGCTGACCCCAGCGAAGGAGTCAGGGAAGGTTCTTCTTCCTCCAAGTCTTACCCCAGCTTCAGCACAAGGAGGCTTTGTGATCTGGTTATCAGGCAATACTTCCCATTTACTGGGCTATGAACATCCCTGAGTCTGTAGCCCTGGGCTGGACAAAGGGTGAGAATCCAGACAAAGATCGCAAGACAGCCATTACTGTCGAGGCCTCCCAGAATGATGGAGGAAGTTGCCAGACTAAAGAAGGTGATATAGAACACATTAAAATACAGTCATGTATCACTTAACGGTGGGGATATGTTCTGAGAGATGCCTTATTAGGTGATTTTGTCATTGTGCAAACATCATAGAGTGTATTTACACAATAAGATAGGCCATACAGTATGGCCTATTGCTCCTAGGCTACAAACCTATACAGCATGATGCTGTACTGAATACTGCAGGCAATTGTAACATGATGGTAGGTTATTTGTGTATCTAAACATATCTAAACATAGAAAAGGTATAGTAAAATACAGCATCATAATCTTATGGGATCACCATCATATATGTGGTCCATTATTGACTGAAACAACATTAAGTGGTGTATGGCCGTAATCCTATAGGAACTCATGGGGGAAAAACAATGGTAAGTGAATATTAACATAGTACAAGCCACCGGCCTCATAAGAATGAAGGATTGTGATGGCTAATTTATGGTCAACCTGACTGAATCACAGGATGTCCAGATGTCTGATTAAGCATGATTTCTGGGTGTGCCTGTGAGAATGTTTCTGGAAGAGATTAGCATTTGAAGTTGTGGACCGAGTGAAGCAGATTGCCCTTCCCAGTGTAAGTGGGCACGGTCTGATCTACGAAGGGTTCCAGTAGAACAAAAAAGTGGGGGAAAGGAGAATTCCCCCTCTCTGCCTGACTGCTTGGACTGAAGCATCCATCTTCTCCTGCCTGAGAGCTTCTGGTTCTTAGGCCTTCAGACCTGAACTAGAATCTACACCATGGGACTCTCCGACTGGCCTTCGAACTATACCATCGGCTTTCCTGGGTCTCCAGCTGCAGACAGGTGATCATGGGGCTTCTCAGCCTCCATAATCACGTGAGCCATACATTACACCTTATAATAAATCATACACATACACACACACACACACATATATATATATTTCTATTGGTTCTGTTTCTCTGGAAAATCCTCATACAAAAATGAACTGAATTAATCAAAGAAGGCTTCTTCTTGGAGAAGGTGAGTTTTAAGGCTGTTAATAGAAGGAATAAAAAGAAGGGAGTCTTTGATTCAGACACAACTGATGGAACAAGAGTGGGCTATGGGGGATAACTTGAGGGTAGGCTCTGATCCAGGAGCAGGAAGGTAAACAGCTATCCATGTGTAGTACGTAGAGGCTGTAAGAAGCTCATAGCAAATTGCCCCCAAGTCTTGGGTTTGTCTGCCCATACATAGAATGAGGAAGAAAGTAGACTAGCTAGTCTCAACAGCTCCTTCCAACTCCAGCATTCTACAGTTCACAATGCTAAAAGTGTGGGAAGGAGTCAAATGGTGAGTTGGCTTGGGTTGAGTAGGAAACAGATGGTCAGTAGGAGGGGAGTAGGCCAGGCTCTTGAGGCATCCAATCTGAGAGTAATTTAAGCATATCTGCTTGGGCTGAGAAAACTCAAACCTCATCCCTGACCAAACACCATCCAGGACTAGTTCTTATAAAGCAGCCTCAGAGCCGAAGGCAACTTGTGTGTATGACAGACTACACCCAGCTGGATGCAAACAGACTGAAATGTTCAAGAAGGTGGGCTAGGTCTAGAAAAGTGCTGCAGCTTCAAGGTGACATGTCCGTCCCCTTTCACAACAGACTACTGCCCTCAGACTGTTGTCAGGCTGAACTGTACCAGCCTTGGTGGCCAGGTGTTACTCTACTTCCCAATTCTCCAGCTGGCCCTTGTGTCTGGATCTTGGCTGGCCCCTATGCCTAAGCTTTTTGTGTGGAGAATGAAAGGCCCTGAGAGACACCTGGGCCAGAGCATAACAGCCAAGGTTGCTTTAGCTGGCATGGGGAAATGGAGGAAAGGTTTGGGTGATCTGCTGGGCACAAAGCAGTTTTGGGACCCCACATCCTGCCCTGAAGGATGCATTCACTAACCCTTTTCCCTGAGATTCCAATATTTTCCATCCCACAGCACTTTTGCCAATTCACATGAGTGTCATGGGCAGAAATAGGTATGGAAAGTAGGGAGCATAGCAGGATTACAGCTTGACAAAGCACTGGGCTTGGTACAGGTCACGAAACGTGGTCCAGGGAAATCCCCAAACAGAAGTGCCCCAGATGGTTTCCCCATTACTTTGGGTAACTTTCCATTGCCACACACCCACCCCTACCCACCTCGCAGGTCTCTTCTAAAGAACCTATTGCTCACCTTGTGACTTGTCAGGCATGAGAATCAAAAGAAGCAATGAGCCCAGTTCCTGAACTTGAGAAGCTAAAATCTACGTGAGAAGATGAAACTTACACCCATGCTACAAGTAGGGAGGACCCAACAGGAGGACCCGGGGCCAACCGTAGTATAAGAGCTCAGAGAGGGGGTGTCGATGTGAGCTGGAACAGTGGGAAGAGGCTTCACAAAGGAGGGACACGGGGTCATGGGAATCAGTGAATGTGTGGGAGGCAGGGCAGGAGTCATGGAACGGGTGACAGACAATAAAGTGTAAGATGTGACGGATAGTAGACAGAAATAGAGTGAAATAAACCACCACGTATTGAGTGCCTACTGTATGCCGTGCCAGGAACTTTCCACCTGTTATTTCATTTTATCCTCCCAATAAGAGCGGCAGTATCTTTATTTCCAAGTTGCAGGTGGGGAAACTGAAAGGTTCGTATGAATTTAGAGTTGTTCTGGTGGCCAATGAGAAGTCTCTCCCAATGACCAAACTGGGGAATAACTTGATGGTGATGGTGATGGAATGAGATTGGCCTGGCCATGGTGTCCAAGGTACTAGAGAACATTGCCCATCCACCACCTGAAGAGCCATGACCCAGGAGCCCCTAGATGTCTTTGGAATATTAAGTGGTGGTCTCTAACTTAGGGATCTGCCCTCTTGACTCAGGTGCAGTAACGCTAGCCTTAGCCCAGGCTTCCACCCACACCTCCCTGTCCCCACTCTCCTTCCCCTGCTACTCAGCCCCTGTTTCTTGTCAACAGGCACATTCCTCCCTAGCCCTTCCACCAGATGATGCCATTAATCACTACCAACAGTTAAGGAAGCCACCGAGGTGTTATCATAACAAGCACTCGAACTATGACTATGACTAATCGAGTGGTGTTAGAGGTTCAGAAAGCATTAATAATTACTACAATTTTTTTTCTGCCTTGTGTTTTTTTCTGTTGTTTGAGGTTCCAGGCATGAAACGGGGGGTGAAAGGAAGGCCCAACCTTTCTGGAGTTGAGAGGATGTGCCATTTTGTTCAGCCTCCCAACCAGCCTTGCAGTGGGCAAGGGGATTGCCTGCTGCAGCCTCTTTGACTGTCCGAGCAGCACCTTGACAGAGGTCTGAGCGATGCAGGATGAGTCAGGCCGGCTGGGGGAATCGGAGGCATTCGACCAGAGCGCAACTGCCAGGCCGCACAGTCGGGGAATCCCTCAAGGGAACCAGGGACCCATGCTGACCAAATCCGGCCCGTAGGAAAGCCCTGTCTTGCTACATGACCCCTGATTCATGGCTTTCCCCTCCTGGGGCCCAGCTCACATGCTGCCCCTAAAGCAGCTATCACCAGCTGCCTTACATTATTTTTAAAACTGTTACCCCCAAAGTCCTCAGAGAACCAACTCCCTGAGATGAAGAGACTGAAATGTCAGAAGCTATAAAAGTCATCGGTAGAAGTCCCCATCGGGATTTAGCTCCAGGTATAAACCTCTGAGGACGGGGCTGACCAACCCTGAGGATTGTCAGTGGCTTGCGTGGGTGTCCCACAAGCGCATTCATGCACTCAGATGCAAATCCTTCTAACTCTAATGGATCCTGAAAGCCCTTCATTCCACTGTCATTAAAATGCAAACCATTCCCGGGGCAAGGGAACTAACATTTATTGTGGTATCTTTGTGCCAGGTACCACGAAGTACTTCATTTCAGCTAATTATATGCCAATTAGTTCCCCATAGCTCTGTTAAGGGACAGCAGAGTGTGGCCTCTGCAGCCACACTGCCCAGGATTCAAATCCTCGTTCTGACACTTATCAGCTGTGTGGGCTTGGACTGGGCACATCACCTCTCTGAACTCAGTTTCCTCACCTATAAGATGGGCTTAAGAGAGGTACATACATCTAGCCAGGCATAGTGGCTCACTTCTGTAATCCCAGCACTTTAGGAGGCCGAGGCGGGTGGATCACGAGGTCAGGAGATCGAGACCATCCTGGCCAACATGGTGAAACCCCGTCTCTACTAAAAATACAAAAATTAGCTGGGCGGGGTGGCATGCACCTCTAATCCAAGCTACTTGGGAGGCTGAGGCAGGAGAATCACTTGAACCCAGGAAGCGGAGTTTGCAGTGAGCCAAGATCACGCAATTCCACTCCAGCATGTGCGACAAAGCAAGACTCCATCTCAGAAAAAAAGGGGGGGTGGGGGGATTGTGAATGTGCTAAACCACAAAGGGTCAATCAGAGCATCATGTTTTTGTCATTACACAATTTTTTCTAGGGTGGCCCTGTCAGGGAGCATCCATCACTGCTCATAAATACAGCCTTTAATGGAGGGGTGGAGGGGTGTGAGGCCATGCCAGGTTGGGAAAGGGAAGAAAAAGATGGTTAAGGAATTTGGGTCTGCCCTTGGCTCAGGAACACTCAGTAATGTTCACTCAGGATGTGGGTGGGCAGTTGGTTTGCTTGTATACTATTTCCAGAGTAGACTTTTTATGCTGTTCCCCAGGCTTTCTCAGAATCTTGGAACCAAGAGAAGGCATCTCAGACTCAGCCTTCAGAAGCCACAAATATTACCAGGATGGGGCAATTCCAGAGAAGTGGGCATCTGCCCGTGAGTGGCACTGCCCATCTTAAATGTTGGGAAAGGCAGAAGAGATGATAAATCCAACCAGCCTGGGAAGACCCAGGGCCTCCCCACCCCCACTTAAATGCACACACATGCACACATGTACAGGGCCAGGAATGTTCCAATTTACTTAGACACCCTGTCTGGGATATTACCAGTGAAAACTACAAGTCTTTTTCTGGGAGGGTGAGAGGTGCAGTTACAACCTATTTTTAAAAGTGTTCAGTTGGCCAGTTACCTTTAAGAAAATGGGGCTTTTATAGGAGGAGGAGAAAGGAGCCTCTGGTGAGGGTGAAGTTCTTGGTGAAGGAAACCACAATGAGGCTTTGAAAGCCAAAACGCTAGTGAGAGGGCACTGGGGCTGGGCATGGGGCACAGGAAGCTTTGGGACTGAGCACAGTGTGCAGAGAGCCAAAGTCAAAACCTAGGGACCAGGCATGGTGGCTCACGCCTGTAATCTCAGCACTTTGGGAGGCCAAGGTGGGCAGATCACTTGAGGCCAGGAGTTCGAGACCAGCCTGGCCAACATGGTGAAACCCTGTCTCTACTAAAAATACAAAAATTAGCCAGCCATGGTGGCCGGCGCCTGTGATCCCAGCTGCTCGGGAGGCTGAGGCAGAAGAATCGCTTGAACCCAGGAGGTGGAGTTTGCAGTGAGCCAAGATCATGCCATTGTACTCCAGCCTGGGCAACAAGACCGAAACTCCATCTAAAAAACAAACAAACAAACAAACAAACAAACAAAAAACCTAAGGACCTCCTGGTCATACCCAGCAGCAGAGCTCCTGGGAATTTGCCCAGCTGCGTCCTGATAACGAACAAATGACTTTCCAATTAGTCCTCTCTGTCTAACTCTACAGTTGTCCCTTGAAACAATCTCTTTCTTACCAAGAAGGAAAAGGAAAAGGTCACTCTGGCATTCTGACTGGTATCTGTTTATTGGTGGATACGACATACACGGTCCATCTTCGTATCTTGATCAGCAAATGAGGTGGTAAAACTGACCAGACCTGGGAAGCCCCTCTGCCTAGAAATGCCTTACACACACAGGCACCACACAACAGAGAATAACTTAGCAAAAAGGAATGAAGAAAGATATCGAAGGTCATCTATCATGTCATCCTCAACTTTCTGGAATCTGTGCTAAGAGAAACCTCTATGGAATCGAGGCTCTTGCCTCCATCCTGCCTGCACTGCCTTACGTTGAGGCATGTGCTAAGCAGATTCTGGAGATGGTGAGAACCCTAACAACTTTCCAGCACCTCTAACTGCTTCTGCCTCAGCTAATCTGGTCCTGGGGCAGTGGGGGGCAATGGGGGAACGGGATGAGGTGTCAGAGGCCCGGACAAGTTCGTAAATCCCCAGACACCTGCCAGAGCCTTAAACTTGCGTCAGAGTCTGTCTCCACCAAAATGAAAGAAACCAAGAGTGCCACAACCAAATCACAGTAGCCGGAGTGGAAAATATAGCTCTGACACAGGCCGTTGGCTCTGGGGAAAATTCTGCCGATGAACCATACTGAGACTCAACGTTGTTTATCTTCTATAGTTGCCGAGCTTGGGTTTTTACATTTTACATTTTTTCCCTCTTTTTCTACCTGGGAGGTGCTGGGTGTTTTCCTTCCCCTGTAGCAGACGGGGAAGGAACGACCATAAGCAGACCACAATCAGGGACAGAAACAGAACATGCCATGGGGCTCTGGTTTTTTTTCTGGGATACTGAGAGGATGGCACAATGAGAGGACCATGCCCTGATGATATTTTTCAGCCTTTTAAAAATTATTGGAAGAACCACAATGAGATATTACCTTACCCCAGCCGGAATGGCCATTATTAAAAAGTCAAGAAACAATAGATGCCACTGTTGATGTGGTGAAAAGGGAACGCTTATACACTGCTGGTAGGAATGTATATTAGTACAACCTTTATAGAAAACAGTATGGAGATCTTTCAAAAAACTAAAAGTACATTTACTACTCAATCCTGCAATCCCACTACTGGGTATCTACTTAAAGGAAAAGAAGCCACTATATATATCAAAAAGGCAACTAACTGCACATATATGTTTACTGCAGCACAATTCACAATTGCAAAGATATGGAACTAACCTAAGTGCCCACCAACCAATTAGTGAGAAAAGAATGAGATCATATCCTTTGCAGGGACATGAAAGGAGCTGAAGGCCATTATCCTTGAAAAACTAACACAGGAACAGAAAACCAAATGCCACATGTTCTCACTTGTAAGTCGGAGCTCATTGATGAGGACACATAGAGGGGAACAACATACACGGGGCCTATTGGGGGGTGGGAGGAGGGAAAGGATCAGGAAAAATAACGAATGGGTACTAGGCTTAATACCCATTAGTTATTAGTAAGACAACAAACCCCCATGACACAGGTTACCTATGTAACAAACCTGTACATGTATCCCGAGATTAAAAGTCGAAAAAAACTACTGAAACATAAAAAAATAAAATATGGCATATATACACCATGGAGTACCACTCAGCCATAAGAAAGTATAAAATAATGTCTTTTGCAGCAACTTGGATGGAACTGGAGGCCATTATTCTAGGTGATATAACTCAGGAATCAAAAACCAAATACCCATGTTCTCACTTACAAGTGGGAGCTGAGCTATGGGTTCACAAAGGCATAAGGGGTGGTATAATGGTCATTGGATCCTCAGAGGGGCAGGGGATAAGGGATTTAAAATTACCTGTTGGGTACAATGTTTAGCAGTTTCCAAAAAGGGAACTTCAGTGAGAAGGTTCCATAGTGTCTAATGACCCTAATGGTCAGAGCATCTTCTTCAGTTCAACAAAGATCTCTCATACTGTACTATAAGCCCAGAGAAACCTTCATGGAATGCCAGGATTTCAGATCATCAAATCACTTTCCAGTCAGTCCTCTCTATCTAACTCCACAGCTGTTCCTTGAAATAATCTCTTTCTTTCCAAGGAGGAAAAGGAAAAGGTCACTCTGGCATTCTGATTGGTATCTGATTAGATGGAAACGACAGACACTGTCCATCTTTTACATCTTGATCAGCAGATGAAATGGAAAAACTGAGCAGACCCAGGAAAGCTCCTCTGCCTAGAAATGCCTTACACACACAGACACCACACAACAGAGAATAACTTAGCAAAAAGGAATGAAGAAAGACATCAAAGGTCATCTATTATGTCATCCTCAACTTTCTGGAATCTGTGTTAAGAGAAACCCCTATGGAATCAAGGCTCTTGCCTCCGTCCTGCCTGCACTGCCTTAGGTTGAGGCATGTGCTAAGCAGATTCTGGAGATGGTGAAAACCCTAATGCTTTTCCAGCACCTCCAACTGCTTCTGCCTCAGCTAATCTGGTCCTGGGGCAGTGCGGGGCAGTGAGGGAAGGAGATGAGGTGTCAGAGGCCTGGATGAGGTGCACTAAAATCCTAGACTTCACCACTGTACGGTTCATCCATGTAACCAAAAATCACTTGTACCTCTAAAGCTGTTGAGATAAAAAAAAAAATGTTAATTATTAGAGTCACATTATTTGTCTCTGAGTGGACATATGGAAAAGGAATGAACTGATTATCAGACTTGAGCCTTATTTTGTGCTACTATAAAATAGTTTTAATGATTGAATCAAATCTTTAGATTGTTGTAAAACTTAAAATGAAACAATATGAAGTGTCTTGTACATAGTAAGACATCAAAGAGCAATAGGGGAAACCAACTAAGACAGGTAGTAGTTTGCCATTGGCCTTGCCTGGGGTCTGGGGCTTGGGTCAGGACATGTCTTAGTCTATAGCATATGGTGGGCACACAGTATACAGTATCAGATAGCTGGCATCAGTTAGTCATAGAACAGCTGCAAAGAGTCACACACACACACACACACACATGTGAGCACACTCACACAACAGATAAGATTGCTCAAGCCACCTCCGGGATCGTGAAGATGAATAAGAGGTTTGCAGACCAGTGTGTTTCCCCAGCCATGTCACAAGGAAGGAAGGTCCACAGGGTCCCCAGGAACTCTGGGCAGAGGGGGATTTTAGAAGGAAGCTTGCTGAAAAACACGGATTCCCATGGCTATGAATGTGGCTGGTGGAAAGGAAAACGAGACCTGACGGGGCTGCACCACATGGTGCAGTGGAAAGGATAGTGCAGCCCAGGAAAAGATTGTGTGGCTTGGTGGTTTGTGGCATGGCTGGAGAGGAGAAACTCCTGGATTCTAGTCCTACTGCTGGTTCTGAGAAAAGCCACCAGAGCCTCCCTTCTTGAGTCAAAGACAAGACCACAGAGGGGCTTTTTCATGCATTTAGCTATTTTATGGCTTTAAAGTATTTCAACCTATTGACAAATCTCTTTGATCCTCTGTAAAGCAGGAGAAAGAACTGAGGAGTCTCTCCATTTCACAGAGACGGAAATCGAGACTCATTGAAGGTGGAAGACATCTCCACAGTCACACAGAGGAAAGACCGAAACCCAGGCCTCCTTTTCCCGGACCTAGGTCTTTACCATTTGAGAATCACAAACCTGTGCCTTAGTCAAAATGAGCACAATATTCACACCAAGCTAGACTGTGTCTCCTCTCTATCTCTGGCATATATAAAACATGGGTCCCATCCACAGGGATGAAATACACACAATACACCCACACATATGCATATGTGCACACATGCATCCATGCAGGCAAAGACATTTCACAACTCCAAGGCAGGGTACACAAAGTACTGCCAAGGATAGTCATAAGCACTGGAGGATTTTTTTAAAAATGAAATCTCAGTAGAGTCGGGTTGTTAAAGGAAGGCTCATGGAAGAGGCAGTGCTAAATTGAAAGAATTCTGTTGGTGAAAAGGAGGGGTGGTCATTGCAGGCCAGTGAAGCCATGAGTGGAAGTAAGGAGGTGGGAGAGTACAGGGCATATTCTGACAATAGTGAGAGCCCCCTTGTTTTAGTCAGAGATCTTGTGGAGAGAACCTGTGGGAAGGAAAGCTGTGAAGGCATTTGAGAGTGCAAATGTCAAGCTAGGTTAGGCTGTGTTCTGAAAGCCCTGGGCTGCCACTGGTGGTTTGTGAGAGTGGAGTTTTGCTGATAAAATGAGTGCTTTGAAAAGTGAACCTGGCTTGGTGGTTTGGAAAAACTAAGACTTTAAGAATGCGTTCTGTTCTCCGGTGGCTTGGGGGCTGGAGAACAGAATTTAATATGTTGATTGGTTGTTCTCAGAATGTTGATGGCAGTAACTACAGCTGAATAAACCTCCATGTGGCCTTTAGCTCAGCTAGGGTGGGAAGTACTGGGGAGAAGGGTGAGGTCAGTATGAAGAGCTCAGCATCCCTCGCACCATTTCCACAGGCCCGCACCTTGGTTACAGTGGCACTAGCAGCCTCAACCCCAATTTTCCCACCACTGCAGCCTATAGAGAAGCAAGTTCTGGCTCAATGTGGGCTGCTGCAACTCAGTCTCTCCTCCTCCCCTCCTATTTACTCTAAAGCCCTCTGATTTTACCTGAAATGAAACAGCAGCCCCAGCTATGGTCACAGTGACCAGAAGCTCCTGCATCCCACTCCACCAAGAACCTTGCCTTGTAGTCCCCAGCCAACCCTCACTCACACAGAAAGGACTGTGGGGACATTAACTCTCCCTCCACTTGCACCAGTCTTTGGATGTTCAAAGTCATTTCAGGAAGCCCAGAAGAGAAAGAGAAATTGTGGTGGTATCAACAGTCATAGCTGTCCTGATAGTACTGGCCATAGTAGCTGTAGTAGTCTCAGTACAGTTACAGTCATTGTAGAGTAAGCAATGGCTTGTCAGGTAAAAGTCATTGAGTGCTTGCTATGAAACATGCACTATGACAAGCATTTTTCCCATTTTTTTCTCATAGCCAGCAGGTAAGTATCATTATGTTTTCCATCTTACAGATATGATAGGGTATCCTTGGTGAAGATGTACATGGGATTCTGGATTCCAATGGCAGAGCTTTGGTGAGGCCAGCTTGCTCATGATACCCTCTAAGCATGTCCTATATCCCTCCCCTTTCACTTCCCTACCCCAAGTCCCCATCACCACCCCTCCCTAACACACAGTTTACATCTTGTGACCCCTTTGACCAGATATATGTTTATACACTTTGGTGCAGGTAGCTTTCCAATTTTGCACAGATGTCTGTAAGTCACTTTTTTGGAACCTGGAGCAACATCTTTGTAGAAACTCTACTTATAAATGTTGATTCATTCCCAGCCTACAAAGCAGGGGTTACACTATAAATAGCACCAAACTTAGTTCAGGTTCTTGGGAGCTGGGGGTCTATGAGACTTACAAAGGACAGCTTCTTTCCCTACTGGACATATGAACAGCCTCAGGCAACATCTGAAATAGCCGAGGTTGTCTTGGGTCAACTTCTGTCACACTCTACTCCCTCTCCCTGGCTGCCCTCTCTGGAGGTCCCTCTGCACTTTCCCCTCTGAGGGGCTGTAGGCCCTCCATTGAAATGCTAACCTTCTGCCCTGCTTAACCACGTGCTCCCAGATGACCCACTCTCCTCCCCACCTGCCCCAGCTCACAAATCAGCCCCACAGGAATTCAGCCTCCAGGATTAGAACCACCCACGGATTTCAGTGTCATTTTCATGGCTTCTTTCCCACCACTGTATCTGACCTCCTGGCTCTCTAGAAGTTGCTGGTGATTTTGTAAAGGATTTCTCACAAGCAGGGTTAAGGAAGTGCCAATGGTTGCCACTCAAGTCCATAGAAAACAGGCACTTCTAAATTGGGGGTGGTGTATGTATTCTTTTGCATTATCTATATGTTTGTGTTCCATGGGTCTTCAGTCTACCTGAAGTCTACCTGCATGGACCCTCCTTCAAGGATCCAAGAATCTGCTGATCCAGAGCCTGCATGACCTGAGTGTTCATCCACAGTGGTTTTCACCGGGGTCAGATATCCTGTTTCCAGCACTGGCCATTCCTCCCTGCCTGCTCACCTTTTCCCATGGGATACAATGGAGGCATTGGGGGACTTTAATACTTCAAAGCCCATAGCAGCTGGCAACTCCTGGGACTGAACCAGCACCCAGACTGGCCTCACTGTGCTCTGCCATGGGAATCCAGGATCCCATGGTCACCTCTCTCTAGGGAATTTATTATCTGAGTCCCATGTCAGGAGCCAACTACACCAAGAACACTTCCTCCTCGCCATAGGCCTGTGTGGCGCACGCATCAACGCAACAGACATTTTACTGCGTGGTGCAGATAGTTGCTTGAGAACGCAAAGTTCTTTCTGAAAGAGATGTGAAGCGCTTTCTAGGGCTTTCCAGTAATCTTCTTTTCTCCCTGAAACAGTCAATGTGAGAAATCCACTTCCGGAAGGTGACCACCTCCCTTCCACACCCCCGCCGCCCACGGAGCCATGCTCTTGAGGAAAAGGCAGCATCACGTCCTCCCCTACCAAGTGGAGGCTCTTCTGATTTCCACTGCTCTCAGCAGGCCTGACTCACAACGAAACTGCAACCTCAAAGTGCTGGGGGCCAGGATTGCGAGAAGGAAATACAGGTGAACACACGCAAAAGCTGCCGAAAGAAAAGGTTTTGTTTCTCTTACAGAATGGCACTTCCAGGGCTGGGCAGAAGCTATGAGCTAGAAGAGGCTGACAGTGCCTGGTCTTGTGCTGACCTGGTGGATTTGAAAAGGAAGGAAAATATGTATCAGAACCACTCATGTTTGCTCACTCCTGCCAAGGGGAACAGAAGGGGCAGGCTGGGAGGAGACATAGGGGAATCACAAAACTTAAGGGCATTAGCTTTGGAAATCTTCTTAGAAAAACAACTCTGGCAAGCCCTTGGCTTATTGATGCAGAAAGAAAGGCCAAGGGATGAAAAGGAACTTGTTTGGGATCTCATAGTAGAAGGTCCAGGGCTGGAAACAGGGCCTCCTAAATGCCTGAGCCAGTCAGTCTTTCTACTATGAGACTGACGTCTCTGTCTCCCTGTAACATCCTCAGAATATTGGAGTTGATATCTGGTCTGTTCCAAGTCTTCAGATCCATGAAGAGACATACTTAGCTTTTAGCAGCTGAGCATTCCCAAGGAAAAACATCAACCACTACACCTCAGATGGGCTGACTACTTGCTGTATGTCAAGTATTCATCCAAGGATTGTGTACAGTCACTCATTCCGCCCTTGCAACACTACAACAGCACCAATTATCATCTCCAGTTGTATATAGATACTGCTGCACAGGGAAGCTCAGAAACTTGCCCAAGGTCACACAGATGGGCAAGGGCAGAGCTGGGTTGCAAATCCAGTCTGACTCCAGGGCCCGCACACTTAACCACCACGCTCTGCTGCAAAGACAAGCCCAAAGACAGAGCACATCTTGGGGTTTCCAATAACAGAACACTTGGACCCAGGGTAGGGCTAGGGGTTGAGCAAAGTGGGGAAGGCAGTTCCAGCCTTTGCTGACAAAGGTATATAAGGTCTGCCACATAAGATAGGCTCAAGTGCACAACCCTCAACCACTTCGGTGAAACCAACTGACTACCTGATACCAATTTATATCCAACCCACTGCTTGAGGCACCTGAATTCAAGGTTCTTGCTGGGAACAGTCTCAGATCACCCAAAAGCCAAGGTACAAACAGATTCTCCTTAATTACTTGAAAGAATAATGCTGTTTAGACAGTATTCCTTGTATTTTAAGTGAGTATTTTAATCTTAAAAGGAATACTTTTAAAATCATCAAAAGAGTATCAGAACCTTGTCGGGCCTCCTTAAACTACTTTGAACTACATCTGAAGGTTGAGACAACTTAGGGCCTCTGGAGTTCTTAGTCCAGCACCAGGGGAAAAAGAAACTTTCCCCTCCTTCTATAGACGGTCTCCCACAATCAGGTGGGCAACCAGGGATTGAGCTTTAATCTGGCCACACAATGTCTGACCCAGTTCCTAAATGGGTGCCTTCCTTATAAAATGATTTCTAAGCTCACCAGAGCACTTAGAGCCCACCTACTGTGTGTGCCAGGCAAATCTGCATGGGATGAGAAGAGAATGGCAAGCCAATGATATTGATTTAATTGATAAATTCTGGCCAGTGGGGCTAGGAAATGTCTGTTTTTATTTTCAATGTTGTTCTAAAAACTAAGAAAGCACAAGAGTTACCAAAGACTAAGCAGGGTTTTTAATGCCCCTTAGAATTAAAGAGGAGGGAAAGAGGAGAATAAAAGGCAGAAGAAGAAAGCAAAGCCCAAAATAAGCCTCAGCAGAGCCTGTCCAACAGCTCTGTGGCCCTTGACCACATCCAGCCCCTAGAACCTAGTCTAGGCCTGGGCCCCTTGGAGAAGGGGTTTACAGTAATGACAGGTCACTGGCAAATCAACCCCAGAACTCCCATGGGTTTTGACTTGAAACCACAAACACCGCTTGTGAGGCACTGTAGCTTCCGTGACATGTGAGAGGCTCACAGGAGCTGCTAAACTGAAAGACCATCCTGGCTATTTGGAAACTCTGAATAAAGAAGACAGCAGTGGGCTTCTCCCTTATCTACCCAGACCAGGTGCCCTGTGGGTACATCCTCTGCACCTGCCTCTGAGGCCACACTTTGATCATTCTCCTCCTACTTGTCCTCACCCAGAGATTTCTGTGCAACACTTACAGCATTCATTCTCTAAGGGTGGTCTGAGAAACCCTGAGAGGTCTTCCCTTTTCCAAGGGAAAGTTCTTATGCTCCAACTAAAACAGCATATTACAACAGACTGCATGTAGGAGGAGCAGTTGTGAGGATCCTGCTTCTATCAAGCCAGAGAGTTAAAAAGGCTTGGAAAAAAATGCAAAACAATGCCAGTCTTCTCACTAAATGTATTTTGGTTTGGAAAATAGTTACATCTCATTTAAAAATGCCGTGTTAACATGTAAGGGTTTATTATTGTTTATGACTTTAAAATGATGTCATAGGAGGTATTTTTTAAAATTTCTCAGTTTTACTTTCTAATATGATGTTTACATATATATGTATATATAAATATATATATATGTATATATAACCCACATAAGTGAAAGCTCTTTGGGGGTCCTCAATAACTTTGAAGAATGTAAAGGGGTCCTGGATCCAGATAGTTCGCCAACACCTGACTTAGGGAACCAAAGGCAAGGCTGGACGCAGTTGCTCACACCCACTCCCTTTCCCTTCTTCCTTAGTCTATGAGCTAAGAGGGGCACATGTAAATGACAGTCATAGTGGAAGTAGCATGAATTCAGGATGGGAGGAAGCACCTGCTTCTTCACGTGTGATGCAGCTGTGCATCCAAAATGCACAAAACACACAGAGTATGGGGAGGATTGAGAGTCAGTGGCACATTTTACAGGTAAAGACCAGAATGGGCAAGATGATGGGAAGTGCTCAACTTTCTCCTCTCTCTCTTTTTTCTTTTTTTTTTTTTTTTGAGACAGAGTCTCACTCTGTTGCCCAGGCTGGAGCACAGTGGTGTGATCTCTGCTCACTGTAGCCTCAGCCTCCCGGGTTCAAGCGATTCTCCTGCCTCAGCCTCACCACGCCCAGCTAATTTTTGTGTTTTTAGTAGAGACAGGGGTTCACCATGTTGGCCAGGCTGGTCTTGAACTACTGACCTAGTGATCTGCCCGTCTCGGCCCCCCAAAGTGCTGGGATTACAGGCGTAAGCCACCGCACCTGGCTCCTCTCCTCTCTTTTGTAAGGTTTCTGGAAGGTATTGCTCCTGCAGGGGTACTGCAGTGGGAAGGCGGGCCAAACTATGCTTTTTAACACTGTGACACTCATGGATCAGAGACAAAACAGAAACGCCATTCTGTCTGAAAATACTCCAAGGCTCGAAATCTTCCCCTAAGACAAAAATATCTAAGCCACCCTCAGTATCATCCCCAATTCCTAAACTTAAGGTACCCAAGGAGTATAAAATAGATTCATAACTGTTTAATGGATGGAAACTTATTGTCACAGACTTTCAACTTCTTACCACCACAACTTCACACACGGCACACATCTTAAACTGCTGCCCCTAATTGTTGCTGCAGGCCCAGAGAACCCAGAGTGATTTGATACTTATGTGAGTTAAGGAATTAGGTACTGATTTTAAAAAGAATTGCATTCAGATTCTACCTTTGCCATTAACTGCCTCTAGGACCTGGGAAAGTCTTCTTCTCTAGGCCTCTGTTTGCCCATTTGTAAAATAAGACACATGAATTTGACAATGTCTCAGACCCCCTCTTCTTCTGACGTCCTATAGAATTTTAACATTCCAGCAGCCATGGAGGAGTTAACATCTGCTTAGAAGAGCACTAATTAGTAATCAGATCAATTATTTTAAAAACTGGAAAAGCTATAATGTGTATAGGCATATAGTTTGTAAGGATAGTGGTTTCTTCACATGAATCCATTCTCTACTTCTACTTTATAAGAGATGGAAGAGCAACAGACATATAGCCATGTAGCACTACAAAAAGTTTAGGAAGCACATGCTCAGCCGCCCAGTCAGCCAACAAATATTTAGTGAGAACCTTGAATGTGCCCAGAACCATGCTGAGTACTGAGCAAACAACACTCATCAAAAACAGATACAGGCCCTGCCCTCAGGGTGGTCACAGTCTAACAGGAGAGACAGAGGTCAATCAAATGATCACATAGCCACATGTCTAATTACAAACTGACATAAATACTATAGAGGGGTGGGAGCAAGCTGCTCTGACAAGATACACCCAGGGGGCCTGACCTAGACTGGGGAATGATGAACTCATTTGAGGAAGGAACATCTGAGCTGAGAGCTGAAGGACAAAGACAGGAGGAGAGCAGGAAGGAAGAACTAAATGTGCAAAGGCCCTGTGATAGGAGAGAGAGGGGATAAATCACTGGGCATAGTGGCTGGTGCATGTAAGCCCAGCCACTTGGAGGCTGAGGCAAGAGGATCACTTGAGCCTAGGAGTTCAAAAACAGCCTGGGCAACATAGCAAGACCCTGTCTCTTTAAAAAAAGAGAGAGAGAGAGAAAGAGCATGTGGATCATTTGAAAAAAAAGAAGAAGAAAGTCAATGAGGCTGGAGTGCAGAGGGAAGTAGAAAGTGGAGAGTGCCGCAAGTTGAAGCAGAAGAGATAGGCAGCATCAGATGATAAACGAAGTTATAGAAAACATTAAGAATATGAGTCCTTATTTGACCAAGAGAGGGAAAGTGGGAAGCCATGGAAGAGTTCAAGTAGGAACAGAGTCATGATCAGATTGGTGCTTGGAAATAATTACTCTTGCTACAACATGGAGAACGGTCTAGAGAATGGATATTAGAATAACAATTTGGCATTTATTTTGGAGTCCAGGAGAGATAAGTGATCAGACCCAACACCAGGCCATGGGGGCTACAAAGTCCAGCAGAGTCAAAGGAATGAGAAAAGACAACTTAAGGGTGCATAAAGTGGGTCCAGGGGGCCAACACTGGTATGGAGGCTGCAAAGGCCCTGAGCTCTGGGAGCCCACACCGTTTATTGGTGATCAAACAAAGAAGCAGGTGGTGAGGACGTGGGAGTAAACAGGTGAGGGCGTGAGGACGTGGGGGTAGAAAGGTAGTGGTGCATCAAGCATAGCTGTGACGGTTTAGCATTTTCTTTGACACATATAGAATATGCTTTGCTGCTCAAGATAATGGAGAGCATGTTTACGAGCCTGGGAGAGCAGCCAACAAGTCTGTGCACATTCCATCCAAGCCATGAGGGATTTTATGCCCTAGGCTTAGATTTGTGGTGCAGCAGAGCAGCCTTCTACCCTGTGGCACAGAGCTTGGTGTTCCAAAGGCCACGAGCGGTTTTAGACCCTGGGCCCCGGACATCTCCCAAGACTCTTTTATATTATGACAGACAAGCCAGTCCTGCCTCAGCTCTTCTACCAACAGATAGTAGCTTGAACCAGACAGTCATTGCTGGTGATGATGGAAATGGAGACAAATCAGTAGATTAGAGAAATGTTTATGAAGAAAAATCTGGAGGTTCTGGTGATAGATTGAACATAGATTGGTAAGGAAGAGGGAGGGACAAACAAATCATTTCTAGAATTAATTGATAGTTCCATTTACTGAGCGAGGGTGCACTGGATGAAGGTGAAACCAGAGAGAAATGATTTTACTCTCAGATATAGAATCAACTACACAAATTGGCAGGGGAAGACAGTACAAAATAAAAATATGGAACCCCCTGCTCAACAGTTATTGAGAATTTCAAGATGCTGATAGCAGAGCAAGGGGAGGACTTTTTTAGTCATGGGACCCTGTGTGACTGCAGAAGCCACTTATCTACAAACCCAGCCCGCTTGGATATGTAGGGTTGGAGGTGCCAGCCATCCAGTGGAGACTGGAGCAAACTAAAGCCCACCAGAGGGACAGTCCTGGAGCTAAAAGAATCCATTTATGCCCCACACTCAGGAGCCCACTAGTTTTCCTAGGTAGTCATGCAGACAGAGCAGAAACAGCTATGGTCCTCTGGGTGGCCAAGGCTCCAACACCTGGTGTCCTGGTCCCTGATAAGCCAAATTTCTCGTACGAGAAGTTACAGAGCACAGTGTCCATCCCCTAAGGAAAATCCAAATTGCCTGATTTGGTGCCACAGTTGCACAAAGGGGAATTCCACATCGGCTGCCCAAAGATCAGCCCTTCCGCTCATCTGTGGTTTGCAGTGTCTGCCGGCCATGATCCTCAGAAGGGCACTTAATCCGGTTTGCATAACCCTTGTTCCATTCCACCTAAGGGCCAGTCCCAGCCCGGGCTCCTCCTAAACTTCTGGCCCACCAGGCCTTTATTCTGAAGTACCCCAGAAACTATCAAAGCCAATGTCAGGAGAGCCCAGTGCTCACAGACTCCTGTCCCCTTGCACCCCAAACTGGCCACACTTTGGGTGTGTGATACACATGGGGTCTGTTGCAGCACAGCTTCCGAGGAAGCCTCTGTCCTAGGACCTGAGGAAGGTTATTCAAGGAAATACTAGAAATTTCAAGCTGGCAAAGCTATTTTACACACTAAATGTCCCAGATAAGAAGAAATGAAACTCCCGTTATCAGCCTTAAAAAATAACTACTAATGGCAAATAGGAGTCAATCCAGGAGGGGCTTCTTCATCAGGACAGTTGTCACCCATCCCCAAGATGGGCACAGTCTCACCTTCTCTGCCTGCATCATCAACCTCCATAGCCACCCTCACAGGGCTCCTAGCCTGCTCCCCACTCTTGGGTTTGAGCTGCAGTATTGCAGTAAGGCATGGGGTAACGACACCAAGAAGGCTGTCATTTTGCTTAGCATGAAAGTACCTGGGAGGCAGATTCTTTTTTTTTTTTTTTGAGACAGAGTCTCACTCTGTCTCCCAGGCTGGAGTGCAGTGGTGCGATCTCAGCTCACTGCAAGCTCCGCCTCCCAGGTTCAAGCCATTCTCCTGCCTCAGCCTCCCGAGTAGCTGGGACTGCAGGCAGCTGCCACCACGCCTGGCTAATTTTTTCTATTTTTAGTAGAGACGGGGTTTCACCATGTTAGCCAAGATGGTCTCCATCTCCTGACCTCATGATCCGCCCACCTCGGCCTCCCAAAGTGTTGGCATTACAGGCGTGAGCCACCGTGTCCGGCAAGGGAGGCAGATTCTTTTATTTATTTTTTTTTTGTAGTTGCAAGATTTAATAGAGTGAAAACAGAGCTCCCATACAAAGGGAAGGGACCAGAAGAGGGTAGCCATTGCCGGCTCAAATGCCCGGGTTTATGTCCCGATCATTGTCCCTCCAGCTGTGCTCTCAGGCGATAGATGATTGGCTATTTCTTTACCTCCTGTTTTTGCCTAATTAGCATTTTAGTGAGCTCTCTTTACTACCTGATGGGTCGGGTGTGAGCTAAGTTGCAAGCCCCGTGTTTAAAGGTGAATGTGGTCACCTTCCCAGCTAGGCTTAGGGATTCTTAGTCGGCCTAGGAAATCCAGCTAGTCCTGTCTCTCAGTCCCCGCTCTCAACAGGAAAACCCAAGTGCTGTTGGGGAGGTTGGCCGATGACTGCTCTAATGGGAGGCAGATTCTTTATAAGATCTTGTGAACTGTAGAGAGCACCCTCCAAAATCTATTTGCATAAGCACACACACACCACACACACACACACACACACGCACACACACACGCACACACACGCACCCCAGCAGTTCTTGCCTGCCCAGATTCCTCTGCAGCTAAAGTGGTGAAACTTACTGGGCGGAGCTTCCTAAAAAGATTATTAAGGTCTCCTTAGTTGGTGTGCCTTTAAACCTTTGGACTTTACCACCTCCTATCTCTCCTATCTCCTTGCAACAAAGGTTAGGAGAACAAGAATGCAGAAAAAACGGGTCCTGGATGACATCTGAGTGCCTGCTTTGGGCTTCTTGATGAGTGAGACAGAAAATAAAATAAAATCCCCTTTTTTAAAAGCCATGCTTACTCAGGTTTTCCTTCATTTGCAGCTAAATACAGAAATGAGAGAATATTTTGGAACAGGGATGGAAGAAGAGAAGATTCCCCTTCCCACAACCTTCTGATTTCCCAGTATGTCCCCCACTGGAAAAAATCATTTAAAATCATTGTAATAAGCATTGATTAGACGCCTACTGTGCATCTGGGCTTGAGGGCAAACTGGACTCAGGCCTTTTGGCCTCAAGAAGCTCGCAGTGTGAGAGTGGCATTTGTGTCCTCTTGAAATTCACAGGACTAAATTGTGCCCAGGCTGACATTCCATCCATCCTTAGGTGCCTGCCTTCTCACTTCCCTCTCTGCATGGGCTCTTGCCTTGTACCAAAATCCAAACCCAAATCTCCTCACATGTGAGTGTTGGCACTCATGTCTCAGACATGACCTATGTGCTTGGGACTTTTCCCTGTAGACCCCAGTGACTTTTCAGATGAACAGCTATCTTTAAAAACTTGAGAAATAGGAGTGCTGTTTGTTGTTCTTGTTGCTTTGTCAATATAAGGGCACAGGGTCTTTATTTAAATGTTCGTGTCTATCTCTTGACAGCAATACTATGAGACATATTGATGGAGAAGCTGTTATCTCCATATGCTAAATGAGGACTTGCATCAGGAAACTTGCCTATGGTTCTCTCCAACCACTTAAATTCTGAAATTTTGAAATGAGAGTGGACAATAATTTCAAATCAATGGGGAAAGAATCAACTCTTCAGCAAATGGCTTGAGATAATTAGCTACACATTTCAGAACAAATAAAGAAGTCAGATCCGGGCCGGGCACGGTGGTTCACACCTGTAATCCCAGCACTTTGGGAGGCCGAGACGGGCAGATCACGAGGTCAGGAGATCGAGACCATCCTGGTTAACACGGTGAAACCCCGTCTCTACTAAAAATAAAAATAAAAAAAAAAAATTAGCCGGGTGTGGTGGCGGGCACCTGTAGTCCCAGCTACTCGGGAGGCTCAGGCAGGAGAATGGCTTGAACTTGGAAGGCAGAGCTTGCAGTGAGCTGAGATCATGCCACTGCACTCCAGCCTGGGCAACAGAGTGAGACTCCATATCAAAAAAAAAAAAAAGAAAGAAAGAAATCAGATCCTAATCTCAACCCTATTTAATAGATTATAAATGAAAGAAAGGTACAAATGGCTTTTACACACCTCCCTTCTCCCTGACATTTTGTATGTGTGTATAACACACACATCTCAAATAATAAGAAAATTGAGGGGAGGCTGCCTGCCTCCCTGAGTCGCTCTCCCTCTCCTTCTGAGTGCTAACCTGTGCCCAGACCACCTCCTTAGCCTCGCACCCTCCAGGCTCACAGGGCACTCTTCTATGCCCATACCAAGTATAGCTGATGCCTTCCACAGGCCAGACTCGGTGCTAGGTACCAAGTATGCAAAGATTAATAAAACAATGTCCTGTTTCAGGGAGCTCACAGCTGATTGGGCAAGGCATGGTGTGTATGTGAATGACAACCATGTAGGGTTGTAGGTTTCCGAGTCAGGTAAGCACAGGGCATGATGGGAAACAAAGGAAAGAGGGGTTCACAGCCTCACCCAGAGTTCAGAACCCCTGGCGTGCCTGGTGTCCATGCTGAGTCCACTTCTGGAACACCCAGCTCTGAGAAGGGGTTAGCCCTGCAGGCTAACACAGACACAGCCCAGAAAACCCAGGAGCCGAGGGGGAAGGAGAAAGGTGCAAGCAGGGGAAACCCAGGTCCTGGTCCCCTTCTGTCTTCTTCCTGGCAGCAGAACTCAGACAGAACCCTTAAGCCAGTGTAAGTCTGGCAGGACCAGTAAGTTCTGAGTTAGCTCCATACTAGTTTCTAGCAGGCTCTTTCTCACTTCCTGATTCTTAGGTTTCTACATTGACACTCCCTGAAGAGTTGGGAAGAGACACCACAGTCCCTTGACCCTGATCCATAGGTCACACAGCAGGGACATCCACAGGGTGGGCCTGGGCCCTCTCATCCCTCCCTCCCACTCACTCCACGCTGGCTGGGCCCCAAGGTGTTTGTACCCCTTGCAGTGAGTGACCTTCTCCAGTGCAGCAAGCTCAGAACCTGCTGCCATTGGAGATGTCCCATTGCTGATGCAGAAAGGTGAAGAACTAGCAGAACACTGGGAATGCCCTCCATCTGGGTCCATGGCTACTTAAGATCGGTGCTCCCTGGCAGGCAGGAGGACAGGTGCTATTGCCCTGTTGGGACAGATGAAAAACAGACACAGGGAGGATGAGTGATTTGCCCTGAGTATAGAGTAACAGGGCCAAGGCAGAGCCCAGGCCTCCTGCACCTAGGCCAGCATTCCTCCCAGTTACCGTCTAAACTGGAATGGCAGGTGAAGCCCCTGTGGAAGGGGAAGGTGAAGGCTCAATCAAAGGATCCCCAGAGACTTTCCAAATATCTGAAAAAGTCCTGATGTCACTGCCCTGGTCCTTCCCCAGGTAGAGCAACACTCCTCGCCGCAACCCAACTGGCTCCCCTTACCTTGTACACACACACACACACACACACACACACACAAATCCAAGACAACACTACTAAGGCTTCTTTGGGAAGGGGAAGTAGGGATAGGTAAGAAGAAAGTAAGGGACCTCCTATCCAGCCTCCAAGGAATCCTGACTTCTTTTCCTTGTTATTTCAACTGCTTCCTCCCCATCTTTTAAACTTTAGACTCCAGCCACAGAAGCTTACAACTAAAAGAAACTCTAAGGCCAATTTAATCCAAGGTTTCATTATATGTGCTGGAGATGGTGTACAATAGGGTGAGGGAACCAAATTCTCAGCTGGCACTGGTGTACCCTTGTACAGGTGATATAACATCTCTGTGCCTCAGTTTGCACACTGTAAAATAGAGACGGTAGGGGTCATGGTGAGCACTACCTGACAAGCATATAAGAAGCTTTCAGCAAGTGCAGACTACTCTTACCCACTTCCCCCAAGCACAGTTGGGGTGGGGGACAGCTGAAGAGGTGGAAACATGCGCCTGAGAATCCAAATAAATTCGGGGTAAAGGAGCCTGGAACACATCCTGTGACCCTGCCTGTCCTGTAGGAAGCCAGTCTCTGGAAAGTAAAACGGAAGGGCTGCTTGGGAACTTTGAGGATATTTAGCCCAACTCCTCATTTTTACTTGGGCAAAATAAGGCCCAGAGACCTAAGATGACTGCCTAAGTTAGCAAGGAGAAGTCTTGGGTATTCATCCCAGGTTGGGGGGACCCAATTATTTCTCAATCCCATTGTATTCTGGAATGGACAATTTGTCCACGTCACTGTGACCTAGGAACACGCGAATGGGAACCCACAACTGTGGGCCTCTGCGCACAGAACAGCTGTTCTCCCCAGGAAATCAACTTTTTTAAATTGGGAAGCTAAAAAATTATTCTAAGAGAGGTAGCCCATCCTAAAAATAGCTTAATGCAAAAGTTCATGTTCAACCAATCATTTTTGCTTACTATGCAAAAATTGAAAACTAAGTTTATTAGAGAGGTTAGAAAAGGAGGAGCTCTAAGCAGAAAAAATCCTGTGCCGGGAAACCTTGATTGTGGCTTTTTTAATGAATGAAGAGGCCTCCCTGAGCTTACAATATAAAAGGGGGACAGAGAGGTGAAGGTCTACACATCAGGGGTTTGCTCTTGCAAAACCAAACCACAAGACAGACTTGCAGAAGAAGGCATGCACAGCTCAGCACTGCTCTGTTGCCTGGTCCTCCTGACTGGAGTGAGGGCCAGCCCAGGCCAGGCCACCCAGTCTGAGAACAGCTGCACCCACTTCCCAGGCAGCCTGCCTAACATGCTTCGAGAGCTCCGAGATGCCTTCAGCAGAGTGAAGACTTTCTTTGTGAGTATTATTCCTTCCTGTCCTTTCTCTCTTCCTGGGACTGCCTGAACTAGGCATTCTCCTGGAGCTATAAGAACCCTCCTCCTGTGCCTCCACCTCCATCCCCAACACCTATTCCTCCAAACTTAAATTCTTAACAGAATCCTAGATCAAGCCATGGGTTTGTTGAGTTAAGCTAAGCCAGATGATACAGTAAATGTGCAGGAAAAGCTGCCTTATAAAGTAAATGCTGAGAAACTTATAAGATCCTGCTGGAGCTCTAGACTTTATTGGCTAGGAGAAGTAAAGAAAGGTCTGATTCGAGGTGAAGATGCTCCCCATGCCTTGTAGCAGGGAAACTTAATTTGCCTCTGCTTAGAGCCTTTCCAGACCTGAAAGACCAGTGGTTTGGGGAAGCACTCTACATGAGGGAAACCTGCATTAGAAGGAGCTTCTTAATCCCTGGGATCTTTCCAAGCTAAACTGGATGTCTACAGTGGGGAGAAAGAAAAGCAGAGAACAGGACATGAGAGGGGCCTCAAGGCACTGAAGAGTTGACATAGGTGTCCCTTAAAGCCGAATGTAGCTCCGCAGAAAGAAGACCAGGACTGAGTCAAGCTTCTGCTTTCGCTTCAAAATCGGCCAGATTTTTTAAATAACTTGACTCTGAGGAGGAGGACCTGATTTAAGTGATGGTCCCATCACTGTTGAATCCTCTGTTTTTAAAACTCCCCTTTTGATTTTTTGGGCCAGAGCCAATTTGATTAAAAAAAAAATCTCTAAATTAAAGGGCATCAAAAAACCACATTTCAGTTATTTCCCCAAACCTCAAGTTCATTCTCCTTTTGTTCTTCCTGCAGCAAATGAAGGATCAGCTGGACAACATGTTGTTGAAGGAGTCCTTGCTGGAGGACTTTAAGGTGAGAGCAGAGGCAGGGTGCTGGGGGAGTGTGCAGCATGATTAAGGGAAGGGAGGCTCTGCTTCCTGATTGCAGGGAATTGGGTCTGTTTCCTTCGCTTCGAAAAGGAGAAGTGGGAAGATGTTAACTCAGCACATCCAGCAGCCAGAGGGTTTACAAAGGGCTCAGTCCTTTGGGGGAGGCTTCTGGTGAAGGAGGATCGCTGGAACCAAGCTGTCCTCTCAAGCTAGTTGCAGCAGCCCCTCCTCCCAGCCACCTCCACCAATCTCTCACTCACCTTCGGCTCCTGCCCTTAGGGTTACCTGGGTTGCCAAGCCTTGTCTGAGATGATCCAGTTTTACCTGGAGGAGGTGATGCCCCAAGCTGAGAACCAAGACCCAGACATCAAGGAGCATGTGAACTCCCTGGGGGAGAAGCTGAAGGCCCTCAGGCTGAGGCTACGGCGCTGTGTAAGTAGCAGATCAGTTCTTTCCCTTGCAGCTGCCTCCAAAATACCATCTCCTACAGACCAGCAGGGACACTCACATCCAGAGACATAGCAAAGACACAGACTGGCAGAGCTAGCTGTAAATGAGGAAAGACTCCTGGAGTCAGATCTCTTGCTCATTTCTCTTTGAGCAGGCGTTGGGGGTGGCTGCTAGGCATTTACATGTGAAATTTGCAAACAGCTTTCCTGTTATTTGTGAGTCATTTGTGGGTTATTAACTACTCCCCTCTCTCTTCATGAAAGGAGCCCAGAGCTTCAGTCAGGCTCCACTGCCTCTTTGTAACTAGACCCTGGGCTGGGCGCTAAGGTTCCCAAGCAGAGGAAACATCATTCACCTCTATTAATCTTAACGTTTTGAAAGCAAAGCTCTAAGAAGGGCCCAATTGACTGACAGGATTTTCCCTGGCATTTTAGAAGGGATAAGGGGGCTATTCATCCCCAGACTAGTGTCTATGAGTAATTCCTCCAGGTAATTTATTTCTCCAACTGAAATGATGCCGTCACTGCTAATGGTTCCCCTTGTTCTGTCACCAATATTGGAAAATCAGTTGGTGTCTATTTGTAGGACAGGGCTATGTGAAGGGTTTGGTCCCAGTGGCTTCCCTCCTCAGATGCTTAGAGGTGGTCCTCAGTGGCTGTGACTGATGGGGAGGGACAGGATAGAGAGGCAGAAAAGGACAGGCTGAAGAATGCCTCGCTCAGCACTGCAGGAGATACTGTAGAGTTCTGGGGGAGGAAGGAATCCCAAGGCCTGGGTTGTCATCCAAGCCTTGCAAACATCTTGGAGTGAGTCCTGGAGAAATACATTTAACTCCCAGGGCCATGGAAGCAGGGCTCAGCTCTCTCTGGGAGCTGTGAGGTGAGGCATTTGGATAAATCTGGCCTCCTCATGATGCCACCAGCTTGTCCCCCAAGTGTGATGGACATGGAGCTGGGAGCCAGGATCATCAACACTTTCTCTTTTCTTCCACAGCATCGATTTCTTCCCTGTGAAAACAAGAGCAAGGCCGTGGAGCAGGTGAAGAATGCCTTTAATAAGGTGAGCTTGGATGGTGGCAGAGAGGGTCTGCAGAGCACAGCCCATGCCCACTCCCCAACCCCAAAGCGTGGAAGGTGGTGGGGACTCAATAGGCCCCATCCTTCATTGGAGAGAGTGTGGGAACCTGACAGATGGTATGACCTGCTCAGCCAGTGAGGAGCTCCCGCCTTGATTGTATTTGTTTTCTGTTAAGTGTCTTTGGGGGTTTCTAAATGACTGCTTGCTGCCTTTGCAGGCTTGCGGGTTAGGCTGGCCGGCCAGCCTGTGAACACAATGAGCTGTGTGCTGGGGAGAGTGACAAAGGAAACAGAAAGTACAGAAAGTAGCTTGTTGGGAATCTAGGCTGAACCCACACGTGCAGGAAGCTGGCACATAAATGTGCACATACAAATACACCTGGGGGTTCAGCCCAGACTCCCCAGAACTCAGAATGAGCAGGAAGCTGGATTCTCACTTACCTGGAGTTGGTTCAAGCTCACTTTCCATCTGCCCTTCGCACCTGCCAAGGTGCCTGAGAATGTCAGCTCCCAAACGAAATGGGGTTTCACACTTCCAACTGTGCATGAACTTCTTCAGTCTGATTTCCCAGAAACCATGCCGCCTATGTCCTCCTCGTGGGCTGGGGACAGACACTGCACAGAGTGCCAACATCGGGGGTGTGAATTTCTCATAGTAGGTCAGGGCGGCAGGGCAGGGCCTGCTCAGTGTGTTGGTGGGAGAACACAGACATTTAAAAGACTCCCTCCTCTCCTCTCACCATCTTGCTTTCAAAGTGCTTCCTCTAATGTCTTTTCATCAAACTCTGCATAATCATCATGTGAATACGTGACCTTTAAAATTGTTGAAAAGGCATCATTTTGAAGACAGTGCTTTGCAAAATGAATGCTCCCCTTGCTAGGGGGAGGCCTGGAGGAGATGAAGGCCAATGCACAGCCTTTCCCAAGGCAGCTAGGCCCATCCTCTGGTTTACTTCCCAGCGTGAGGGAGAACAAGCAGCCTGTGCACTCAAGGTCATGCCCATCCATGAGCATGGAGGAGGGGAGCCTATTTAGTCCCCAGAAGGGATTTTAACTGAATGTTTCTTATCTCTCCGCACAGCTCCAAGAGAAAGGCATCTACAAAGCCATGAGTGAGTTTGATATCTTCATCAACTACATAGAAGCCTACATGACAATGAAGATACAAAACTGAGACATCAGGGTGGCGACTCGATAGACTCTAGGACATAAATTAGAGGTCTCCAAAATCAGATCTGGGGTTCTGGGATAGCTGACCCAGCCCCTTGGGAAACCTTATTGTACCTCTCTCATAGAATATTTATTACCTCTGATACCTCAACCCCCATTTCTATTTATTTACTGAGCTTCTCTGTGAACGATTTAGAAAGAAGCCCAATATTATAATTTTTTTTCAATATTTATTATTTTCACCTGTTTTTAAGCTGTTTCCACAGGGTGACACACTGTGGTATTGGAGTGTTTTAAGATAAATTATAAGTTATATAAGGGAGAAGAAAAAATGTTCTTTGGGGAGCCAACAGAAGCTTCCGTTCCAAGCCTGACCACGCTTTCTAGCTGTTGAGCTGTTTTCTCTGACCTCCCTCTAATTTATCTTGTCTCTGGGCTTGGGGCTTCCTAACTGCTACAAATACTCTTAGGAAGAGAAACCAAGGAGCCCCTTTGATGATTAATTCACCTTCCAGTGGCTCGGAGGGATTCCCCTAACCTCATTCCCCAACCGCTTCATTCTTGAAAGCTGTGGCCAGCTTGTTATTTATAACAACCTAAATTTGGTTCTAGGCCGGGCGCAGTGGCTCACGCCTGTAATCCCAGCACTTTGGGAGGCTGAGGCGGGTGGATCACTTGAGGTCAGGAGTTCCTAACCAGCCTGGTCAACATGGTGAAACCCCATCTCTACTAAAAATACAAAAATTAGCCGGGCGTGGTGGTGCGCACCTGTAATCCCAGCTACTTGGGAGGCTGAGGCAAGAGAATTGCTTGAACCCAGGAGGCGGAGGTTGCAGTGAGCTGATATCATGCCACTGTACTCCAGCCTGGGTGACAGAGCAAGACTCTGTTTCAAAAAATAAAAATAAAAATAAATTTGGTTCTAATAGAACTCAGTTTTAACTAGAATTTATTCAATTCCTCTGGGAATGTTACATTGTTTGTCTGTCTTCATAGCAGATTTTAATTTTGAATAAATAAATGTATCTTATTCACATCATGTTCTGGTGTCAGTTGACTCTTGTCTGACTAAAATTGTTCTCTCAAAGCTCCCAAGACAAAAGAGAGTGGGTGAATGAATTCTGCATTTCAGAGAAAGGAAGCCAGCTACTCCCTCCCAGGAGAGAGGGAAAGCTCCAAACCTGATCAGAGAAAAGCTATTCTCACTGCAAAAGCCAATAGCAAAGACACCAGGGTCTTCCCACAACTCAATCCTTTAAAGATTTGCTCCTACATCCTTAAAGATCATGCTGATTTTCAAGGCTAAGGAGGAGATTCTGTAGGTACCAAAATTAGAAAGGTAAACAGGGGAAGGTTTTTTGGGGGTTGTTTTTGTTTTTGTTTTTGCTTTTCGAGAAGGAGTCTCGCCCTGTCTCCAGGCTGGAGTGCAATGGCATGATCTCGGCTCACTGCAACCTCCGCCTCCCAGGTTCAAGCGATTCTCCTGCCTCAGCCTCCCAAGTAGCTGGGACTACAAGCACATGCCACCAAGCCCGGCTAATTTTTTGCATTTTTAGTAGAGACGGGGTTTCACCATGTTGGCCAGGCTGGTTAGGAACTCCCGACCTCAAGTGATCCGCCCGCCTCAGCCTCCCAAAGTGCTGGGATTACAGGCGTAAGCCACCACGCCCAGCCAGGGGAAGTTTTTAGGGTGAATACGAATTGCCTGGGTTATCCTGAGGATTAAGATAATGAGCTGACAGGGCTTCTGGCACTAGGAGATGGTCGCAGTGCATATAGTTGGTTGTTATTGGTCATCACAACCAAAAACTCTCACCAAATCCTCTTTGAGCTGAGATCAGAGGCAACAGGGCTGGACCCAACAGAGTTGAAAATAAGCAAATTAGCCCACTTGAGAGGATAGCCAAGGACATAAGCTGCTGCTCTTTCTGTCCCCTCTCTGAGCCACCAGACAAATGTGAGATTGGCTTCTGACTGCGGTCTGCTGGGAGGGGCACGGTGGCTGGGGAAGCCCTACTCAAAGCCCCGTGACTTAGAGGAGAGAGGAGGAAAAAAATGGGCTGAGTAAACACTAGTCCCCCTCACGCTCTGCCTGGGCAGCCCTGGTCTGGGGAAGGCTGGGAGCGGACAGGCTGTGGTCAGTTTTTCAGTAAGACCTGACTCACTTCGGTTAAAGTAACCATAGGAAGGAAGTGGGAAACATCAAAGCGAAAATTCTGAGATGAAAGGGTAGGAGTAAGAATGGAGGTTAGCAGAAGATAAGGAAAGGGGGCCTGAAGCTCTCTACTCTGAGGCTGTCCATACTGAACTGAAGAAGACATCCGGAGTCTGTGAAAGGGAAATCTTGGGGCCTCAAAATCACTAAGCTAAAGGGAAAAGTCAAACTGGGAACTACTCAGGGCAAACCTGCCTCCCATTCTATTCAAAGTCATCCCTCTGTTCACTGAGATAGATGCATATCTGATAGCCTCCTTTGGAAAAGAATCAGAAACTCGAAAGAATGCAACCATTTGTCTCTTACCTACCCGTGACCTGGAAGCCCATTCCCTGCTTTGAGTTGTCCCCATCTTTCTGGATGGAACCAATGTACTTCTTACATATATTGACTGATGTCTCGTGTCTCCCTAAAATGTATAAAACCAAACTGTGTCCCAACCACCTTGGGCACTGTCATCAGAACTTCCTGAGGCTGTGTCACAAGGCTGTGTCACGAGCATGTGTCCTCAACCTTGGCAAAATAAACTTTCTAAATTAACTGAGACCTGTCTCAAATTTTCAGGGTTCACAAGTCCCCTGGCCTGGAAGGCTTAGGCCATTAGCCTTCCAGGCAATGCATACTGACTTTAGTTTGAGACTGGCATTTCATTTGAGCGAAGTGGACATCTGAAACAAACAGAAACTCACCTGAAGAAAAGCTGTACAGCTGATAAGATGTTAATGATAGCTACAATTTATTAAGCAACTACAGTTTATTAAGCTAGTCACTTATTTTAAGCCATTTGGTATGTATTATGTAGCAATAACATGGCATTATTGCTGTTTTCTCTAAGAGGAAGCTGATACTCAGTCATTTTTTTCTGTTACATTTGCTTTATTGGGATTTAATAATCTGACGTTCTGTAGATCATATTTGACAGTCAGGGTTTCTAAACAACCGTATTGACCCAGCTCTTTAAATCATGAGTTGATCACAGGTTAACCTGGGAGAAAACATAGGCTCTGCACTTCCAATTTATAATCTGTTTGTGTGTATAATTGTTCCAGTATACCTGACATTTATGTTAATGGCAATATGAATATTGACTAAAGTTATTTGCTGGCTACTTTGCTAAGTACTTGATATATATTAGCTCATTAATTATCAGGTAAAACTATGAAGCACTATTAATATCTCCATTTTTTCATGTAGTGAAAATGAGACCCAGAGAAGCTATATAATTTACCTTTGGTCATCCAGCTATTAAAAGACAGTCCGTGGTCTTAATGATTATCCTACACTCCTAAAGTCATTTTCACAAGTAAATTACTGCATCATTCTTCTTTTCTAATATAATTCTGTTCGTATCATGAAAAATTAAGATACAGGTTTTATAGTATGTTGTGAATCCACTTTTGTTTGTCTCAAGATGTTTTTAAATTTCTCTTTTAATTTCTTCTTTGACCCACTGGCTGTTTGGGAACATGAAAAATGTCAATCTGGCCTGGCCACATGGGTAACATGGAGAATGGAGAACTGAGTATAGAATAAAATACTTTTCTTTGTATTAATTATCTATTGCTGTCTTCAAAATTTAGCTGCTTAAAACAACACTCATTTGTTATATCACAGCTTCTGTACGTCAGGAGTCTGGGAGTGACAACTAGGAATTCCATCTCAGGATTTCTAATGAGGCTTTGTCAGAAGGACAGCCAGGGCTGCAGTCACCTGGTGGCCTGACTGGGCTAGCGGATTCCTGAGTAACATGGCACACTCACAGGGCTGTTGGCAGGTGGCCTTGGTTCCTCTTCATAGGGCTTCTTGAGTGTCCTCACAACATGGCAGCTGTCCTCCCCAGAGCCAACGATGCAAGAGAGAATAAGGAGAAAGTTGCAATATATTTTATGACCTAATTCCAGAAATCTCACACCATCACTGCTGCTATATTCCGTTTGTTAGAAGTGAACCAGTAAGTCTAGCCCACATTCAAGGGAAAAGGAATTAGATTCTGCCTTTTGAAGGGAGGAGTGTCCAAGAATTTGTGCACCTATTTTAAAACAATTACAACCTTCTAAGAATCTAGAAGAAACAGTTTTGTGCTCTTGAGCTGGCAGGGAAAAGGGGAGGAGTTGGGTGGGCCTCAGTGTGCCTGGATAGGCCATCATCATGCACACTCCCACCCTCAGTCCTCTCTCATAGGCTCACTCTAATAGATTTATTTCTCTAAGGCTTAGTTTCTCATCTGGAATACTAGCAAAACGTCTTCCCGGGTGCTATGGCCTGAATGTTTGTGTCTCACCAAAATTCATATTTTAAAGCCCTTTCCCCCAATGTGATGGTACTTGAAGTGGGGAACTTTTTGAGGTGAGTAGGGTTAGATAAGGTCATAAGGGTGGGACCCTCAGGATGAGATCAGTGCCCTTATGAGAAAGATACTAGTGAGCTTGCTGTCTTCCCCCCACTACCCCTAAGTGTGCTCAAAGAAGAGGTCATGTGAGCACACAGTGAGATGACGGCCACCTCCAAGCCAAGAGAAGAGGACTCAGAATGAAACCTGCCTTGCCAGCACCTTGATTTTGGACTTCCCAGCCTCCAGAACAGTGAGAAAACAAGCTTCTGTTGTTTAAGCCACCCAGTCTGTGGTATTTTGCTATGGCAGCCTGAGCTGACTAATATACCAGGTTTGCTGTAACTGCCAAATGAAGTCTCAGGTATGAAGGTACATATGTGTTTTGAATAGGGAGCACAGAGATGAGGTTTTGATGGGATTTTTTTTCAACAAGCCTTTATTCTCTAAGAAAAGCAACCATTTCCTCCTTCCATGTCTACTCTGTGCCCTTACACCTGAGTTTGGAAAACAGTGGAGAATGAGAATCTTTGTTTGTCTGTGATCCTGGCTTTGGAGGTAAGGAAGGTGGAACCAGTGATAAGCCTCTGCAATCTGTGATGAGAATGTGGTTACCTATGCAGCCACTGATAGAAATTAGAGAAGAAGCAAATGGATTCTTCCACCCTGGGAATGAAGCACAAGGCAGAAGGAAGGGGAAGAGATCAGAGATGAAAAGAAAGAAGAGGCCAGGTGCCGTGGCTCACACCTGTAATCCCAGCACTTTGGGAGGCCAAGGCGGGTGGATGACCTGAGTTCAGGAGTTCAAGACCAGTCTGGCCAACATGATGAAACCCCATCTCTACTAAAAATACAAAAAAAATAGGCGCGAGCCTGTAGTCCCAGCTACTTAGGAGTCTGAGACAGGAGAATCGCTAGAACCTGTGAGGCGGAGGTTGCAGTGAGCCAAGGTTGTGCCATTGCACTCCAGCCCGGGCAACAAGAGCGAAACTTAAAAAAAAAGAAAAAAAAAAAGAAAAGAAAAAAGAAAAAGAAAGAAAGGAAAGAAAGAAAGAAGAGAGAGAAAAGAAAGGAAAGAAAAGGAAAGGAAAGAAAGGGAAAGAGAGGGGAAAAAAGGGGCAAAAACTTCCCATTCTGTGACATGTGTTCCCCTCAAAACACTTATATGAGTAGTTTTAACTGTGGAATGCGGGAACCAGCTTTAGTCCTGGGGCGATTTAGGGAAAACCAGACCTAACACTCCAGGGAAATGGGAACTGAATAGTAAGAACATAAACCCAGAATTTGAAATGATGGGAAGATCTTTCAACTTTCATAAGTGACAGAACTGGCTACAGAATGAACCAGTCAATTGCATATCTTGAGGGGCTAGTGGGTCCCAGGTGACACATGGGTTCCATTATTCAATATCCCTTCTAGGCACTAACTCACTTGGTGACTTCAAAGATCTTACTTAATTTGTCTGGGATTCAGTTTCCTCAAAAATAAATAAGAAAATAGGTCTGAATCAATGGTTTCCCTTGGGGAAAACCATTCACCCCTGCAGCCACTACAGTGGAGCCAATCGCCCCTGGGGCCACAAGAGTGACAGCACTTATAGCAGGGGATGGGTAGTCTGAGCAATTTCCAAAATTTGAAAAAGCCTCATGGAAATTGTGCATTTAGCAATACCTCCTCTCATAAGTCTGCACAAGCTCATTAAAAAGCACTTCTCCCTGTCTGGATGGAGTCATCCACTTTGTGTGGAAAGACAGGTTGCCCCATGCCAATCAGAGTTCTACTTGGCAGTTATCTATTACATCTTTTTCTTTTCTTTCTTTTTTTTTTTTTTGCCATGGAGTCTTGCTCTGTCACTCAGGCTGGAGTGTGCAGTGGCACAATCTCAGCTCACTGTAACCTCTGCCTACCAAGTTCGAGCGATTCTTATGCCTCAGCCTCCTGAGTAGCTGAGATTACAGGTGGCCGCCACCGTGCCCAGCTAATTTTTGTATTTTCAGTAGAGACGGGGTTTCACCATGTTGGCCAGGCTGGTCTTGAACTCCTGGCCTCCAGAGATCCACCTGCCTCAGCCTCCCAAAGTGCTAGGATTACAGGTATGAGCCACCACGCCCAGCCCACCTATTACATCTTTGATTAAGGCAATCAGAAAATGGAATTATTTCTTTAAAAAGTTTTTAAGCAGCCAAAACATTTTAAAATAGAGGGTCTCTGGAGAAATTTAATAGCAGCAGTCCTTCAATTAAAAGCTTCGAAACATCTAAACTAGATGACCTCTAAATTGTGTTCAAGCCTGTAGTCCCTCATTCCAGCCACTGACTCCTCCACCTCACCAGGCCTATTCCCACTGGACTCCTCCTCCAGGACTCATTCCTGTGTCTACAGCATCTGCACTCCTAATTTTCCAGGCAGTTCCCATTTATCTGTGTATTATCAACAGCTCCCTCCCCCAGCAGAATTGAGCTGCCATTGAGCCTTTAGCTTCCAGAGGCCTCCTTGGCATCCTGGCTGGAGAGGACAAGGGGAACATAAAAGACCTAAGGAAAGTGACACAGCATACCTCTGACTCTACAGCACAGGGTGATATGCACAGCCTCTGGAGTCTGAGCCCAGGCTGCCACTTACTTCTCAGCTACCTGACCTTGAAACATTCCCTAGCTTGGTATTCTCCTCTGTAACACGGAGAGAATAATTACTCTTTCAAGGTGTCGTTGTCAGAAAAAATAAAGGCATGAATACATAAAAATCTCCTGGCACAGAGTAAATACTTAATAAAAGCAGCTCTATCATAGACATTTGGGAAATGCTCCCATCCAACCAGATGGAACAATAGGTGCCAACACCATGGAAAATAGCTGGACATGCCTTGCACTTGTACCAATCATAGACCTGGGCTTTTCCTTACAATGCCTTCTGCCTCCCTACCCACCATTTCTGGGCGGAAAGAGTAAATGGTTTGTCCCTGCACTTGGAAGGGGAAAAAAGGAAGCAACCGTTTTTGAGTGCCTACTTTCAATTTCCTGAAGGTGACCTCAGAAATACTTGGCTTGGTGAAGTAAAAAAAATACACATTATGAATTACAGCCTCTAGAGTTCTATAAATCCAGTGAAAAGCTTAACATACATGCCTAACTGCCATTTAGAGTAATAACAGCTACACATACTATTAAGCATAGATTAGATTAACCATGTAGAAAGCTTATTTGATTACAGCACTGGACTTTGCTCAAATATGATTTCTCCATCATTGCTACTGATCTGCTAGCAATATGAAATATGAGAATTCAGCCAACTGTTCTATTCTCCCTTACTATTATTCAAGAAAAAAATATTTTCCAAGGTCATGAAGCCATTGCATAACAGAGCTCATTGTGAGTCCAGTACACAACCCAGAATCTTATCCCTATTTAAAGAAGTCTTCCTGCATTACTTAGGGAAGTGGGATGTTATTTCCACAAACTGACCCTATTATATACTCTTCACCAAGGCTGAATTAGTAACTTTGGTCAGTATGTGGCGTTAAGTAACTAATTGAATCTCCCTACATAATAATCTCCACATTCATGTCTGACGATCATGACACCCAAATCAAAAGAGAAGCAGATTGCTTCTCCATAATCTGCAAAGATGGAGTCATCCACTTTGTGTGGAAAGACAGTTTGCCTCATGCCAATCAGAGTTCTATTTGGCAGTCATCTATTACGTCTTTTTCTTTTTTTCTGGAAAGGAGTCTCCAAACCTCTGGCTTGGAGGCAAGCCAAGCCAGAGGTTTTACAAGATACACACTTATTCACTCAGAACCTATTATGCTCTAGGTACTATGCTGGGTGTCAAAGAAAAAGCAGTGAATAAGACAGACATAATCCTTGCCCTTGTGGATTTCTTTTAATTTTTTAAATAGAGATGGGGGTCTCACTATGTTGCCCAGGCTGGGTTTGAACTCCTAGGTGCAAGTGATCCTCCTGCCTCAGCCTCCCACCAATCCTGGTTCCAGCTACATGGATTTAATAGCTAGTTGAGGAAACAGATATTATAAAGTTAACTATATAATGTTATTATAATCATGATTATTTCTATTAATTAGAAGATTAAGAAAGCAACTCACCTAGACTCAGGGCTAAGGGATGCTTTAATGAGATGGTAACATTCAACTGGACATGAAGGATGAGCAGGAGCTGGCCCAGTGAAGACAGAGGTGGTAAGAAACAGAGCATTTTGCAGATTTAAAGACCACTAAGAACAGCAAAGAATGGGGGAGAAGGGGTTTATCTCTGGAGCAAAGGTAGATCTGTACCAATTCAAGACCCAGCTGGACCCTGCGCTCTCTTCACAGCTCTCTGACTTCTCCATCCCATCTCATGTTCTGAGGCCCTGAGGCAAGAAGAAACTTAAACTGTTTGAGAAACTAAAAGATGAGTCACAGAGAGTAAGGGACATTATATGTGATGGGGAGAGATTTAAGATGAGCTTGAAGAAGCGGGCATGGGTCTGATCATTCAGGGACGGTAGGCCATGGTCAAAAATTTAGACTCTAAGAGCAAAGGGAAGCCATTGAAGGCTATTAAACAAAGACCATAATATATACCTTCTGTATGAGACCATTTAGGAGCCATTTGCCTCCAGTCCAGACGGGAAGAATTGTGGTCTGGACTAAGGTGGTAATAAACAGGAATTGAGAGAAGCGCACGGTTTCAAATAGTCTGCAATTATTTAGGTCAGAATGGTGAGAGTGGGCGACGGCCAAGATGAACCCTCATCTCTGGTCTGAGCAGTTGGGTGGAGAAGCAGCAGGTTTGAAGGGGAAGGTGATCTGGTCTACACTGGCCCTGCTGAGTTGGAGGTGCCTCTGAGACTTTAAGTGAAAATATACACGTGGTCAGATGGACATCAAGATTGAGTCTGGAGATCACTATGTGGGGGTCATTGATACAAAGATGGTGAGTAAAATCATGGGAGTGAGTAAGATTACCAAGGGAAAACAGTGCAGAATGGAAGAGAAGAGAGCCCAGAACCAAGCTCCGAAGAACCCAGATATTCATAAGCCAGAGCAGGAGAAGCTGTCAAAGGAACTCATTAAAGAGTGGCCTGAGTGATAAAAAGAAACACCAGAAAAGAGTGGCATCCCTGAGGACAAGGAAAGAAACCATTTCGAGAAAGAGAATGGTCAGCTGGATCAAATGCTATCAAAAGGTCAAGTAAAATCAAGACAAAAGAGCCCCTACTGCATGGAACACATGAAGGCGCTGTTGACTTTATCAAGAAGAGCTGTAAGGATGTAGAGCTGTAGGGATGTAGAGCAGTAGGGATGGAAGATGGATGGTTGCACATGAAACAGGAGGTGAAAAAATGGGGTGGCTCATGCCTGCAATACCAGCGCAGTGGCTTACGCCTTCAATCCCAGCACTTTGGGAGGCCAAGGCAGGCAGATCATCTGAGGCCAGAAGTTCAAGACCAGCCTGGCCAACATGGTGAAACCCCATCTCTACTAGAAATACAAAATTTAGTCAGGCATGGTGGTGCACAGCTGTAATCCCAGCTACTCGGGAGGCTGAGGTGGGAGAATCGCTTGAACCAGGGAGGCAGAGGTTGCAGTGAGCCAAGATCATGCCATTGCACTCCAGCCTGGGTGACAGAGCAAGACTCCAACTCAATAATAGGATGACAAGCGTGGACAACTGTTTCAAGACTGGGCCAGGAGAGGAGAAGAAGAAGTTGAAGACAGAAGAGTGAGATGGGAGAACTGATGAAGTCAGGTTACTCAGAAAGCAGGACGGGGTGGGATGCAGGCAGAGGAAAGAACTACCTTTGAAATGAAGAGGGCACCTCCTCTGAATAATAACAGGAAGAAAGTAGAGACGGTGGGTACAGAAGCAGGTTGGTTTGAAGAATCGTTGGCAGGAAGCTGAGGTTAATTTCATCAGACGACTTATATTTACTCTTAAGAGAATGAATAAGGAGAGAATGCAGGGCGGTTTAAGGAGAGAAACAAAGGTTGAAATGATGTTTGCAGAGATACGGAAGACAAATGACTCTAGAGAAATGTCGTAGATTCCCAGGCAGTGTTGAGCCCAGTTGAGGTAGGTGATCATGAACTGAAATGGTCTGCCAGACTGTATCATTTTTCTCAGGATTCTTTTGGCAGCCTGGGGAGCAATACATAGAAGGCAGAATTGTTTTGCCCTGTGAGTATAACAAAAAGACGAGGAGGAGGAGTTGAGAGTACAAGCATACCTCATTTTATTACACTTCACTTTATTGTGCTTTGTAGATAATGCAGGGTTTTTTCATAAATTGAAGGTTCGTGGCAATCCACGATGAGCAAGTCTATTGACACTATTTTTCCAACAGCATGTGCTCACTTTGTGTCTCTGTGTCACATTTTGGTAATTCTCAGAATATTCCAAAGTTTTCATGATTATTCAGTCTGTTGTGGTGTCCTGTGATCAGTGATCTTTGATGCTAATACTGTAGTTGTTTTGGGGCACCACAAACTGTGTCCATATAAGACAGAGAACTTAACTGATCAATGTCTTGTGTATTCTATTTTCTTGCACAAAATATAAAATGCTTTAATTTCATCCCATAAATTGCTATCACTTATGTTGTAATTTTTATCTCTTAAAGCAATATCTAGAACCATACGCTACCTCTTACACTATTTCAAAGTTACCAATTTGTTCAAATCTCTCTACAGTTGAGATTATGGCTTGTTCTATAATGAGCAGAAAATAGGTTCTATTGAAATTAGTTTGAGGATTATTTGTGCATGAATTTTTGCCTTCAAAGTCAGGCAAATATTTTCCTTGCTCTGATTTTCTTATATTGTATTGAACTGTCACTTTTGTTCATATGTCACATGCAATTTCACTCAATTTAAATAGTCAATTTTCTCTAAAATTAAAACAAAATTTTAAAAAGTGAATCTATTTTTGTTTTTGTAAGCTTTTGATAACATTATTGATATAAGTGATACACAAAAACTTTATGGTAGCAAATATAAAATTAATCTTGTTTTTCACCAACAACTACAATTCACTCTTCATTTAAGGATCTTCTAATGTTTCACTTATACATCTTCTGTCTTGTCTAGACTAAGTCTAATTGCTTTAATAGCATTATTTTAGGGGAAAATGGAATTGTTCATTTCCCTCCATAGGGTTTAGGCAAGTAATTTCACATTTCATTTATGTTGTGTATGCTCTGACTGCTCCACGAACTGCCTGCTCTTCCATCTCTCTCCTTCTCCTAGGACCTCTCTATTATTTAAGATGTAACAATATTGAAATTAGGCCAATTAATAACCCTACAATGGTCTCTAAGTGTTCAAGGAGAAGGAAGACTCACACATCTCTCACTTCAAATTAAAACCTAGAGATGATTAAGCTTAGTGAGGAAGGCATGCTGAAAGCTGAGACAGGCCAAAAGCTAGGGCTTTTGTACCAAACAGCCAAACTGTAAATGTGAAGGAAAAGTTTCTGAAGGAAATTAAAAGTGCTACTCCACTGAATACACAGATGATAAGTCGGTGAAACAGCCTTATCGCAGATACGGAGAAAGTTTGAGGGGTCTGGATAGATCAAATCCACCACAAAACTCCCTTAAGTCAAAGCATAATCCAGAGTAAGGCCCTCGCTCTCTTCAGTTCAAGGTCCTTGCTCTGGATTAGAAGAAGCTGCAGAAGAAAAGTTGGAAGCTATGCGTAGTTGGTTCATGAGGTTTAAGGAAAAAGAGCCATCTTCTTAATGTAAAAGTACAAGGTGAAACAGCAAGTGCTAACGTAGAAGCTGCAGCAAATTAACCAGAAGATCTAGCTAAGATCATGGATAAAAGTGGCTACATTAAAGAATGGATTTTCAATGTAGATAAAACATTCTTATATTGGAAGAAAATGTCATCTAGGGCTTTCATAGCTAGAAAGAAGTCAATGCCTAACTTCAAAGCTTCCAAGCTTCCAAGGACAGGCTTACTGTCTTATTAGGGGCTAAGGCAGCTGGTGGCTCTAAGTTTTTTTTTTTGAGACGGAGTCTGACTCTGTCACCAGGCTGGAGTGCAGTAGCGCGAACTTGGCTCACTGCAACCTCCACCTCCTGGGTTCAAGTGATTCTCCTGCCTCAGCCTCTCGAGTAGCTGGGACTACAGGCACGCGCAACCATGCCCAGCTAATTTTTGTATTTTTAGTAGAGATGGGGTTTCACCATGTTGGTCAGGATGTCTTGATCTCTTGACCTGGTGATCTGCCCACCTCGAGGGCATTTACCATTCTAAAAATCCTAGGACCCTTAATAATTATACTAATTCTACTCTGCCTGTGCTCTATCAAGAGGAACAATAAAGCCAGGATGACAACACAGCTCTTTACAGCATGGTTTACTTAATATTTTAAGCCCACTGTTGAGATCTACTGCTCAGAAAAAAGATGTTTTTCAAAATATTACTGCTCATTGACAATGCTCCTGGTCACCCAAGAGCTCTGATGGAGATTTACAAAAAGGTGAATGTTGTTTTCCTGCCTGCTAACATCTACTCTGCAGCCCCTGGATCAGGGAGCAATTTTGGCTTTCAAGTCTTATTATTTAAGAAATGCATTGTGTGATGCTATAGCTGCCATAATGATTCCTTTGATGGGTTTGGGAAAGGTAAATTGAAACCATTCTGGAAGAGATTCGCCATTCTAGATGCCATTAAGAACACTCGTGATTCATGGGAGAAGGTCAAAATATCAACTTTAGCAGAAGTTTGGAAGAAGTTAATTTCAACCCTCATGAATGACTTTGAGGAGTTCAAGACTTCAGTGGAGGAAATCACTGCAGATGTGGTGGAAATAGCAAGAGAACTAGAAATGGAGACTGAAAATGTGAGTGAGTTGCTGCAATCTCATGATCAAACTTGAACAGATGAAGAGTTGCTTCTTATGAATGAGCAAGGAAAGTGGTTTCTAAGAGGGAATCTACTCCTGGAGAAGTAGATACTCCTGGGGAAGATGCTGTGAATATTGTTGAAATGACAACAAAACATTTAGAATACTCCATAAACATAATTGGTAAAGCAGCAGACAGGCCTGAGAGAACTGACTCCACTTTTGAAAGACGTTCCACTGTAGGTAAAATGCTATCAAACAGCATCACATGCTACAGAGAAATCTGTTGTGAAAGAGTCAATCAATGCAGCAAACTTCACTGCTGTCTTATTTTAAGAAATTGTTACATCCACCTCAGCCTTCAGCAACCACCACCTTAATCAGCAGCCATCAACATCAAGGTGAGACCCTCCACCAGCGAAAAGATGACAACTCACTGAAGGTTCATGTGATCATTAGCATTTTTAGCAATAAAGTATTTTCAAATAAGATACGTATATTGATGTACTTTTTAGGCATACTGCTATTGCACACTTAATAGACTACAGTCTAGTATAAACAACTTTTATATACACTGGAAAACCAAAAAATTTGTGGGACTAGCTTTATTGTGATAGTCACTGTCTTGCAGTGGTCTGGAACCAAATCCACAGTATCTCTAAAGTATGTCTGTATAGCTAAGAGCCTGAATGAAAAGATGGACCAAGCAGTCTAAGTTCAATAATGCAGGAAATAAAGGCAGGAGAGAGCTGAAAAAAGAAAAAGATGCATGTTGATCATGAGGTCAAGGAAGAGTTGTAGTGGGAGTATCTGAATCACTAAAGAGAGGAGGCTGTGGCAAGAGAATGGAATGCCCAAATGAAGGGATTTTTGGAGGTGGTGTCGTTTTGAGGAATAACAAAATCCAGGCTGTAATCATTAGAGCAAATTGCTGTGTAGAGGCAAAGAAAAGGTCATTGGAAATATAAAAGTCACAGAATTGAAAAGTCACATTTGGATAAGTCAACCATAATGGTACTGAAGCCCATCAGACTCATGGCAGTAGAAGGGAAATCAGTAGAAAGCAGTAGAAGGAAAAATATAAGTGTTCAAATCATTTGTGAATGAAGAAGAGAGGGAGAAGACACTTGAGCATCCTGGAGTTTCTGATAGATTCTAGTTTCCACATGTGTAGTATCCTCAGAGTTTCATATACTGGACAAATGATCATTCCAGATTTCTTAAAACTTTTTTTTTGACAGAGTCTCACTCTGTCACCCAGGCTGCAGTGTAGTGGTTCATTCCAACCTCTGGCTCCCAGGTTCAAGTGATTCCCATGTCTCAGCCTCCCAAGTAGCTGGGATTGCAGGTGCATGCCACCACACCTGGCTAATTTTTCTATTTTTAGTAGAGACAGGCTTTCACCATGTTGGCCAGGCTGACCTTGAGTGATCCACCTGTCTTGGCCTTCCAAGGTGTTTGGACTACAGGAGTGACACCATGTCCGGCTTAGATTCCCTAAATCTTAGAGAAGAATAGATCTAGATCTCTAGGGAAGACACCCTAACACAATTGGAATTTCCTAATAAATGAAAGGACCTCTATGTTTATAAATATATCTTACCAGATTGAAGTCACTTTTATGTCATAAAAGTAACACATGTCCAAACATAAACCACACACAACCTTAGAGTCACTCAGCTTAAGAAGCTTTTATTTTTGGCCAGGATGAATCATCATTCAATGACACATCCATTGGGGAAGCTCCAGCAAATCTCCAAAACAGACCTTCCTTTTGTGGCACAGGTTGTTAGTCCCTTGAGTCTCTTCTCTCTCACATATTACCATGGAGCTCAATCTCTTTCCTACATAGCAAAAAGATGGAAAATCACCATCAAGAAATTGTTTCCTAGGGGGCCAGGCACAGTGGCTCACGCCTGTAGGCCCAGCACTTTGGGAGGCCAAGGCAGGTGGATCACTTGAGTTCAGGAGTTCAAGACCAGCCTGAGCAATGTGGCAAAATCCCATCTCTACAAAAAAAAATACAAAAAATTAGCTAGGTGTGGTGATACATGCCTGTAATCCCAGCTACTTGAGCAGCTGAGATGGGAGGATTGCTTGAGCCCGGGAGTTTGAGGTTGCAGTGAGTCGTGATCATGCCACTGCACTCCAGCCTGGGTGACAGAGCCAAGACCCTGAAAAAAAAAAAAAGAAGAAAGAAAAGAAAGAAAGAGGGAAGGAGGGAAGGAAGGAAGGAAGGAAGGAGGGAAGGGAGGAAGGAAGGAAGGAAGGAAGGAAGGAAGGAAGGAAGGAAGGAAGGAAGGAAGGAAGGGAGGGGAAAGAAAGAAAAAGGAAGGAAGGAAGAAGAAGAAAGAGAGAAGAAAGAAAGAAAGAAAGAAAGAAAGAAAGAAAGAAAAAAGAAAAGAAAAAAGAGAGAGGAAGGAAGGAAGGAAGGAAAGAAGGGAGAAAGAAAGAAGAAAGGAAGAAAAAGGAAGGAAGGAAGGAGAAAGAAACAAAGAAGGAAGAAAGAAAGAGAGAGGGAGGGAGGGAGGAAGGAAGGAAGGAAGGAAGGAAGGAAGGAAGGAAGGAAGGAAGGAAGAATTGTTTTCTCAAGTCTAATATGAAAATATTGATGAAAATAGATGTCCTGGAGGGTGGAGGGTGGGAGGAAGGAGAAGATCAGGAAAAATAACTAATGGGCACTAGGCTTAATACCCGGGAGATGAAATAATCTGTGCAGCAGACCCTCACGACACAGGTTCACCCGTGTAACAGACCTGCACTTGTACCTCTGAATTTAAAATTCCAAAAAAGAAGCTTAATTTTCCCTGTGAGCATCTACTTTAGAAAACTTGTAAGTTCTTTCCTTACCTGTTTGAAATTATGTAAATCTTTTTAAAAGGTAAATAAGCCTCTTGCCAGCTTTCTTCCCTTCAGTAATGTCTTTCTCAAGTACCCAGGAGCCATCTCTTTGAAATGCAATCATTAAGGAAGACAGTGCCCCTACTTCCCATCTCTTCCGGAGAGTAGGAGCCTAACGTGGGCAGGCACCTCTCTCCAAAACTCACCTCTTGTCACAAAGATATGAAGAAATTTATTTTTCCTTTGGATAAATCCAATTAGCAAACACAGACGGTCACCCCAGCTACCAGGTGAATCTAGGATGTGTAACAAATAGTGCAGTCAAGTCCTCTTGAGGACTAGTCAAGTTGAGGACTAGTCATGTTTATCTTGAGAACATGTATGGGAAAAGGATTGTATGGGCTTGTCTGTATAGAAGGGTGAATTTTGTTTTCTGACTTTGCAATCTATTTGCAAATTGCCTATGACAAACATCCCCTTCTAGTTAATGCTTACTGAATAATAAAATTCTCTTCTTCTAAAAAAAAAAAAAAAAAAGAAGGAAGAAAGAAAACAGAAGTTCCTATGAAAACAACAGGGCAAAATCTAATCTCTTCCTCTGATGTTTGCCTTAACATTACAACCAGTAATTCTCCCACTGTCACCTCGGCAGAGGCATCCAATCATTGAATATCTTTAGTTGCAGTCCAGGGAAGAGGACGGAGGCAGAAAGCTGTCTGTATCAGCGCTACTCAGTGTGGGCTGAAGACCAGGGCTGGTCCATGATCTGTTTGTTGCCAGCTTGTGGCAAGGTAAGTACAGAAATTAAGAGTTTGGAAAATCTTATAGCAATTTGACAGATTATCTGTGTGTGTGTGTGCATGTGTGTGTCTGTGTGTGTGTGTGTTATATTGAATAATTTAAAACAGGGCTTGTATTTTGTATATCTTTATTATATTTTCATTTCATTTCATTTTCCCGGTATTTCTTTTTTTTTTTATATATTTTACAAAAAATGTTGATCCATAATGGATTAAAATTTTTTAAAAATCTGGTTCTTGGCCGAGCGCGGTGGCTCACGCTTGTAATCCCAGCACTTTGGGAGGCCGAGGCGGGCGGATCACGAGGTCAGGAGATCGAGACCACGGTGAAACCCTGTCTCTACTAAAAATATAAAAAAATCAGCCGGGCGTGGTGGCAGGCGCCTGTAGTCCCAGCTACTCGGAGAGGCTGAGGCAGGAGAATGGCGTGAACCCGGGAGGCGGAGCTTGCAGTGAGCCGAGATCACGCCACTGCACTCCAGCCTGGGCGGCAGAGCGAGACTCCGCCTCAAAAAAAAAAAAAAAAAAAAAAATCTGGTTCTTAGCCAAACAGAGTTTGATAAGTACAGGTCTAAGCCACACTCCCAGGCTTGTTCCAGACTCATGGAAGATTTTAAGTTGGAAAAAAGACATAGTGAGACATACACTGGACAAACACTTATGTTACACGTGGACTAATCGGATTTCATATTCCCACTCTCACTTACTATTGACCTTGGGAAAGTTACATAATTTTAATCCCTTACCTGAAGATAGGAATAATAATTCTTCACTTGCAGATTTGAGATGAAGATGGTAAGAGATACTGTGCTGTGGGCCTAGCATAATACCAGGCTCATGGTAAGGATTGTAAGTTGCCTTAAAGGTCATCTGGTTGAACCCACAACCTACTGCTCCAGTGAGAATCTCAGTCCCCACCAAGGAACCAACCACAGCTACCCCAGCACAGCCAGCATACTCTGACTGGGACCCCCAGCTCAGGTAAGGCAAATAGTACTGGCCAGGTCATCTCTACCCTGGTCTCCGTTATACCTGAAGAACTTAGCATCCTAACTCAGGAGAAAACATGACCTCCTTCTCTCTCATGATAACAAACCCTGATTTTGTTCAGGTATCAGGCATCCATGTGCTTCAGGGGAAGTGGGCCCCTTCCATGGTAATTTGCCTGTCCAGTAACTGATTTAGGAATGGGTTTGTGATATAACCTGGACAATAAAACATGGAGAGAGGTCTGAGTCTCTCCAGGACCGAAGGAGTATCAGGAAATATTTTCTTACTCTTAAAAGCAAGGAAACTAGGCTTTTTTTCTGCCTCTAAATGTCCACATTTGAAGCCTGGAATTGCCAAAGTCTTCTAGGAACCATGAGGGGACTCAACATGTGGAAAGCAACAAACAAAATAACAGAAAGAAGCAGGACATTGATGTTTTTGTTAAACCCATGAATTAACCAATCCAAGATCAGAACCACCTCATCATTTTCAATATGTAAGATAATAATTTTTCCTTTAAGTCATTGGTAATTGGGTTTTCAGTTACTTGCAGCCAAAAGACGTACAAAATAGACACGTGAAGTCTGAGGCTATAAACTGTTGGGCACCTTTGATCCAGGCCTTCCCCTATTCCCTTCCACCTTCTGAGCAGCTAAATCATCTCCGACTCACCCAGTGAACCCCGAATATTTAAAGGAGTTCAGGATAGACGAGGAGTTCATTCCCTTTCACCACAGGACATGACTCCTGCATTTTAGCAAATTCTCAGGCCAGCCCCATCCCATCTTCCTCATTGGTTTCAGCTAGGGAAACCAGAGCGCTGCAAAGCCCACTGCAGACTCCAAGGCTGTAAATGAAAGCTGTGAGGTGCACCAGCTGTGTACTAGCCACATCTGCTTCTCTCGCAGGCTCCATCATCAGCCCCTTCCTCCTGAAGTGGACCCTCCTCTCCAGCTCTTCCCCGTCCACTGTGACTGTTTTCAAGTCCCTCCTCTTCTGTGACGCCTTCCAGCAAAACGCCAGACCACACTCTGTACTGAACATTTAGACACTTGGTGATACTCTGCAAGGTTTTGCCTTCAGATTGTGAAATTGACACTGTCCCTCCAACCTGGCTGTTCACCTTTGAGCACAGGGATGAGTGCAGACCTCTGCATGTTTCCAGTGCCCAGCACACAGAAGCATTACATAAATCCTTGAGTTTAAGGAGAAAGTAAACTTTCCCCACAGCCATACAATCACAGATAAAATTTTGAGTTAGGGCCTCAAAAGCTCTCTTGTCTGGCTGCTGCCCTCAATGATCCTACAGATGGAGTTCGATCTTAGACTACAATCTTTGCAGTGAAGCAGAACTCATTACTTTGGGTGCCATCTGTTTCATTTCTGGACAGCTCTCAGGATTGGAAGTTTATTTCAATTTTATTATCAGGCCCCAATTTGCTTCCCTATAACCTGTCTTCAGCTCTTTTATTTATCTTTCTGGGATAAAAAAAGAATAAATGTATTCTATTTTCACATACTAGCCCTACAAATATTGAAAGCAGCTATTATATCTGTTCTAAATCTTCATTTGTCCAAACTACATATCTTCAATTACTTAAATTATTCTGTAAGAGGGGAGGGTTCCAGAAATTTGTTTCATATTTCTTGTACACATTCCAATTAGCCATTTCTCTGTTAAGATCTCATTTATTAATTCAACAAATATTGACTGAGTTCTTACTTTATACAAGACTTACATCAGAGAATCTGCCTTGGAGCTTGCAGTCCAGGAGCGAAGACAATTAAACAGTGACAGTGAGGAACAAAGTGTGCTGGCTCATGCATTGCACCATTTCAGGGGCACCATTCACACATAATACAATGCAAATTTCACCCCTTGGAGTTGTGCAACTTGGTGACCGGGCACTGATGGGAGCAAGCAAATTGTGGGTCAGGAAAGGCCTCCCTAGAAGAAAGGACATTTAAGCTGAGACCTGAACTATGACTGTCAGTTAATTATGTAAAGCAAGGGAGGAACAGTGTGCTGGGCTGAAAGAACAGCATGTGAAAAATGTGGGGGAGAAGGCAGGGGGCAGGGGATGTGACAGAAAGAAGAGGGAATAAAGAGAAATGAGACTAAAGAAGTAAGTAGGGGTCAGAGCTTGCAGTGTCTAGCAGGCCATGTTAGGGAGGTTGACTCATATCCTAAAGAGGGTGGGATTCCACTGGAGAGATTTAAGCAGGAAAATAATATGATCATATTTGCATCCAGGCTGCTGTATGGAAAGTGGATTTGAAGAGAATAAAACCAGAAGCTGGGAGAACATTTCAAAACCTGTTACAGTAATCCAAGCCAAAAACAAAAACAAAAATCAGAGGGTGGCCAGAAACCAAGGTAGTGGTAGTCAAAATAACTAGGACATTATGTAGATACATTTGTGAGCTAGTTCAAATGTAAAGTCAATTAGACTTGGTGACTGGCTGGATGTGAGGAGTGAAGGAAAGGAAGAAACCAAGGATTTCATAGGCAAATGGACAGATGGTGCCACCTACTGAGGCTGGAAATCTTGAAGGAAGCCTAGGTTAAAAAAATTAAAAAGTGTCAGGGCAGAGGGGGTGGGAATTGGCTGGCCCAAAGGTAGTACATTAGCTCGATTGATTGTTCACTATCCAGTACAGATCAAACTCCTTGTTATCCTCTTTCCCTGCTTCTCACTACTGCATTTGACTAGTCTTTAAAAAACAAAAATTAAATTAGATTAAATTAAAAAGGACTACAATAAAGAGCCCAATTTAGGCCAGGCATGGTGGCTCACGCCTATAATCCTAGCACTTTGGGAGGCCAAGGCAGGTGAATTGCTTGAGGTCAGGAGTTTGAGACCAGCCTGGCCAAAATGATGAAACCCTGTCTCTACTAAAAATATAAAAATTAGCCAGGCATGGTGGTGAGTGCCTGTAATCCCAGCTACTCGGGAGGCTGAGACAGGAGAATCACTTGAACTCAGGTGGCAGAGGTTGCAGTGAGCTGAGATCACACCACTGCACTCCGGCCTGGGTGACAGAGTGAGGCTCCATCTCAAAAAAAAAAACAAGAGCCCAGTTTGGAATGTATTCAGCTGAGCTACTGTAAGATACCTAAGTAGAGATGTCTAATTGGATTTCAGGAGACGTCTCCACAAAATTCTGGAGTCATCAGTATATAAATGACTAAAGCCATGGGAGAGGATATCAACTCAAAAAAAATGTATATATATATGTGTATATATATATATAGAATGAGAAGAGAAAGTTTAAGCCACTGAGGAACACAGTCATTTAATGGTTGAGTTGAGGAAGAGGTCTCAGCAATGGAAACCAAGGGGGAACGGCCAGAAAGATGAAAGGGAAGATGGGAGTGTGAGGTCATAGAGCCAAGGGAAGCCAGAGGACTCAAGTCCTGCTGATGCCCCTGGAGCTTGCCTGGTCCAGGCAGCTTAGGAGGATCGTCCTCCTTCTCCAGGATCATCTGTTGTGATGCAGCCTCACCACTATCACTGATCCTTTAGTGGCAGCTGCACCATATTGTTGACCATACTGGGTGTTGTGGGTTGAACTGTGTCTCCCAAAATTATGTTCAAGTCCTAACACCCCAGTACCTGTGAATGTGACCCTGTTTGTAAATAGGGTCTTTGCAGTTGTGATCAAGTTAAAACGAGGTCATACTAGATTAGAGTGAGCCCTAATCTGATAACCAGGCCTTATAAGACTAAAATTTAGACACAGAGACATACACACACAGGAAAGACAACCACATGAAGACAGAGACAGAGATTGGAATTAAACTCCCATGAACAAAGGATTGCCAGCAACCACCTAAAAGAGGTAAGGAGGATTCTTCTCCAGAGCCTTCAGAAGAAACGTGCCTGCAGGTGCCTTGATGTTGGACCACTAGTCTCCAGAATTATGACAGAGCACATTTCTTTCTTTTTTTTTTTTTTTTTTTGAGATGGATTCTAACTGTGTTGCCCAGGCTGGAGTGCAGTGGCATGATCTCGGCTCACTGCAAACTCTGTCTCCCAGGTTCAAGCAATTCTCCTGCCTCAGCCTCCCAAGTAGCTGGGATGACAGGCATGCACCACCACACCTGACTAAAAATATATATATATATTTTTTGAGACGGAGTCTCACTTTGTTGCCCAGGCTGGAGTGCAGTGGCACAATCCTGGCTCACTGCAAGCTCCGCCTCCCAGGGTTCACGCCATTCTCCTGCCTCAGCCTCCTGAGTAGCTGGGACTACAGACGCCCACCACTACGCCCGGCTAATTTTTTTGCATTTTTAGTAGAGACTGGGTTTCACCGTGTTAGCCAGGATGGGCTCGATCTCCTGACCTCATGATCTGCCCGCCTCTGTCTCCCAAAGTACTGGGATTACAGGCATGAGTCACTGTGCCCGGCCATTTCTATTGTTTTAAACCACCCAATTTGTGGTAGTTTATTACAGAAGCTCTAGGAAACTAATACCCTGGGGGTCAGCTAAAATCTCAAGCCTTTTTTATTTGAACTATTTATTTATTTGCCTTATTTTCATTCTGTGTTGCACACTGAAGTTTTTTAAATTAATGATATGCTCATCCATGTTTGCTTTGCTCTTAGGTATTTTGGGCAATTGATCTAGCTTTTAAACTTGTTTTCTACACCATTGCCCAAGTTGACAAAACATTAAACATGGTGGGTCAAGGCCATAGTATATCAGATATCAAAGTCCTTCTCCTAGCTAGATGGCCAGGCGCAGTGGCTCACACCTGTAGTCCTATCACTCTGGGAGGCCGAGGTGGGCGGATCACTTGAGCTCAGGAGTTCGAGACCAGCCTGGCCAACATAGTGAAACCTGGTCTCTACTAAAAATACAAAAATTAGCTGGGTGTGGTGGCATGCACCTGTAATCCCAGCTACTCAGGAGGCTGAGGCAGGAGAATCACTTGAACCCAGGAGGCAGAGGTTGCAGTGAGCCAAGATCATACCACTGTACTTCAGCTTGGGCAACACAGTGAAATTCCATCTTAAAAAAAAAAAAAAAAAAAAGTCCTTCTCCTAACTAGAAGTAATAGAAGACAGCTATATCTTGATGACCTCTTATGTGATCAAAAGTCTGCTGGAAATCCATATCTACCAGTCCAGTGACCAAATGAAAAGAGCCACTTGTCTGGACCAGAATGACCTCAAGTCTGCCCTCTCCATACAAGTCAAGTATCAGGCAAAAGTATCTATCTGTTCATTTGGAGTGAACCTCGATTTCTCCACCCTCCGTAATCTGACCCCCTAACTATGCCAGTTGTTCTGGTCTTGCCTCAGCCTTCACATTTGAGGTGCTTTATCTCGCCAGGCATGACTTTGCAGCTCCTCTGAAATCTGACTCTGTGTCCACATCCACAGGCTCCTCCTGATGCAGTATCTGCTAAGCACAGTCCCAACAGGTACCATTCACAGCCTTAAAGGCGGGACCCGAACAGTGAGTGCTTACTGGATCCTAACAACTGTTGCCTTCTCTTCTGCTTGCTCACACGCCATTGGTTTAACAATCTGCCAGTCCATCCCTATGACAGAAAGAAGCAGTAGGGGGCCTTCCACAAAGAAACTGGGAGTGAGTGGGAGACTGAGAAAGGAGAGGTGCATGCGCATTGGAACTATTTTGTTGATGTGAGAAACATGTCACGGAAGCTGAGGCTTGTTAAGCCAAAGATGGTACAAATGTATTTCCATGTGTATTGCCAGGAATTAAAGCTTTGTGTAAATGTTGAGTATAGAAGGAAGGACGGTGGGGAAGTGTGCACCTGTTTGGATTCATCCCTTCCCTTCATCCCTGACTTGCAGCTCCCTTGGGCCTGGGTGACTCCCTCACTGGGGTATGTTTATCTGATGGTTGATTCTGCTGTAATGGGTTCTTCCTTTCCTTCCCCTATTGTTTCATAACATATGCTAACCCTCTCCCCCATCCCCTCTTTTTTCCATGGGAAAATACTACAAATGAATAAAGACATATTACTACTGTAAACCAAAGAAATGATCCATCATTCCAGAACTGTGGCACCTTTCTTCCTGTATCCTGAATCACAAGTCTTCACTATCCACAATCTCTTGGCAAGACAGAGTCAGCATCTTCTCTGTAGCCAGAAAGGAAAATACCCAGTGGTTTTATTCTGATTTCCCAAAAGCTACTGGGGATATTGGCATTAATTAGACAGAAAATGATTAGAACTAGAGACAGCTTTGTCATCAGGTATGCTAATTAAGGTAACACTAGATGCTATAACAGATAAGCCCTGAAATCTCAGCAGTGTAAACACACAGTAGTTTATTTCTCATTCCCGAAAGAATATATGTGGAGGGGGCAGCAGTGAGGGGAGGTGGGGAGAGGTACGAGCAAGAGCTCTGCTCCACACAGTCACTCATGCTGATGGAGGCTCTGGGTTAGTCACCCTTCAGAAACAGGATGGACCCACACACCCCAAATGTGTTTCAAACGTCAAGACAGATGATGCCATGCATGCACCAAGAAGTTATAAAAGGATTTTTTGCTCACATAATGGGGCTTTCTAGGGAGAGCTTGGCAGGTTCCCAGGTAGATCCAAAAATGGCTTGAGAGAGAGATGAGAAGGGCAACTGGCTTGGGTTTTATGATGGTTAGGGGAAGGGGTAGGGTTAAGGATCCCCGGGTGCAGGCTTTGATTTGCACAGTTTGAACATCCTGCCAGTGCCAAAGAAGGAAGTGCTCAGGCTTCTTTTCAGCTGATGGGGCAGATGGGATTAGAGGAGTGGTGGGCTTGAAAGCTGTCAGCAAATACCAAAAACAGAGTCAGACTCCACTACACTTTGCTGTCGTCAATGCATGGCTTCCAAGGTTGCCCTAGATGTCAGCACACATCCAGACAATAGGAAAAGAGAGACAACGGAGGGTTGCACAGAAGGTTTCCCTAAGTCAGGCCTGGGAATGGTGGTCATGTCCCTTCTGCCCACATTCCACTGGCTAGAACCAAGTCCCCTAGATGCAAAAGGGGCTGGGAAATGTAACTGGCTGGGCAGTCACTTCCCAGCAACAACTACCAAAGGGGGAAGGAATCTTGAGTGTATAGTCAGCCTCTTACTCCACAACGGAATAGAAGCAGCAATTCATCCAGGTTTTGTGGGGCCCAAAGCTTGAATAATTTGGAAACTGTCTTCAAGAAAAAAATGAAAATTACAGATACCAAATTAGCAAAGGGTCCTTGCAAGTCAAGGCTCTGTTTTGTTGTTGTTGTTGTTTTGGTTTGTTTTTTGACAGCATCTCACTCCATTGTCCAGGCTGGAGTGCAGCAGCACGATCTCAGCTCACTGCAACCTCCGCTTCCCAGGTTCAAGCAATTCTCCTGCCTCAGCCGCCTGAGTAGCTGGGATTACAGGCACATGCCAGCATGCCCAGCTAATTTTTGTATTTTTAGTAGAGACAGGGTTTCACCATGTTAGCCAGGCTGGTCTCAAACTTCTGACCTCAAGTGATCCATCCACCTTGGCCTCCTAAAGTGCTGGGATTACAGGTGTGAGCCACTGCATCCGGCCACAAGTCAAGGCTCTGAAGTTCAGCGTTCATTGGCTTCCCCATGAAAGCCTCGGGCCATAAGTTATCACAGAATGAATCTAAAGAGGCATCACCAACCACTCTTCGTGTCCTATGAGGACTAATCAAGAAGAAAGGGGTGTGGTTTCCAATGTGGCTACAGAACTCCTTCTTGGGAGTAAGTACATTCCGGGATTGGTGACTTCAATTATAGAGTTCATGGAACTCTAGTCTAGATCCTATGAAAACAATTGCAAGTATGCTATGAGAATTGGGAAAAATAATAGAGTTCTCTATGTTCTGGTAGTGAAAACTGATGAAATGTTATCTTTGCCACCACAATACCTAAAACAATTCCATCCCCTTGGTTTATGCTCTATATGTGGCTATGCAGAGGTTTGGAGTCAGTATATCTCTTAAGTAAAAAGTTTGCAGGGGTGGAGCATGGCAAATATTATGATTTGGTGATCTATGATTTCAGAAAGTTTGAGAAATAAACAAAACTATCCTTTTGTCGGCCTCCAGCCTAAGATTCTATGACTCAGAAATACCCCAGAATGCCCATGTCTCAACATACTCTTCAATATGCCTGTTTAGGGACGTGTGATATTAATATAAACACAGAGAGGAATTGGGACCCCATAAGAATTGTGACACTCCACTTCTCCTATAAGTATGAGGACCAAGGGACACACTCCTATCCCCACAATAGGGTTGTGGCCCAGGGTTGTCCTCAGAATGGCTCATTGGAGGAGCAGGAGTCTGAACATCTAGACAACAGCAGGCTTTACTATCCGGGTTTCAGCTCCACCTGGCTCCACTGAGTGAGAGATTTTGGTATGTATCCTCCTCTCCCTACATTCTCATTGTTATTTTCCTATTTCCTTGATTTTGTGCCACACGGAATACAATCATGCGAGCTTCCCTTTGGGAAAAGTGGCATAAAATAAAATGCTAAATACAAACACATAGTAAAGTAAAAAAAAAAAAAAAAAAAAATTTGTTTAAATGATGCCACTGTTGTGTCTAGACAGAGGCTGAGTCACTTATGTGTCTTCTCAGAGCATCTTATTTTTCTTCTTCTTTTTTTTTTTTAGGGCACTGCCACCCAGGCTGGAGTGCAGTGGTGCTATCATAGCTTACTGCAGCCTTGAACTGCAATCCTCCTGCCTCAGCTTCCTAAAGCACTGGGTCTCAAGCAATCCTCCTGCCTCAGCTTCCTAAAGCACTGGGATTACAGAAATAAGCCACTGCACCTGGCCTCCAGGCATCTTTTAACTCTCAGCTTTATCCATCCACTCATCCTGTATTTACTGAGCATCATCTATGTGTTGGGCTTCATGACAAGTGCCAGGATGTGCATCCATGGGTTCAACCCTACGCCAAGAGCAGGCTGTCTGCTGCGTGCCCCTTCCAGGCTACACAAGCCTGTGGGCAATTTGTCTGCAGCAGCCCATACTTAGCCTGCTGGGACGGTGGGGTGAGGAATGAGATAGGCTGGAATGGTTAGTGCGGTTACCGCCACAGGACCCACTGAGGGCAGAACAAGAGGAAATGGGCAGAAAGAGCAGAAGGGACCTGGGTTTGACAGAGTGAAGCCTTCCCTCTATTAGGGCGGGGGAGCTGTCTCAGCTGATGGGGGAGCTAAAGAAATGGGAGTGCCAACTAACCTCCTCTAGGAGGGCTTCCCTGGATCTCACAGACTTCTGGGGGCCTGCTCCTGGCCCCAGCACGTGCTGCTGTCTCTACCACAGCCCTTGGCACTGACTCATACAGCGCCTTGTGTTGTTCTCCACGAAACCGTCAAGTCAGGGGTTCATCTTCATTCTCTGCAAAGAGTACTGGATGCCAGCAGTTTCCCACCAACCTTCAACAAGTAGCTGAGAGCTGCTATATGCTAGGCACTGGGATGTGTCCATGGATAAAACAGACACAAATCCCTGCCCTTGTGGAGGTTACATGCCAGCCATTATAAACAAGTTATACAGATTTTTAGAAGGTGATCAGATCTATGGGGTAAAATTAAGTAGGATAACTGTGTGTATGCACAGAGTAATTCAATAAAAATGATTTTTTAAAAATAAAGCCATGAAGGGTTATAGAGAATGCCCAGAGTGAGGAGTCAAAGGTGGGAGGGAAAATTGCAGTTCTAAATCAGACAATAAGGGTAGGTATCATTGAAAAAGTGACATGTGGCCAAGGGGCAGTGACTCACATCTGTAATTCCAGCACTTTGGGAGGCTGAAGCGGGTGGGTAACTTGAGGTCAGGAGTTCGAGACCAGCCTGGCCAACATGGTGAAACTCCATCTTGACTAAAAAATACAAATAGTAGCTGGGCGTGGTGGCGGGTGGCTGTAATCCCAGCTACATGGGAGGCTGAGGCACGAGAGTCACTTGAACTCAGGAGGCAGAGGTTGCAGTGAGCCAAGGTCACGCCACTGCACTCCAGCCTGGGAGACAGAGTGAGACTCCCTCAAAAAAAGAAAGAAGAAAAGAAAAGAAAAGAAGAGAAAAGAGAAGAGAAGAGAAGAGAAAAAGTGACATGTGAACAAAACTCCAAATGAATTTTGCTTATAACTGAGGAATGTTCCACCATGGGGACCTGGAGGATGGAAAGAGTGGCTTCTGCCCCACCCGTCCAGCTCTGCAGCTCCGCGAACTTTGCAGGTCCCCAAGCCGTGGCTTGGCCTTGAGCCTCTCTGAGCTTCAAATGCCTTCACTGCCTCCCTTTTGCCTTTGGGTGGTGTCCCAAGGAGGTGATAAACCTCCGTTGAACCTCACGGTCCTGTACTACAAAGGATTGTTTCCTAGGTACTTAATCAAGCTGAGCCTCAGTTTACAAATCTATAAAATGGGGATAATTATTTCACTTCCTTATGGAGTCGCTGGAGATCAAAAATCCAAAAGAAAAGAAAGACTCACAAGGGGGAACTGGCGGTCTCTGAACTGAGCTGAGAGGCTCTTCATAGGGCTTTAATTTAGGAACTGGGCTAAAGGTTAACACTGATTAACTATCTCATTCTCACAACAGCGCTGTGACAAAGATGCTCTTAAATCACTGTTTTTATTAATTGGGGAATTGAGGCATACAAACACCGAGGGCTCTGAGCTGCTGAGTGCTAGAGCAAGACCATGAATCCAGATCTGTAGGAATCTGGGGTTCCAGCCTACACACCACACAACCTCTTTTGAATCTCTCAAGCCAAATTTTCTTTGGTGGTGTGAGCAGGAAGAGCCAGGTTCTAAAACCTAAACTAGACACCGCTGTTCTCACATTTCCTCCCAATCAGCCCTAATCTCTGTGGCCTCCTTTGCTGGGATACAACCCAGCGGTTTTCTCTGCCGCATTCTTATAAGAGAACGATACCCCCCAAAGCCGAGGGCCTGATTAATTTGGGCGACTGTGGGAGGGAGAGAAGGGGAGGCATTCTTAGAACTGGGGCCTAGGCTGGGGCTGGCAGGCTCCACTTTCAGCACATTCTAGAGACCATGGGCATGGGGGTTTTGAGAGAAACCTGTGACTCACCTCGCCTCTCATGGTCTGTTTCACTTGGAGGCTCACTGTCTTCCCAACATCCTCCCTCGGCCCCCACCACCAACACTGCCCGGCTGCCAGCACCCCTCGGTGACCCACCCACCTACTCCTGCTACCTCCCAGCAAGCCTACAGCTCAGCAGGGCAGGGACTCCTCTCTGCGGGGCTAAAGAGCCACAAATCCACTGGGTCTGAACGTCCCTGCAGCAGACCCTTGTAGCAGCCTCCCTTCTCAATGAAAGCCACACAGCGTTAATCACCTTTATCCCAAAAAGAGGAGTCCGGGGCCAGCCTAGGGAGTTAACAGTAACAACTGCCGCTCTTATATGAAGGGCATATGTGAGGGGATAGAGAACTCGGAAGATAGAGCAGGGAAGGGGCAGGAAAGCAGGCTTCTTGACTCCTAAATACAGTCTCCTAAGTTAAATTAACCTGCTTACACTGGTACAATGATGGCTACAGTACCCACTACATAATGCACGAGAATATATAATAATGAGTGCTAACTATGTGCCAGACTGAGGCTTTTCCATAATTGTTTACATGATTTAACTATGCTAGGTCTTTCATAGGATTTTTTTACCTGATTTTTCATTTAGTCCTCACCACCTTCTAAGGTTGGTGATAATATTGTAGTCTAGATTTTCCAAGAAGCAGATGCCAAAACAGGATTACACATACAAGGGTTCAGTTAGGGGAAATTTCTTTATGAGAGAAAATAGGGACTGTGAAGCAAGGCTGGGGAACCACCAGTGTGTGACCTCACTAAGGAAAGAGGGAGAGGAGGATGCGTACAAGGGCCCCAGGCACAAGTGTCTATGGAGTTGCCAGGGGCAAAGCTGGCCATCCTTCAAGTCCTGGTTCTCCCAGGAACAGGTGTACCTTCGCATCCCTGTTGTACTGTCATTGACTGGGAGCAGGAGGAAGGAAGTGTGGCCTCCACACAAATGAGACAATGAATTTCAGAGCGCCGTAGCTGGGGCCCTTGGACAATTAAGCTCCCCATAATAGGAGGTCTCTGGGGCACATGTTCATGGGTGCCTCAATAATAATTCCCATTTTACCGGCTGACAAGCTGAGGCTCAGAGAGGACGAGTCATCTGCTCATAGTTGGGACCCAGCTTAGAGTAACTCCAAAGATTTATCTTGTGCCATATGCAACTGAGCTACTGACCACCACATCCCAAGCCATCCCCAAGACTGATGCCTCAGATTCGGTACCCAGCAGAGGGCTGGGCACACAATCAGTGTCACATTGGGAGGCAATGTGGCTGAGCTCCTGTCTAGTGAGCTCCTATATAGTGGGACCTGCATGTGTCCTGTGTGCCCCACAACACCTATGACCCTGAGTCAAAGCCACCTCCTCCTCCCTGCTATTCGTAACCAGAGGGGTGCCTCCTCTGTAACTTCCCACAGCACTCTGGGCCTCTCTTACAGCACCCACCAGAGTCGGCCTTATGTCACTTATGTTATGTGCACACTTGTCATCCCCCACAGGCATTTGCATGCCAGTCAGAGAAGCAGGTAGCCCAGTCAAGATCAAACACCAGGAGGCCAAACAAAGCTGAACCTCAGATTTTTGTCTTTGAGCCATTCTGCCTACACGCCCAAAATGTATGCAAATAGCCACAATGGAGTGAGCACGGCCACTGATGTGGGGAGATGTTGAAGGAATCCCCTAAACCCCTCTACATCTGACTTTTCCACTCGCCCACAATGTGGCCAAGGGTTTACATCTATCAGTTTTGGGAAGTGCTACAAATGCCCTTTTACTCTCGGCTGACTGACTCTACCCCCAGACTTGCTGCTGACAGCAAACCCTTTCATAAAGCTCTCACTTGGAAAGCAATATGCAAAGTGCATTCATTCATAAATCGATACTGTCTTTTTGGCAGTCCGTATCAAAAACTAAAATGTGTATACCCTTAGATCTCACCATTCCACTACTAGGGACCTATACTACAGAAATCCTTACACATGTGCTCAAAGATATTGTACAAGATATTTGTGAGATCTATATAAATAGTAGAGAAAGGGGGGAGGGTAGTCCTTCAGTGCAAATGAGGTTAAAAGACAAATAAAAAAGAAAGGAGGTGGGAAATAGCCATCCATAGCAGATAAATCGTGGTACATCATATTATAAAATACTCTGCAACTATTTAAAAAAAGAATGATAGTTCTATGAGTTTGGTCATGGAAATTCACAAGATATGCTAAGTGAAAAAAGCAAGTTGCATGTTATTTAATGGGTATGAAAAAGTTCTGTCAGTTGCACAACAACGTGAACATACTAGTGAAGTTTACAATTAAAAATGTTTAAGATGGTAAATTTTCAGTTAAATGTATTTTATCATAATTTTTTAAAAGCAGGTTGCAGAACAATATGCCTAATGATTCCATTCATACTTGTTATAACTGCCAAAGAAATTTCTCAGTTGTGCTTATATTTGTATCTAGATAAATTAACAGAAACTTTTGGATAAAATTTTCAAAAAAAATAAAGCTGTTCAATGAAGTTATTTCTGGAGAGGGAATTGGCATCACTGAGGTGGAGACGTTATAAAGAGAAAGGTTCACGCCTCACTCTGTATGTCTGTATATGTATATATAATGTCTTGTTTGAGTTACTAAAATTACTTGTGTTAATTTTCCTTTAGATGCATTCATCCATCCAACAGATACTAAGCACCTGCCCTGAGTCAGCTGTCATTTTCGGAGCCTGAAATAAGCCGATCAGACTAAATTTCTCGTCTACCCTTTCTCTTCCTTGCACACTGGCTCAAGGAATGCCTGGCTGTCATCCTTCCCCTCCTGCCCTCGACCCTCCTGTGGGTAGGTAGGGCTAGAGTCTCACTATGAGGACCATTTCCTTAGAATAGGTTTCTGACCAGAAAAGGAGACAGCTGAGTGCCAGAAAACCAAAGGCCCCTCTAGGTCTTACTACAAATACCAGGTCTCTCTGCACCACAGACTCCAGCTAACCAAGGTCTCTTAGACTTAGATGAGATCGCGGTTTCTTTCAAAAGTAAACCTTTGACTGGTGAGTTCAGAACCACATGTCTCCAAATCAGAAGGTAAGGGCTGGGAGAACTCAGCTCATTCTGAAACTCGAGGCCTTATTACCCTAAGAGGCGGTAACTGTTTGAGGAACAAGAGACCCACAGCTGCCTGGACAGAGGAAGGAGCAAGATCACGTTTCACACACTCGGACAGCAGTAATCAGAGCTAGTAACTGCCCTGGGCTAGGACCAGAGCCACCCAGACAGGATGCTTATTTGCATAACTTGTACAGATACTTTGCATATCAGGGTCCTGGGAACAGTACTAACCTAGGATCAGAAAGGTTGAGACTAGTATTTGGTCACACAGGACCTCAGAGACAAAACCAAACCCAAGGGGTGGGGGAGGACTTAGAAGGGAGGAGGACTCTTGAAGGGGGATAGTGGAAAGTCAGTCCAGGTATTTCACTTGCAAATCCTGGCAGGGGTGTGGGATGGCAGTAGGAAACTTTACTGTCCCTGACAGCAAGAAAGTTATGCAAACAAATGCATTTGCATGGCAGCCCTGGTCCCCAAAAATGACTTATCAAACACAGGTTCCACCACCTCGGCAGCCCCACCTGAAATCCTGCAGGCTTGACAGCCGAAAGACTTCCTGGCCAGAGGCTCTGGGCAGTAACTTACCTTCCAGGCAATTATGACTCCCTCTGGAGGAGACAAGTAAATTCCAAGGTAATCCTGGGTTCCAGATGGTGGTGTGTTAAAAATGGAAAGGGTGGACGCCAAGTATATTGACATTTCTGTGTGAGTGCCAGGGAGGCTCCCAAGGGCTCCACTTTCAAACTGAGTGGAGTAAGAACCATGAGGACAAAGGGATGAGAAAGGCTTTTTAGTGGCAGAGGGAAGAGGGGCAAGGAGCCCCTAACAATTGCTCATCCTGCTCTTCCAGGAGGGCTCTCAATTTCATGTAATGCCATCATTTTCCATGATGATTCATAAAGTGCCTAACTACAAAAGATCTAAGTTTAAGGTGTACCACTGTAACACTTTTTAAAAACTTAATGAATTGAGTGAAATGTGGCAAAATCTCCATCAGACCACATCCTCAAATTTTGGTTTTCAGGGAGCAAACATCATTTATGAGGGGAATCCAAGTTGGAGGGGCTGGAAAGGGAAAATAGACAGAAAACACCAAGGGCACCTCACAGAGAGGAGTAAATCAGATTTCCGTGAGCAGAACCCATGAGGGGTCAAAGGTCAAGCTAATGAGATGAGCAGACAGACAGCAGTTCAGACCAAAAGACAGCAGGGGTGAACCTGTTGGAGAGGGAAGGATCTAGCTCTTGCATAGAGAAGTGAGGGCAGAAATGCAATGGGGAAATCTCCATCATGCTATTCCATTTTCTGCCATCAAAACTGTCAGTCAGGTGCCAGCTCCAAGGGCTGCTAGGAAGCTCTCCTGGGTCTCTAACAGAATAGCTCCACCTTATGCACTCCAACCACCTCTGCTCCTGTTTTGGAGAGCATCAGTTCTCCTTCTGTTACAGCAACGCCCGCCACTTCTCTATGCTGAGCTCCACGAAGGCTAGACCCACTTCTGGACTCATCTGTGTGTCTCCAAAGTCCTGAGCACTGGGCATGACACAGAGGAGGTGCTCAAGATGAGCTGAATGTTGAAAATGTGACATTTTTACTCCTGGATAGTGGCTGAAGGTCTTCTTTTTAAAGAGCAGCCTAGGCTGAAAAGGCCAAGGCACTGACCTGTCTGAATGGTGGCCCAGAGCCCGGGGGCAGTCCTATCTTTCCACACATGAGTTGCGCTTCCCCCACCTTTCCAAGTCTTGACACAGCCTCATTTAATCTTCACATGCCTGGGTGGGGGAGGACTGAAATCCTCCCCAACAAAGCATAGATGTGAGATCTTCGTCCAGAGGATGAGGATCCAGGGTGTGGTTTATTTTTTCATTTTGGTTTTTTCACCTCACTCATGCTCATCTGAAGACCTCTGGGGCCATAAGAGGCTGCCCTATGCCACCTGGGCTTGAATGACACATTGTTCTCAGTCTGGAACAGCCCCTAATGTGTCCAGGCCTGTGGGTACAGGGGAAGGAAAGACAAAGCCCTTGCTGCTGCACACAGAACCAACTAGGTTCTCAAGGGCAGGAACTGGGCCCTACACTTCATTTGTCTCTCCCAAAGCACAGGACATACACCAAGTGCCTGGATTATCTAGTGGTCGAGTATGCTGGGGAGCCACACTGTTCTGACTGAGTGCAGGGAGAAGACAGGGAAATGAAGTGAACAAAAGGACCCAGGGGTGGCTGGAGCCCCTAAATGTAGGCTTCCAGAGACAGAGCCCGAAAGGAGCTGCATTCTCAGGGCTGAGGATGCGGTGGCAGCCCCTCAAAGCCTCCCCTGTCCCCACTCTGCACCACCTGGGCAGTGCCCAGAGGGTTTGTTTATATTCACCAGTAAGTGGGCCAGCCACTTTCCCCAGCCTCACCACCCTCACCCTCCTCCCTTGAATAACTGAATTTCCTTCACACCCTGAGCAGGCCCGACCTACCCAACCTGCCTGCTACCCACTCTACCCACTCGTCACTCACAGCCTCCTGCATTTCCTGTCTCCAACCCAGTCAAAGGAAAACCCCAAATTTACTGTTATTGTTTACCAACCCAACTGCCTGCTCACTCCAAGGCACAGAGACCCGCCCTGAAGCTCAGGGCAGGAGCATGGACCAGGCCTAGGCCACTGACTCGACTCCAAGCCTGGGGCTCCCTGTGCTCCCACTGCTGAGCAGCTCACTGAGGGGTGGGACCCTCCTGGTGATAAAGGCCACCTGGCAGCTGGCATTTGAGGAAGCATTTAAATCCACCATCTAGGCTGGGCACTGTGGCTTATGCCTGTAAGCCCAGCACTTTTTGGGAGGCTGAGGCGGCCGGATCACTTGAGATCAGGAGTTCGAGACCAGCCTGGCCAACATGGCGAAACCCCATCTCTTCTAAAAATACAAAAATTAGCTGGGCATGGTGGTATGCGCCTGTAATTCCAGCTACTCAGGAGGCCGAGGCAGGGGAATTGCTTGAACCTCGGAGGCGGAGGTTGCAGTGAGCCAAGATCACACAACTGCACTCCAACATGGGTGATGGAGTAAGACTCTGTCTCAGATAAATAAATAAATCCACCATCTCACTGAATTCCTTAAAACAGCCACAGGCCTAGGACTATCACCTTCATTCCACAGCAAAGAAAACCAGACCTTCCTCAGTGGAGTGGAATCCAGCCTTGTATCTCCTCTCCTCCCCGCCCCCTCTGCACTCCCTTACCAAGGCGACAGCCACGTGCTTTCTTAAAGAAGCTCTAAACTTGGAAACACGAGATCCAGGTCAGAATCCCTGACTAGCTGTGTGACGCTGGGCGAGTCCCTTTACTCCTCTGAGCCGGAGTTTCTTATAGGTAAGCTGGAGACGAGACTGACTACCCTCAGAGGTTCTGATGATGAAGAGATGGAGGGGAAGAGCCCAGCATCGGTGCTTGACAGGGGCCCAGGAGTGTCCGAAGGCTCCTCTTTACATCTCACACTGCTTAAGGGTGTTCAAGAAGCACACCTGCTCCTGAACTCATGCAAGCCAGCATCTGCCCTTAGGGACAAAAGTTTCCATTGCCATCCCACCCAGGCATTTAGCAGAGGTGTTAAGCTCTCCCTAGAGACAGGGACTCGAAGGGCCATGCCAGCATGGAAGGTCAGGGACATGGGCATGGGGGTGAAAAGGTGTGGCAAGATCCCACTAACCACACCAGACCCCTCCTGGCCCTTCGTCCCAGCCATTTTCACTGAAAACCAACCCCAGCCTGAATCCTTGCTGATCACAAAAGCATCCTCCTGAAATGGACTGAGCCAGGGAAGGAAGCAAAACACAAGGGCCAGCGTTGGACATGAGGACAAGAAGGCTGCGAGATGGACCTCCTCTGTGGCAGAGTCCTGGCCCCCAGTGATGCCCATGTCTTGGTCCCCAGACTGTGGCTATGTTCCCTTACATGGCAAAGGGGACTTTGCAGATGGGATTACGGTTAAGGGCCCTGCAATGAGGAGATTATCCTGGATTATCTGGGTGGGCTCAATCTTATCACACCAGCTGGGTCAGAGATGTGGCCACAGAAGAATCAGAAAAATGCAAGGTTGCAGTTGAAGATGGAGAAAGGGGGCCATGACCCAAGGAATGCGGGAAGCCCCCAGAATTGGAAAAGGCAAGGAAACACCCTCCAAAGAGGAATGCAGCCCTGCCGAGACCTGGGATCCAGCCAGCCTAGTGAGACCCTATCACACTCCTGACCTACAGAACCGGAACATCATAAATCTGTGTTGTTTTAAGCCATAAAATTAATATGGCAGAAGCTTTGTTAACAGGAAACTAATACAGCTTCTAAAGATAGCAGAACTCTGACAACTCCCTCTCCTTCTCTCCCTGACTCTCTCCTACCACCCCTTATTCCTCCTTCTCGGGTTATTGCTTCTAACACCTTCATAAGTGCAGACAAAATAAGTGGATTTCTCTGAAAGCAAACCCCCATGCTGGTTTGTTTTCAGCTGTGATTTTAGAGTGATGAGTAGTGTCTCGAGGCGAGAACCAACCTCAGCAACCCACTGTCATGAAGGGGAGGTCCAGGGCCTGCTGTTCCCGGGAGCTGAGGGTGGAGACATGGTCCCTCTGGTAGCAGAGGGGACAAGTAGGTCTCTCCTCCAGCGGGGAGAGGGATGTGAGTTCCAATCCCACCATGCAACTGTGGCACATCATCCCACCTTCTCAGTCACTTTCCTCACACATAAAACAACAATCAGCAGCCGCCCTGTACTGTCTCTTGCTGGCAGCTCTGAGGGTCACATAAGAAAATGCGGGTGACACAGTGAAGGATGTGCTATTTTCCCATTTGACCCAGAGGGACTGCAATGGGGCAGGTAGCCCAGTTTCTACTTTAGGCTCTGCTGCGGGTCAAGTCATCACGTGGCCCCGGCTCTGGGCTTCAGTCTTCTCATCTATGCACTGAGAATGGGCCACAGGAACCGTGAAGTCTCTTCTAGCTCCAAGGTAGAGCATTTGGTTTCTGCCTGACCCCTATCACCGCCTCCTGGAGAGTGCCGGTACTACACTAACCTGCTCCCCTGGTATCTTTACCAGGATTTCAACCAAATTCACCAGCACCCCCTCTTCCCTGGACCCTATACCAGCTGGCTTTCGCAGGCTAAAGGTACCAGCACCTGGTGGTGGCTATGTAGGTCAAAGAATCATATGCCAAAAAGAGCTTGGCTCCTGATTCTGCATTTGGCAAAAGAAGATGGGCTTGAGCCCTTGCAGCCTCCCTGTCCTGCTTTAAGGATGCCCTACACACATTCTGCCCAGGTCCTCAGTAATGAGGTGCTGGCTCCTGCTCGCCCAGGAGGCCCTCCGTTCCTCTCCCAGGATGCCCAACCCACACCCTCACCACCCAACAAAACCCCTCTGCACATAGAGGGGGTGGGGGGTAGGGCCTGAGCCCCAGGAAGAAAGAGAAAGAAAAACTCTCAACTATTAAATCTGTTTAGTAAAGACAATTTCGCTCATACAAAACAACAGTGTACAACAATCGAGTGCTGGACACACCATCTGAGACAAGGGAGGCGCTGCAGGCACCCAGTGCCTTCCCCCATACACAAAGACGACCCTGGGCGCCCCTCCACCACCTGCCCCTGAGGGAGAGGAAAGGTGAAGTATTCCTGCCACCTCTCCCTCCAAGGGAAGGGGGAGTGGGGGGCTATGGCACAGAGAGCCTACCCCAGCTGCTCCTTATCTGTGCTGGGGGAGGCTCCTCCCCTCACCGGCCCCGAAGCTGAGTTGTTTGGGGTGATGGCAAATGGCTGATGGGCAAGGGGGCAAAGTCGGGACATCTTTGGTGCAAAGACTCCCCCTGACCCACCAGGCCACACAATGGAAATCTGAGGGAAGACCTCAAAAGTGGCCCTGCCTTTGCCCACAAGGGGTAGCTGGCTGATGCCCCAGAACCCAGGAGAAACACAGGAAATGCAAAAGCTCTGTCAACAGAAGCTGCCCAGGCTCACCTACATGAGCTGGGCGGTGGCCCATGGAGAAATGGCTAAAAATTTAAGGAAAAATAAACAAAAATGGGTTAATAATGGCAAGAAGGGGAAGTAGAGAGGTCATTCAGTAGATGAGTGCCTCAGAGGACCCAGGACCAGCACTAAGTCGGGGGAGGGGGGCCCTGGGGGCTGGGGGTCCAGTCTTCCTGATCGCTGTGCCAGTGCCCAGTCACTCCTCTCTGCCTCCCGGAACCCAGCTAACAGAGACAGGCCACAGAGGGCCTGTTTCAGAATCTGGGTGGGCTTCCCAGGCACTTTGGCAGGCTCAGTATGGGCAGGGCAGACCCAAGAAGGGAGAAGGTTCCTAAGCCCCAGCAGGGCCGTCTCCCTCTGCAGCCCTGCCTGCCCCTGGCCCCTCAAATGCACGATCCCAGGCACGGATCTGCGCACTCGTACACACGTGTGCACACACACACACACACACACACACTCACTCCTATTTGTCTGGCACACTGGAGATGTGTGAGGGCTCCGAGAGAGGAAGTGCGTGGCATCCTCCTCCAAGGTGGCCTTGAGCTCCCAGAACGCCTGAGCCAGCGGGGACGACCCCAGGCTGTTGTGAAGAAACAGGGAGGGCAGACGGGACAACACAGGGACAATCCCTATGACAGTTTCCACAAATACCCTCTAACAAACCACAAGCCTTTGCGGTATCCAGAGAGGAAGGCGTCTGGTGGAGAGGAGTGGGGCAAGGACAACAAAAGAGGTTTCATAAAAACTCTAAGTCAAATTACTGATAAAATTGCAAAATGAGCACAGGTTCAAGAGCACCTTGCTCACTTCTCTCCAAAGCCTCCCAACCTCCCAGCCTCTCCCACTCTGGGGTGGCCAGAACCAAGGCAGAATTCAGCCACTGATGCAGTTCCAGGCTCCATGCAGCTGAGGAGGAGAGGAGGCAGATGTGGGCAGTTCTGTGTCTCTTCATTTAAAAAATATATTCCTGTAGAGAGTTATTGCTTGTCCTCCCGCGGGCAGGAGGGCGCGGTGGCTCAGTGGGCCAGAGCCGCAGCCTCCAGGGCCCGAGCTTTCTTCCGCCTCTTCAGCAGCAGAGGGTTGGATGCATCTTCAATCTTTTTTATCTTGATCTGCTCGTAGTCAACACGCATTGTGGCCAAGGCACTGGTCATCTCCTCCTGGGGGCACAGCAGCACCAGGAAGGGTGCAGAGAGAGCCAGAAGACAGGTAGGAGAGACAGCAGAAGAGAGATGTGAGAGACAGAAACAACAAGGGCAGGGTGAGGGCAGCAAGGGTGGGAGCGGGAGCAGAGAGAGAAGATGGGCTGGTTAGTGGTCCACGCTGACAACAGCAGCCTCACCCCAGCACTGGGCAGCAGAGAGCCTGGCTACGGCACTGCTGCTGTTCCCTGAGAGCCCCCAGTGATCCCACAGGAAAGGAGGAAGAGACCTGGGCCAGGAGTCAGGAAACCTGGGTCCAGTCTGCCCCACCCAGTCACCAATTGCGTGACCTTGAGCAGACTGCCCCCCACCTCTGGGCCTCAGTTTCTCTTCTGCAAAATTAGAAGATGACACCAGATGGTCTTTAAGGTCCCATTAGAGACCCAGGGAGTAAAAGGATTCTAAGAAACAGCTCTGAGTTTGGACAGGAACACAGAATCCTCCGCTCACAACCTGGTCAGCCAAGTGGCCTGGTTGCTGTTCTTGTCATGAAGACACTCCTGGGATGAGAGAGGCAGAACCAAGCTCTCCCCTACCAGCACCACGCCTCACACCTGGGCACTCCCCACAAGCCACCCACCCCACCTGGAGCCCCTCTCACCCAGTGGTGCCCCTCACCTTGACATCCTCCCACCGCTCCTTGTCCTCCTTCAGGACCCGGCTGGTGTGCAGTGGGGTTTGAGGGACCTTCGTCGATTGCTGAGAAGAGAGAAAAGGGGTCCAAGTGAAAGCCTGGGGTAGGGTCCTGGCTAAGACTCTGTCCTGTGGAATAGTCCCGTGAGACCCAAGGCTCCCCAGCCTGCCGAGCTTACCATGATCCAAGGGTGGTTCATAAACTCAGTGATGGTCATTCTCTGGGTGGGCTCTGTTTTCAGCAGGTTCCGAATGAGCATCTTCACTGTGGGGTGGGACAGGGGGCAGTGACAGCTCAGGGGTCACTCTCCCTGGCCTGCTCCTTTCCCCAGTTTTCATGGGGAAACCAGGTTCAAAGAGGGGGTGCATGGAGGCAGGCTGCCCGAGCAACTGGCCCCAAGGACCATTACGGCTGTGCTGTACCACTTGATAGGCCCTGCACAGCCCCACAGCCTCGGCCCTGCCTCCAGCCCTCCACACAGGCAAAATGAGGCAGGACGCACCCCGCAGGCATGGGCATAGGTGCTAACCCACAGTTACACCACGCACGACATGGAGGCCCATACGTGTGTCTGCGTGTACACACATACACACACACACACACACACACACACACACACACACACACGGGCTCTTCCCCTTGTCCTGAAAGCCTGGGTTCTTACCTTCCTCTGACACTTCTGACCATTCTGGGTTGGGAAATTCATACTGGCCCATTCGGATGCGAGTCTTCATGCCCGGAGAGATGGCAAGGCCGTGGTTGGAGTAGAAGGGGGGATACCCACACAGCCTGCATCAACAGGAGGAAGGAAGTGGGAGACAGAACAGCTGTTACTTAGGGGCCCTGCACCAGGAACAGGATGAGAAACAGGCTCTTCTCCTTGTAAAGGTCACAGAGAAATCAGGGCTCATTGACACAGGCACAATATACAAAGTCAAGCACGGGGCCCGGGAATCCAGCATAGCAAGTATCTGAGGTGCACACTTTCCAGCCCATGAGCTGGTTTACACCCGCCACTTAGCTATCGGAATTGAGAGAAGGGGCACGCAGGGGACTCCCCTGTAGAAAGGGGAATGCTAACGTCTGCCTCTTCCTCTTGTCCTGGAGAAGTACAGGCCACCCTGACTCCCTGCCCCACCCAGCCCCCTCCCCAGCACACTCACAGGATGTACATGATGACACCCAGGGACCACATGTCACAGGACTTGTCATACTTCTCTGGACCCAGCACTTCTGGAGCTGCAAATCAAAGGTCAACATGGGTGGGCCGGCCCTCAGAACCCTGTGATCCACTCAGTTTCTCTGTGAAAGATGCTCCCCATCCCAACCTTTCAGCCTATCATGAGGTGGCAGCAGCTGGGGCACAGAAGGAAGAGCCGAAGCCCAGACCAGGGACCGGAACAGAATACCCTCCTCCACGAGGAACCCTGGAACTAGGATCTTAAGATTCTAAAAATCCTAAACTGCATGAGACTTTCAGACCCATGCCATCCATTTAATTTCACAGATGCTCTGAACATGCTTTGAAAGCTTCTTCCATGCCAATCAGCTGAGGCTCCAGAACAAGACCTGAGTCCAGACTCCACTGAGAATCTGACGGAAACCATGGCTCTTCTCAGAAAGATCCTGGCAGATCCCTTCCTACAATTCCTCCACTGTAGCTTCGCTCTCACAAGCCCTACTTCTCAGCAGGTCCCAGCAGAACCAGCACCAGAAGGCGTCATACAGACACAACTCTCCTAGGATTTGCGACCCCCCAGATAGCCAACAGGAGGGGTTGAGAAAAGTTCTGGGAAAAGCCTAGGTCCCTGGGTTCCCTGTGGACTTACCCACATAGTATGGCGTATAACAAGGAGTGGTCAAAGAGTTGTGGCTGGTGGTTTCCTTGGCAAAGCCAAAGTCAGTGAGTTTCAGGATGGCGTTGGGCCTTTTGGAGGTGTACAAGAGATTCTCAGGCTACAGAAAGAGAGACAGAAAAATAGCAACCCTGCTGGACCTGGGAGGGGCTATCAGAAACCAAAAGGATCCTGGTTCCTCCCTTCCTCTACTCATCCAGCAACCATTTGCCTATCCCGGGCACTGCCCACCACGAGAAGCGGCAGCTCTCTATGGGTGTCTGTCCAGCCCATGCGCTGCCCATCACAAGGAGTGGCAGCTCTCTATGGGCAGGTGCCTGCCTCTGCAGGGTTTCCAGAATGCCTGGAGATAACAGACTGACACTGACACACAGAACCCGCAGTAAACACCACAGGAACAGAGAAACCAAGAGTGTGACTGGGGGGTTCTGCCTGAGGAGAACCACAGGGCTGAGTGGGGCCAGAGAATGCTTCACTACTGGGTTTAGGGGTTTGCCCATGGGCAGAGGGCAAGGCCCTACAAGGCAGAGAATGGCATGCTCAGGAACCAGGCAGCAAGGATGCAGGGTGGCCTGGCAACCATCTCTGGGGTGGCCATGGCCCCTTTGTTGCCCCCCACAGCACTCGGGCTCAGGGTTATGAACAGCTGGCACCTTGACATCCCGATGGGCAATGTTGATTGAGTGCAGATACTGGATGGCCTCACCGATGCTCTTCATGATTTCGGATGCTTCTGTAGAGGGGAGGGAAGAGAGAGTGGGAAAGAAAGTCACAAAGACACGTCATTAGGCTTGAAAACCCAGTGCACCAGTCCCACCTCTGTGCAGCCTGAGGCTCCCCACAGCCACCACCCACCCCAGAAACAAAGCCACCAGGAGCTGCCCTGGTCAGCTAAGGCACCCCTTGCAGCATGCTGGAGGGGGCAGCAGCCTCAGCACCCTTCCCCAAGAGCAGGCACTGCAAAGGCCCCCTTCAGACCCCCACTGCCCTGCCTGCCTGCACCTGCTCCCACAACAGACCCTTTCTACCTCTTTCTGTGAATGCCTGGTCTCCTCGATCCTGGATTCGGCTAAAGAGTTCTCCACCATCCAAACTGAAATGAAGCCACAGTGAGATCCAGAGAACACAACAGCCCGCCGCCACTCTCCACTGCCCCCCAAAAAATCAAGTGTTTACATTCCAGGCTTCAGGCCCATCCCTGGGCTGTCCTCAGAGGGCGAGGTGCCTGAGTGAGGAGTGGGAACAGGCTGGGCCGGGACCAGAACAGTGGCTGCTTACCATTCCATGACAATCAGCAGGCACTTCCTCCCTGCATACAGATTCTCGTACACATCCACAATCCGTACGATGTGCGGGCACTGGGAGGCCCGCCAGTGCAGCTCCACCTCCCTGCGGGCCTTGGGGCAGTCCTGAAGCATCTGCAGGCCAAACAGCTTCCTGAGTAACTGCGTTGTCACATGGGCCTGCTCTAAGCCCCTGGCCCGCATGCCCTGACATCGCCACCGACATACCACAAACCCCCCACTCCTGCTAGCCCCTCCCTACCAGCCCCCTTGGCACATTTCCTGAGGCCTCTGCAGTTCCTTATCTGCTCTATATGAAATCTCACGATGACTCTCTTGGGACCTTGACAGCTACACTGAGATCAGCCCTCAGGCCATTCAGTCCAGCGTAGGCCTGTCTCCAGCTTAGGCCATGAAGTCCACTCTAGAAGGCAGGCAGCACTCAGGTACTGGGAAGCAGGGGGTGAAGGGGCTTCGGGGAGAAAGGCAGACTGAGAAAAACGAATACAGTGTTGGAAAGGGGGCTAGAGAGAAGAGAGAATCCAGAGTCCATAGGAAAAGGCACCTCCGCAATTACTCGGACCCAGCACAACAAATCCAGAGCAGTGTTCTCTCTACCTCTGTAGCTGACTTCAACCAGGCAACAGATGGCCTTGGAAGTCAGCCAGATGCCAGTTTGAATCCAGTTATTACCAGATTTCCAAGCTTGAGCAAGTTACTTAACTCGTCGAACCTCACTGATGCCCCTTCTTCTCCCTGGACCAGTTGGCTAGGGGTATTAAAGGAGGCTGGCTTCTCACCAGTCTCAGGGGTTCAATCTTGACTTGTCTAAGCCAGTCTCATTAATTCCAGACCCTTTGCTAGTGACTGGCTTGGGAACAAGCCTACAATCCAACTGGCCAAGAGCCTTGTAAGAAATCTGCTGCCGGGCACGGTGGCTCGCGCCTGTAATCCCAGCACTTTGGGAGGCCGAGGCGGGCAGATCACGAGGTCAGGAGATCGAGATCATCCTAGCTAACACGGTGAAACCCTGTCCCTACTAAAAATACAAAAAAAATTAGCCAGGCATGGTGGCGGGCGCCTGTAGTCCCAGCTACTCAGGAGGCTGAGGCAGGAGAATGGCGTGAACCCTGAGAGGCGGAGCTTGCAGTGAGCCGAGATCACACCACTGCACTCCAGCCTGGGCAACAGAGTGAGACTCCATCTCAAAAAAAGAAAAAGAAATCTGTTAAGAGGCTTCTTAAAGGGAGCACAAGAAACCTACATCATCTCTCCTGCATATGGCACCTGGGACCATGACAATCACATTATTACCAGTAAGGGGGGCCTAAAAGGATAAACCAATGCACTGAGGAAGGCAACCAGGAGAAATGGCAATCACCTGGATCCTCGCTGACATCACCAGGGATCCCTCAGGACTTCTTTTTGACAAGACAATAAACTCTTCTTACTGTTTAAGCTGCTTTTCATGAAATTTTCTATTGCTTGGAGCCAAAAGCATCCTTATCTACCCTTCCTTTGTAAAGTGGGGATGGATAATGGCTTCTGTTTCACAGATTTGTTGTGAGGATTAAATGAAATATTTCCACAAAGCATCTCACAGAGTGTCTGACATGTGCTCACTAATAGCTGTCATTTTTATCACCAATTGTCTAAGTGCAAGCACAGGTGCCAAAATAATTAAGACAAGGACACTCACAGATTTAGCATCTTCATGGGAAGCCAAGATGAGCCCTATACAGTCCACACTCCAACTGCTTTGGACATTCAGAGGGCTGGGGTGTCCAAGAGACATGCTAGGAAGGAAATGGACAGGCAGAGGGAAGGCATGCAGGCAGAGGGAAATGTGGGATGCAGGTGCTGACTGACCGAGATGGAGTGCAGCTGGGGTGATATAGCAGGGAAGCCTAAGAACCTGCTGGAAAGTGTCTGAAGCTTGCAAATAAGATCAGATGGCCATGATGGAGCCAGCTTGCAGAGGGAAGGGAAGGGCAAACGAGCATTTCCAACAAGAAAGCTGGCATACATTTATGCTACGGTCCATGATGTGCTGGGTTTTTCCTAACTGTACATTTGCCATTTTACAGGATGAGGAAGCTGAGGCTCAGAGAAGTAGCATGCCCAAGGCTAAGTTTCTGAGAAAAGGCAGAGCCAAGGTTGGAATCCAGGCCTGGTAGACTCCAAAGACCGAGTCTTTCCACCACACCACCCAGCTTTTAGAGGAGGCTGGAAGCCAAGATTTCTCAGACCGACTTTGCAGAGGCAATTCCCCAAACAGGTGTCTAGAAGGAATCAATGACTGGATAACTCAGTCTCGTCCATGGAGTAACAGGTGGCCGAAGCCAATAATTGCAGGAGGCAAGGTTCCCAGGAGGTCACACTGCCACCTTGTGGCCATAGAGGACACCGCATGGGTCTTGAGTTCTGCCACTTCCAACTTCATTCGGGTTTGTTTGTTTCTGAGACAGGGTCTCGCTCTGTTGCCCAGGCTGGAGTGCAGTGGCACAATCTTGGCTCACTGTAACCTCCGCCTCCCGGGTTCAAACAATTCTCCCACCTCAGCCTCCTGAGTAGCTGGGATTACAGGTGTGAGCCACCATGTCTGGCTAATTTTTTGGTTTTTTTAGTAGAGACGGGGTTTCACCATGTTGGCCAGGCTGGTCTCAAACTCCTGGTCTCAAGTGATACCCCACCTTGGCCTCCCAATGTGCTGGGATTACAGGTGTGAGCCACCATGCCCAGCCTTCAACTTCATTCATTTGGATGTACCAGGAAAAATGTTTACTTTCCCATGCTCTAAGGGGAGCAGAAGGCACTGGCCAATTTCCTTTGTATATAATTCAATCCAGCAAGCATTTACGGAGCTCCTACTATGGGCCATGCATTGCACTGAATGTCAAAACCAAATAGAGCAGTCCTGATCTGGAAAAGCCTAGGCTAGCGGGGGGCAGAAGAAGATATGAGGGGAGACACAGAAAATCCTTAAAATCCAGTGAGATTACATGCTGTAAGAGTGCTAAATTCAAAGGGTTCACGAGGAACAAGGTTTCCAGAGCAGCCAAGCAGAAAGAACCTTGATCGCCCCCTACAGGCACACAGGAACTGGAGCCCAGAGGAGAAGAATCAAAGTTGTCAGATTTACTCAGAAGCAATGCCTGGTTGTAGAGTTACAATCAGGGAAGACTTGGCCCAGTCTGAAATTTGTCAATTTCTTCTTGCACAGCCTCACAGAGAGGTCTACCTTTCAGAGTCTGTGCCACATGCATTTAGGAGCGATGATACCTGCCTAGCCTCCCCCTCATAGAAACATTATGAACATCTAATTAAATAATACCTCTAAAAGTGCTTTATTATCAGAAAGGCATTCATCACTGTCAACCAGTACCATTAATGCCACAGTACAGGGGGGTCCCTCCGTCACCACTGAGTTGAGGCTGGAGCATGTGGATGTAACCAGCACAAGTTATCAGCAAGATTGTAGACTGGGTTTCTGTCTTCAGCCCAGTGACCACCACCAGGACATCTGCCAACCAGAGCTGTGCTAAGTGAGGATGCACCAAGGTCCAAATCTAAATGCATGCTCCTTAGCACCCCCTGAATTCCAAGCACCCACTGCAACTTCCACGCTTTCTGCCCTAGACACGTTAGGAGTGCATGGCACAAGGCAAAAGAGAGTTTGCGCAAGGAGGGCTAGGTTCACATCGCACTTCCAGACTTGCACAAGCTCTCTACCCATTAGAGGAGACGGGTGTAGCACAGTGAACCTAGGCTTTGCAATTACATGCATTTTGAATCCCAGTTCTGTACTTCCTAGCTTGTGTCACGCAAGCCCACCTATCTTTCTGGAAAGGGTTTCCTCATCCGTAAAATTAGATTCAACTTCGTGAAATAATATCCTCGAAGGTGCTTCAGAAACTCTATATAGGGTACTTTTCACTTTGAAAAAATTTACCATTTTGCATATTTATGCCTTATCTGCCCAACCTAACTGAGTTTCTAATGGGCAAGATCTAATTTGATTTCTGTTTACTCCCTCCCCTCTTCCTTCCCTCACCTCGTGGTTAGAAACTTCTGAGCTAACACCCCCTCATTCTGTTGCTTCTTCTCCCTACTAAACTCTCTCCCCCAGTGACTGAGTGAGGGTGAGCTGTCCTTTCCATCCTGAAATAAATTGGAAAAGGTAGTATTTTAAATTTCTTAGAAAAACTTAGCAAGAATTTCCCATTAAGACTGGTCATTGCACATCCTGCATTTGTATTCCAGAACTTAAATTAAAAAAAAAAAAAAAAGACTGGTCATTGACATCCATCCAGGCACATGTTTATCAGAAATCCCTGACTGGATAGGAAAATCTACCCGAGCAATGAAAGACCTTCAAATGGGTGAGGCAGGCTGGCTGACGTCATGGGGGCAACAGCCCTGAAGTGCCAAAGTGGCTCTGTGGACAAGTGTGGAGCGCAGAAGGCCTGGAGAGAGGAAACCAAGAATGTGCTAATCTGGAGTACAGGGCTAAGTAAAGAACACCAGGGGAGGTGGCCTGCGCTCCAAGCCAAAGAAGAGACAGGAAAGGAAAGCAGGACTCCTAGGGCACTGCCAGAGGCCACCAGCAGAGCGAGGCAGCAGGTCCACCCAGAAGCCAAGGCCCCCGCTCCTTGGGCATGGGCATTGCCATGGGCAGTGGAGGCCAACAGGCCCTGAACCACGCTCTGAGGACCGGAGACTACAAGAAGGAAGGGTCTTCCCACTAAAAAGCCACAGATCATGAGTCGAGGAATGCCTGGAGGAATTGTGAAATATGTGAAGCCCAAACTAAGCCCCAGTCCAACATCGTGACTCACCTCAGCCCCACACAGTTTGTGCCTGAAATTCTCTTACGAGTAGAAAAGGTTAATGATTGCGTATGCTCAGCTGCAACGCAACAGGCAAGGCCCCCTGCCAACTGCGGCAGGGGCAGGGGGCCAAGCCACAGAGCCCATTGCCTGGGAAGGAAACTCTAGGGCAGCGGCAGTGAGGGAGCTGCGGGAGGTGCCTAATTGCAGTCCCATGCCTCTCTGTCTCTGCAGAACCTGAGGGGAAGGACAGGACCCCTCCCCCATTCAGGGTGTGCATGGTTCCCCTCATCTCCTCCTGCAAGTCTGCCATTGTGGAGCCACGTGGAAAGACTCAGGAGTGGTCAGCATGAGAAGCCTGGCTGAGCTAGAGGACAGGAAAGCAGCCGGCACCCAGGCCTGACGTGCCATTCGCCAGCAAGGTGGACATGAAGACAAGACTGGGAAGGAGCAGGCCCCAGGTCCTCAGGAGGACACCCTTCACAAGTGCCACTGCTCACTAGCTATGTGAACTTGGGCAAGTTTCCAACCCCTTTGTGCCTTGGTTCCCTTATCCATTAATAGGACAGTAATAGCCCCTACCTCATGGGGTTGCTATACGAGATGAGTTAATAGATGTGCATGATGTAAATAACTAAGAATAACGCTTGGCACGTAATAAGTACTGCATCCGGGTTTGCTATTATTATTCTGCTCCCCACTCCCCATGTGTTGGAGTCCCACTGGGGTGGGCAACTGGGATTCCATTACACCCATTTCAATGAAGGTGTTATTAATAGCTCTCGGCACTGGACAGAGGGGGAACCCCAGGACATGGGGAGGAAAGCAGGCTGTGGCATCCCAGCCCTGCAAACTCCCTCACTACACCACCTAAGCTGGGCAGCTAGGGGCGGGGGTGCACATGTAATGAGAGAAGGAAGACATCCCTCCCCAAAACAGACTCTGATTCAGCGCCAAGAGCGATGCAAAAGGCTGATTCTGGCACCAAGTGTGTTGTGGGTGTGTGGTGCGGTATGTGGTGCATGTTGTCAAACAAGACCTCCTCTTCACTCCGAGGAGGCAGCTGGGGGTCAGGGGGAAAGCCACGTGTGTCACACACTAACCCACCATGCCTCCGGGCCAGGGCCACCCACTCTGGTTCCTGGACCACCAGCACCTCTGCTGCACCACATGGAGGATGGCTGGCCCAGGTGCTCTGCGGGGTGTAAAGGAAAGAGGACTCAGGAGGGCAGCTGCTGTGGGTGAGCCTCAGCAACCTCTTAGCAAGGTGCTGGAGCAGGCTGCAGGCCGAGGGGGGCTGGCAGTGCTCTGTGCTAAGTGGCTGCTAAGTACTGTTGGCCCTTGAACAACCCAGGTTTGAACTGTGTGGATCCATTTATACAGGGATTTTCTTCCACTTCTGCCAGCCCTGCAGCAGCAAGACCAACCTTTCCTCTTCCTCCTCCTCCTCCTCTTCCTCAGCCTACTCAAAGTGATTTTCTTAATGATGCTTATTTTCTTTAGCTTATTTTATTCTAAGAATAAAGATATAATACACGTAACAGACAAAATATGTGTTAATCAACTATGTAATCAGTAAGGCTTCGGGTCAACAGTAGGCTATTATTTAATAGTAGTTCTAGGGGAATCAAAAGTTTTCTTTTGTTTCTTTGTTTTGTTTTTGTTTTTGTTTTTGTTTTTGTTTTTTTGAGACAGAGTCTCGCTCTGTTGCCCAGGCTGGAGTGCAGTGGCACAATCTCTGCTCACTACAAGCTCCGCCTCCCGGGTTCACGCCATTCTCCTGCCTCAGCCTCCCGAGTAGCTGGGACCACAGGTGCCCACCACCACACCCGGCTAAATTTTTGTATTTTTAGTAGGGACGGGGTTTCACCATGTTAGCCAGGATGGTCTTGATCTCCTGACCTCGTGATCCACCCACCTCGGCCTCCCAAAGTGCTGGGATTACAGGTGTGAGCCACCATGCCCAGCCTTTTTTTTTTTTTTTTTTTTTTTTTTTGAGATAGAGTTTCACTCTCGTTACCCAGGCTGGAGTGCAATGGTGCGATCTCGGCTCATCGCAACCTCCACCTCCTGGGTTCAAGTGATTCTCCTGCCTCCGCCTCCCGAGTAGCTGGGATTACAGGTGTGTGCCACCATGCCCGGCTAATTTTGTATTTTTAGTAGAGACAGGGTTTCTCCACGTTGGTCAGACTGGTCTCGAACTCCCAATCTCAGGTGATCCGCCCAACTGAGCCCCCCAAAGTGGGAATCAAAAGTTTTATGTGAATTGTTGACTGCTCAGGGGCCAGTGCCCCTAACCCTTGCATTGTTCAAGGGTCAACTGTGCTTCAAATGGGTCATCTCACCCACTTCACCCCCACCCTGGGAGGAAACATCCTATTTTATAAATGAGAAAACTCACTGAGTCATTAGTTCACGACCTTTTGGCCAGTTGTCCCTGACAGGGCTGGAATTTGAATCCTGCTGTGGCTGCTCCTAAAGCCTCCTTTCCACCATCCCACAGTAAGGCAAAGAGTTCAAAATCTGCCCAAGACTGTCCGCAACAGCAACAGCCAGAAATGGAGGTTGAAAATGCCTTAAAGTGCAAACCCTTTGATGTTAAAATTCTACTTTTAGAATTTCATCCTCAGGTATTAATCATAGATGTATCGTTAAGAAAATATATACCTCAAGAGTTATTTACCTTTACTAGGAATAGCTAACAAACTTATTAGTCTACTTTGTGTTGCTATTAAGAAATACCTGAGACTGGGTAATTTATAAAGAAAAGATGTAACTGGCTTATAGTTCTGCAGCTGGTACAAGCGTGGCACTAGTATCTGCTTTTGGTGAGGCCTCAGGAAGCTTACAATCATGGTGGAAGGTGAAGGGGGAGCAGGGATGTCACATGGCAAGAGCAGGATCAATGGGGCGGGGTGCCACCCACTTTTAAACAACCAGATCTCCTAAGAACTTACTATCTTGAGAACAGCACCAAGCCATTCACGAGGGATCTACCGCCATGGCCCAAACACCTCCCACCAGGCCCCACCTCCCACGTTGGGGATTACACTTCAACATGAGATTTGGAAGAAACAAACATCCAAACTATATGACAAACTTAAGGCCCAGAGATAAGTAATAGAGGTTGTTTTATGTAAAAGTGAGTTTAGCTACACAATCTACAGTCACTAAAACGGTGTTTCAGATGAATGTTAAATGGGGAAATGTAGATTCCTGAGTGTCTACTAGATTCTCAGATATCATCACTGTCACTGTCTAGAATACTATCCTATTTTTTCTTTTGCATCCCAAATCCCAATGTGTACTTTCTTTAAATTTCATTATCAGAACATGTCTGATGGTAAGTGAAAGTTACAAACCCTTATGTACAGCATAAGTGCTACATGGATATTTATTGGCTCTGTATATAAAAAAAATAAAGGCATAGGGGCCAGGCATAGTGGCTCACATCTATAATCCCAGCACTTTGGGAGGCCAAGGCGGGCAGATTACTTGAAGTCAGAAGTTCATGACCAGCCTGGTCAACATGCTGAAACCCTGTCTCTATCAAAAAATACAAAAAAATTAGCCAGGCGTGGTGGCACGCACCTGTATGTAATCCCAGCTACTTGGGAGGCCGAGGTGGGAAAATCACTTGAACCCAGGAAGCGGAGGTTGTAGTGAGCCTGCACTCCAGCCTGGGCAACAGAGCGAGACTCTGTCTCAAAAAAAAATAAATAAATAAAGGCATTAAGACTCAATGAATTGTTAATAGTAATGATCTCTGAAAGACAGAATCGCAGATTTAATTTCTTTTATTATGTCTTTATTTTCTAGGTGATTTACAATTAGGATATGTTACTTTTTAAAGAGACAAAGAAGCTTAGCTCTCCGAATTTTAGTCAGAGGGCAGCCATCCACGCCTCAGGTCCTATGGCCATGGAGCATATCTCTGGGGCTTCTGGAAACTCTGCCAGGTGGAAGATCTGGAGCCAGAGAGGGACACAGGAGGAGACACACGAGCACTTGATCCCATCCTCACAGAATGGATCACTCAGTGAAACCCCGGAGTGCCCAGCATGTGCCACACACTGGTTTAGAGGATGCCAAGGTCATAATAGACAACATGACAAATAAGGCCCGTGACCGCCACAGAACTTAACATTTTAGTGCAGGAGGTACACCAAAAACAAGCTCAAAGAAAATAGTTTTAATTATACACTGTGATTTGTGCTGCAAAGGAAAGAAATAAGATGCTGCCACAAAAGCAGCAATGGTTTAAGGGAGAATCCTTTTCATCTCTCAAAATTACAGACAGCTGCTTATAGGCTGGAGCAAGATGTCACACTTCTCAATTAGCCCAGCTTGGAAGCATAGGAGGTGGCAGACAGAGCAATCTTGGCTGAACTACTGACCTTCCTCTACATTGACTGGGGAAGACAGTATGTCCTCCTTTCAGAGCCTCTGCAAAGCTCAATGAGGAGTGATGATGGTTCTCCCCTAGAACCATGATCTAAACATAAATCTAACAACAGGTTTTAAAAGCCTTAGAAGGTTGATGAGATAAAGATACCACACAGACCCTTCACGTGGGTGCACATATTCCCAAACATTTGGTTGGGAGGCAAAAGCAAGTCTCTATTTGTTATTAATGTTGATTAATATGATGGGGAAAAGTCCCTACCCAAAACAAAGCTAAGAGTTACAACGGGGAATCTCAATACCAAAAGCCTTAAAACAACCACGCGTCACTGCCCGGAAGATGGGGCCTGGCTCGACAGCGGGCCACCGTCCCTGTCGGCCCTCTCTCCAGAGCTGTCACAGGCAGTCACAAAAGCCTAGGGCTCAACAAAAAGTCAAGAGGCCTAAAAATCGCACTGTAGATGACAAATCTTTAAAATATTTGCAACACATGATGGATAAAAGGCTAACTTAACTCAGGCAAATCAATTGTTGAAGATCAACAACCTAATATAAAAATGGCCAAATGATAAGAACAGGCAGTTCAAAGCAAGAGAAACACAGATGGCTGAATGGAAGATGCTCAGTGTAGCTCAAAGAGAAATGTTTATAAAAAAGATGATAATTTCAACAGACTGGCAAAAAAAAATTTTTAATGTTTGACCAAAATAAAACTCCCAAGTTTATGCAAAGATCTGGGGAGAAAAGGCACTCTCTCACACATTCAGTTGGTAGAGAAATAAACTAGTATTTTTGAGGAGGTATTTGGCCATGTCTATCAAAATTGTAAATGTTCAAACCTTGGACCCAGTAATTACCCAGCAAGAAACCATCCTACAAATTATATTCATAAAGCATTTTAATGGCAAAATAAACTGGTAATAACCTAAATGCCTACCAATAAGAGGCTGGTCAGATAAATGAAATGACAGCAAATCCATACAATGGAATAACATGCAGTGTCATAGAAGAAAGAGGCAGCTCCCCATCCGCGGCGATGGGGAGAGCAGGATGCTATTAAATGGGAAAGCAGATAAGGACCAAAATGATATAATACTCTGGCTTTATCTTTAACATCCTTTTTTTTTTGGAGACAGAGTCTCACTCTGTCGCCCAGGCTGGAGCTGCAGTGGCGCGATCTTGGCTCACTGCAAGCTCTGCCTCCCGGGTTCACATCATTCCCCTGCCTCAGCCTCCCAAGTGGCTGGGACTACAGGCGCCCACCACCATGCCCGGCTAATTTTTTGTATTTTTTAGTAGAGACAGGGTTTCACCATGTTATCCAGGATGGTCTCAATCTCTTGACCTCGTGATCTGCCCGCCTCAGCCTCCCAAAGTGCTGGGATTACAGGCGTGAGCCACCGCGCCTGGCCAACATCCTAATTTTTTAAATAGAACTGCTTCCACCTTACTTAAGTAGCTTTTAAAGTATATTCATAAAGACAAGAAGCAAACACACCAAAAAGTTAATTAGTGGTTAATTATAAGTGGTAGTAATATGGATGACATTTTCTTCTTTTGCATATTTTTAAAATTTTCAAAAACAAAAAAGTAAAGTACTGAACAGAATATATAGCATAATCCCATTTGTGTAGTTTTGTTGCTATTGTTTTGTTTTTTATGGAAGAGGGGAGAGGATATATGAAATCGTAGATGTTTAAATTTTTTTCTGGAGGAATTTACCTCCCCCGCAAAAAAAAGGTAGCAGTGTTGACTACTAGGGAATAGGTACTAGAGAGAGGTATGTATTTTTTTTCTTTCTGTTTTATATCCCTATGTATTGTTTGAACCTTTACCATCTGAATGAAATTTTTTTAAAAAACTAAGTGAAAGGGTTTGGATTCTGAGGTGCAGTATGATTCAGGTCTTATATTTGAACCCTGGCCTGAGACAGTGTCACAGATGTGCCCCAAATGTAGGCCAATCTTCCTGCTAGAGGCAGGAGAGCAGAGATGAGAAATTTCACATTGGCCACAGGAGGAAGAGAGGCCTTGCATAACTCTAGGTCAGAGGCCACACTTGACCAGGCCTGGCATCTTCCCAGAGGACATAACCCTAAGAATTGATAAGGAGTGAGCAGAGGCCCCAAAGCCCCAAACCACTGCTGCAAACCACTTCTGACTTATATGGACATGAACACTGCACACAGCAGTGATGTCAACCACACAGGAGTCTTGGGTAGGAAACTGAAAGATGGGGACAGAGATATTTCTGTTTCTTCCAGCAAATGACATTGAAAAAGAAAGAGGAATTTTCATTTCAACCGCATCAAATCATGTACCAGGTGCAGTTTATATATAGCAAATATTGCTATATTTAAGCTTCCTAGCAGCCCTACAGAACAGGATCCATTGCTGACTCCATCGTACAGGTGCGGCAACCAAGGCCCAAGGAAGTATTAATAATTTGCCCAAGGCCACATGGCTAGTAGGTAATAAAGCCAGGACTCAGACCCAATTCAGATCTAACCTTTTATTCACAACAAAGGAGGCTTTGACAAATAAATCCTGAGCTGGTAATATTAGTTTACCGTTGGCTCTCTCGTCCCCTCCTAAGTGACTCGTCTTTGCTCTGTTCACAGGCCTGCCCTATTCACATCAGGCCTGGGGCCAGAGCCCAGTAGAGAAGAGTCACAATAAACACTTACCGATTAAATGGGCAGACTGTACACCAGAACAACAAGATACAAGGCAGGTTTCCCTAGGAGACCAGGCAGACAGTGGTAGGAAGGAAACACCCTAAATGCTCCAAGTTGGCTTTAAGCTAAAATCCAAGTGGCAAGAAGAAAAAGATCATGTTCTTAGTAGTGTCTAGGGATCTAGCATCTACTTCAAAAAATCCACAGAGATGGGCAAACTAGCAAGAGAAAGTAAGACGGAAGGAGGTAAGGAACACTGCGCCTCTGGCCTAAGCATCCCCCATGCATATGACCCTGTGCGGCTGCCAAAGCAAATCTAAAATTTTACTTTGAAGCAACAAAAGCAAGCTCAACTTCATCACCCCAGCTGAGCAGAATGAGACTCACGGCAACGTATACCTGAGTCCACACATCTCATGGAGGGTGGAGGAGAGTTGAGAGAGAATATGGAGGAAGAGAAGGATCCTACAAATCAAGAGGACAGCCCACACACACACATCCCCCACCCAGTACACAATTCCACACACCTAAGGCCGGAGACAACTGGGTGAGGAGAGAAGGAAAAAGAACCGGAAGATAGATCATTGTTGTGGTGACATACAGCAGACTACACGGCCAGGGAGAAGACAGGAACCACTCTTTCCTACACAGTGAGAGAAATGGCCGGACACAAGAGTGAGTTCAAGCCACCAACACCAACACAAAGTCACTGTGAGAGAGAAGTCGAGGTCATGCCTTCTGCTACGAGCAGGGCACCTGATAAATAAATTCTCATTCTACATCACCTCTCACACAGCTGAAGATACAAGGAAGGGAACTATTACCCTGAACTTACTTCTGACCAGGAAGGAAAACCTAGTAAATTATGTTTAATAACAAAAAAAAAATACTTCAGCTAGCAAAAACAGTAACAACAAGAACACCACATTGGGAGGAAGTGAGCTTGTCAATTCAGAGTTCAAAGGAGGGAAATTAAAAAAAAAAAAGAAACTGAGACAAAAACAGTTGTTTAGCCTAGACTTCAAAAAAACCAATATTTAGGTCAGTCGTGGTGGATCACACTGAAATCCCAGCACTTTGGGAGGCTGAGGCAGGAGAATGGCTTGATGACTAAGAGGATACAAAAAGGAGAAGGAGGAGTTCAAGACCAGCCTGGGCAACACAGGGAGACCCCGTCTCTATGAATAATTTAAAAAATTAACAGGGCATGGTGGCACTAGCCTGTGGCCCCAGCTACTCAGGAGGCTGAGGCAGGAGGATCACTGAGCCCAGGAGGTCAAGGTTGCAGTGAGCCAATGATCATACCACTGCACTTCAGCCTGGGCAACAGAATGAGACCCTGTCAAAAAAAAGAAAAAGAAAGAAAGAAGAAAGAAGGAAAGAAAGAAAAAGAAAGAAAGAAAGAAGAAAGAAA